>NC_031502.1:26428318-26556290 GCF_000237925.1 Schistosoma mansoni | reverse complement strand
CTCGCGAGAGCGGTTTCGTGGATGCGCACTGCTGAGGAGTCCCATGATAGGACGAAACGGCCGTCCAGTGTTTCCAGGTTTTCCATGGTGGTCTAGCTTCAATTGACTCATGCTTTCAATTATTGTTTAAGTTGATGGAGATGTTATAAAACAGTATAGACAATGATTCATCGATCTTTCCTGATGGCCTTGATCTCTCTGTACGATAATGAATGATCGACCCGCTTTACAAGTTCTTTCATCTACCTTGAATTTATATAATATTCCTAATGAATTCGAAAAGTCTGATTTGCATTAAGTAACCAAACATTTTCAAAAAGAAAATTAACGAAAAATATTCCAATATGTTAAATAATTCTCGTTACAAATAAGTTGTAACCAGAGACATATTAGAAAATAGACAACGTTCGACAGGTGTATTTCCTAGTTTGGTACTCGGTGCCACCCACCCACAATTGAACTGGAAATAGAATCCACAGCCTGAAGATCTTATTGTAAATACACTATTGGTAATTCAACCATAAGGAACTCAGTAGTTCACATGTATCAACTTCAGTCGATCGATTGGAACTAAATAAATTCCTGTTTATATCTAATGACATACTCGACAGCCGCTAGCTAGTTTGACTTGTCATCTTTAATACGACAATAAAGCTCTCTTAAGGAAAAGAATTCTCACTGATTAACAATAACACCGAAAGTTACTGCTAACTAATTAATAATTAGAACAATATGAAAACGATGGTTAACACAAATATAAAAAGACGAAAAGAAGGGAGAAATATTTCTTCCCAATTAGTTTGTCATCATGACTACACTAATAAACAATAACATTGATTTTGACACGAATTAAGTGATCGTTTGTTACATAGAAATCTTATTGAATGAAGAAGTGTTCATGAGAACATTTCTAAGCGATCAACAGACTAATTAAAAGATGAAGTGGTTTAAGTGATAAATATTCGAAATGAATAGATTGAAATATGTTATTACAGATTGCATATTGTTAGAGAGAATTATTAATGAGATTTTGATAAGAAGTCGAATATTCGAAACAATTGCGTAAGCATAAATAAAATGTTACAGTTGTGTAACAATAAGACTAGAAAAGGACCTTTTCAAGAAAAGAGACATATGCAAAATAGAGTTGAATAAGTCGTTCGTAACCCGTTCTAGTGTTAAACATTATGATGACCAAGTCTAGTAGATGGATGGCACAAATTTTATATGAATGTAGAGGTGAGATTTATAAATGTGGATGCGGATTGCTTCAGCTATACGTAAAAGTAGGCATACTTAAACGACGAAAGAAATGTAGTGGAATTGAGTGGATGATTTTAACCATGAAAGTAATAATTTATTGACAACAAACGAGGAAAAAATGTGAACTTAGAACAGAGTAGTCGATTTGTAGTTTCTTATTTGTGAACTGTAGGATTTGAATTTCGACTACCAGTAAAATTATGGAAGATCCGCAAAGCAAGAGCAGGATTTTTACATCTGAAGAACATCTGGGACTCAAAACAATTGTCAACCAATACTGTGATCAGAATTTTCATTGCAAATGTCAAGACAGTTCTACTGTATAGGGCGGAAACTTGGAGAACTACGAAAGACATCATCTAGAAGATACAAGTATTTAATAACAGTTGTCTACGCAGAATAATTCGGATCCATTGGCCAGACGCTATAGACAACAATTTGCTGTGAGAGAACAAAATCAGATTCCAGTGGTGGAAGAAATCAGGAAGAAGCACTGAAAGTCGATAGGACACACATTGAAGAAAGCACCCAACTGCGTCACTAGGCAAGCCCTCACATGGATTCCTCAAGGTCAAAGGAGCAGAGGAAGACCAAAGAACACATTACGCCGAGAAGCTGAAACATATATGAGAAGAATAAACAACAGCTGGATAGAACTAGAAAGGAAGGCCCAGGACAGAGTGGGTTGGAGAATGCTGGTCCATAGGGGGTAACAGGCGTAAGTAAGTAAGTAAGTAGGATTATGGAAACTCCTCTCGCCCTATCCAGGTCCAGCCAAATTTACTACAATCAGCGTATAATTCATAAAGTCAATGAATACAGATGACTGCTGACTTACTCAACGAGTATCATGTCCATCATAAGGGTTTATATCATTCAGTTGTTGATTTTCACTGCAAGCTAAAATCCGATTCTAAAATCTAGTATCGAAAATATCAATATCAAATCATTTACTTTAGACACATATATATACTAACATATTATCAAAATCGGTCATGAATATTACCAATAAGATAATACAAACCCTTCTAAAGGATAAGTTCGAACTAAATATCATAAATTTCACCATTTGTAACATTAAAACTGTTCGCAGGACTAATATTGAGTTAAAAATAAAAATCGTTTACATTTCAATATAAGTCGGAAATAAAATCGACAATTTCAAAGTTTATTCACTGAAATAAATGTGAACTGATGTTTGGACCCTTTACTCAAATCATTTCATCTGATGACGATCGAGAAAATAGGAGAATTATTATAAGTAATAAAGTATTTAACCAAGGAAATAGTGTGGTCTGCTCTTATGATCAGGTAGAATGGATAAAATTATAATAGACAATATTTAATCTAAATATTTTTTTGAGATACTTCGTTTATAGGAATTTTCTCAGTAATAAAAATTGTTATTTATGGTTTACGAGAAATTTCGAAAATGGCTTACGAAATATTGTATTAGTAGCAATGTATTAAGATGATGTCCCAAAACTGATAAATGATTGAGACTTGATATCTAAACTAAATAATGTCTCAAAAGATCATGACCCAGTAGCACTTACTCAACTGAGCTCGGCAAGGTAGTAATCAGTTGTCATCCATGTGAGATATCTATAGAAAGTCGGGATAAAGATGTCAAGACATCTTTTGGACGAGACCTTAATGAATAGTAACTACTCAGAAGTTACTTGTGTACACTACTAAAATCCTTAGCATATTATTAGGATAAAAAAACGGAATCCATACTTGTTTAGATTCATAAGTGGTCCAAATTAGATTATTTATCGGAGTTTCGTAATTACAATGAAACTAGTGATGAAATGAATGTTGTAATTAATGTAGTTTTTCTTTGTTATTTCACTTTTCTAGGTGAACCGGGATAAAGTAGGATGGTTGGGCTTCACTGATAAAATTGAAGCTATTATTTACCTACTGGATTAACTCTGTTTGAAGTTACTTACTGGGATTTATTATATCATCATATCATTAAAAGAAAATTACTTTATGATCATTGAGATGATATTAGTTTCAAGCAACTCAATGGTTTTGTTCTATAAAACACGGAACGATTCATTCTGTTAAACATAAGGGTTAACATTAATGTAGTATATATTACTAAATTTCCGTTGAATTAATTTCCATATAAACAATGATTCACTATCGTATATACTTAATGAATGACTTCATTGTCAGTAGATAATAATATATTAATTATCAAAAAGTTTAATCAGCTGGATTTGACAATGTACATGAGTATGCGTTCATAAGAAGGGTTATGAATTATATACAAGAATGAGATTTTCACTTTTCTAAAATCTCTATATTATGTACATTATCTAAATCAATAGCCTTAGGGTAAATTTTACTAACTTTAATGTATAAATTCAATATTATTTCATCAACATGTCAGTCAATATACACTCAAAAAGAAGTGCTTTTGTCTTATTGATGAAAATAGTCTTGAGTCTCATATTACATTAATTTTTTCTCTTCTGAATATTGACATACTCAATATCTAAGCATCGAATCAAGTTTATTTATGTTGGCAAAAATTCATACCCTGCTGTTTACTAGACTATTTGATAAATGAACTCATGTAGAGTAATGGTTTGTTTAAACAAAGCCTTCTGATAACATTGTAGAAAATGAAATATTTTTGAACTATGCTTTATGAATAATCATTCAGCTAATTTGCATCTAATCTACTTATTAAGTATACGGAGTATTCAGTTTTATCCATTCAATTTTTTTTTAACATTTGTGGTCACAATTTTATAAAATTTGTGAAAACTTTGATAGTCATACTGTTCGAGGGTCTCCATACATTATCTGTTCATTGGAACTAATATGTCCACCTATTTCCTTTTACATCGCAAATATAAATGGCTTTAAATCATGATGTTCGAAACTTCTCTTAGTGGCTCTTAAACTAAGATCACTTCGTAGTGGGTAATTTTTCAAAAACCTATTTTTGAAGACCATAGTAAGTATTCCCGAATCATTTGAACATTTCTGAAAGTAGACAGCTATTTGAAGTAATCTTTATATGAATCATGTTACAATAGATTGTGCATAAGAGCTTAATATATTCATGCAGTAAGGAATACGAAGTAATTTAAATCATGATCCTAAAAGTTTTTGGGTGGTCTTGCCTATCCACTCAGACTTTAATAAACTAAAAACTTAACATCTGTAAACTGTATTCTCAGATGAACTATCATAAATCAACTAGATTCTTTACCTAACTCACCAGTTGGTTAGTGACAATTCATACTATACGTGCATATTTATTTAATAATACTTTTATCACTAATGAGATGCAAATAGATAACACTCATACCACCATTATTTTCCGTTAGCACTAACTTAAAATTTATTTTTTCATTAGCCTCAACCAAAATGAAACATTAATCATATAGTCTGTGTCAAAAACAACTAAAGTATACATACGTTAGAAAATGCATAATGTGTATGTTATGGCGCCTGTAAATTATTTGGCGACAATAAGTTTCATGCATAGTACCAAAAAACAGACCGTCTCTGATTTTTAAAATTTATCACTGAAATTTTCTTTCGTTACCCCTTCTTTAAAACTTAGTCCATTTATTATTATTTTTTTCAAGGAATCTAAATAACATAGGTAATTAGTTCCTTTCCATCTATATATAAATATGTATAAAGTTGTTTGTTTATTAAATAAATAACAATAGAGAAAACTCTATGAAAACGAAAACACCTTTATCTATTAGCAGTAAAAAATCACTCCAAAAATCTTAATGATGACAGCTTCATTCATAACTATGAAAGTGACAACAATAGAATTGTGCTTACGACAAGTTATGATATCCTAGATAAACAACAGTTGAGTATCTTTTCTACAAAACAAAATCTTTACTTTAAAAAATTTATGGTTTAAAAAAACATGAAGCACTAATAAGACAATGGAAAAAACGACATGTTCGTTAGCTGTAAGCATCAAATTTCCCTACTATATTTCTTAATTGATATATATATATATATATATATATATATTCACATTCAAGATGTCTGGTTATACATTCTGTGTAACCTAAACACATTAGTTTAAAAGAAAGATATTTTCAGACAATGAGAATAACAGAAAAATGAAGGGGAATAAAGCGAAAGTATAGTGGTTTGTAAAACTTTATTCTCTGTATTACATGTAAAAGGGATTTCTATTGATGCTTAACAAATTGATAATATTCTGTTGTTCTTTAAATAGATTCCTATGGAAGTGAAATGAATTGATGAAATCCATTCATGTTATAACCTGGAATGTGTTGTAGTAAACCACGTTGCATGATCTTTAATCTCCAGCAGTCATCTAATAAATGGGCAAACTTTTCAGCTTCTCCCTCGAGAGACACAAACATATATTGCATAAGATTGTGATCAAAACCCATATTTACGAATCAATTCACTAAAACATTGACACATGCATAATTCTGAAATCCATCTGCCTATCAAACTGCTTGTTTTTAACTTCAAGTGCAATTAAATTCTATTTTAAGTCAGTGAATTAGTTTAGCCTCTTAATAATTCTATTTACATTTGATCACCGAAAAGGTCAGGAGTTATAAATCTTATCACTTGTAAATAGAAATACTTATAAATTATTTGTATGAGTTCTAATCAAAAGATTATGTAATGGTCGCCTATTCAGCATATAATTGGCTAATCCGTAGGTTCTATTTTATAAGTATTATGCTAGTGATAGAAAACAGAGATAAGAAACTGCAAATTTACACTAAGCTCTCACATGAATTAAGCATTTGTAATTAGTATGCCTAAAAGGGTAAAATAAACTGTTAGCCATGGTCTTAATTATTTATTATAAACTGAAACTTAAAAAAGGCATCTTCTGATAGCTAGCTCTGAGAAGCATAAAATGGTTCATAGGCTGCATCTATGCAACAGCTGAATATTGTATCTGATTCAAAGTAACCAAATGATGACTTATTGAGGCGAAAACCTGAATAATCACTTGTGACCCTACGAGGATTTATAACAGTTGCATTTTTGAACGTAGTTGAGTAGTGGGTAGTAGTGGAATTCTGGACTTCTTTTATCCTATTTCGGACTCGTCAGCTGGATTTATGTAGTGACTCTGCTTAAAACTGCTTTTGACTTAGTGGCTAGATAAAAAAAATCCTCTCGGGATCTACATAAGCCAAAAAGCTGTTCAAATTCAGGCTTTTACAACAACCAGAAGAAGATTCAACCCCTTACAACTAAATTATTATCGCACTTTTGCTTTCAATGATTTCGTCAATTATTTTTCTACTAATTTTTTTAAATCACCGTGACTTCTTGGTGGTGTCGAAAACCGAAGAGGTAAAAAATAATTTCCAACATCCACCTTATGTTGCTCATAAAATTGTTTATTCGTTTTCTTATTTACTTATTCTGGCCGCCTAAACCTGCTCACTTTAATAGGGCATGAATAAAATGGAAGGTTAAAGAATGGAAAAAAGGATGAATAACAGATGCTCCTATTAATTGTTTATTAATTCATTAGTGAAAATGACATTGGTTATAAATCTGTAAAGTAACAGAAACACACTTTGGACAAAAAGCAAATTCCATAACACTACTCACAATTATCATTAGACGATGACGATATTTTTATAAGGTAGGAAATAAAGTTCAAAAAACCTACCTTATGTATCATAACTATCGATAAGAGTTTCCAAAAGTTTCACATTTTACCGCCTAATATCAGCTAACTGAGTTGGTGTCAAGGTGAGTTTTGTTTTACTTGAGTAAAGTTTCAACTACGTCAACAAAATAAAGATAGAGTCGTGACCATTTCTTTGGAAATTAATGATAACTTCCTTCTTTTCTTTAAACTTACAATTGGTTTATTCGAAAAAGTTAACGGTGTATAATATAAAATCTCTCTCTAGTTGTTTCTTCAAGGAGTTACTCTACGAATTTATCAAATAATATCATACATTTTTAGCTCTAGATTTTGAGGCTAGGCTAAGAGGATAATTAGTAATGACGGTTATCAAAATGTTACTACTTGATTTAGCAGTATTAAATTATATAAAACCGAATATGAAAACAACCTAGAGTTTAGATCCATGACGTCATTCAGTGAGAGATATCACTACAAAAGTAATAAACTTCACAGAATTTCTTCTGTACCATCTGTATCGTATCAATAAGGTTCACGAATTAAAATGAATGGTTTGAGGTAATATTACCTATAAGATAAACTGAACCTTTCAAACGACAAAAAAGTTAATAACAGATTCAAAAAACAGAAGTTCCTTGAAAACTGTTCCAAAACTTGATAATACGTTGTAAACACAGTGTAGATGATATAATTGTGTACATAAGGATTATCTCTGTAATCTTTCATGATACTGGTCAAAATAGAAATAAGAGTACCATGATATTTCAAAGCACACACAGGTAAGTGTCAAACTGTACCCTATTCTTCATAACAATTTAGGAAATTAATCAATGCTTGTCTTTAGACACTCGATTAAATAAAAAAATTTTTAAATGAAATCACATTGAGACATCCTTGTTATAATGAATCAAAACACTTGGTGAATCTAATGCAATCAGTTAGTACGTTTCATTAACTGTATGACTCAATTAGTTGGTGAGTCACTTTTATGTATGGATGAATAGTTTAAAATTCATTAGACAATTTCATGTTACTTTTTAAAAGAAGAATAGATAGGTTTGTCAATATAAAATTTGAATTTAATTTGTATTAAAATTACCTTAATTTTGAAAAGTCTTCGTTCAGAAGGTCTAACAATAAACTAATGAATATGAGTAACGGAAAGCAAATTAAAAGTAAGGTGAAAAGCAGTAAAGAATGACTGGTGTGAATATGTTTTGTGACAAGTATAGTTTATTCGTAATCAACAATTACACATGGTAGAAACTTTCGTAATTAGGTTCATAATAAATCGGAACAGTGAGTTTCAAGAATGATATTCAACTCCTAACACATTTTCACATCTATTTATTTTATATGAATTTTTAGTAACTGAAACATTTCTTTTCTAACGATAAATAAACATTTGAAAAAGCTTGTCTGACCCTTATTGAGCACTACCGTTAATTCTTTTTTCTTGCTAATGTAGAACACTCGTATTCATTAAATTCACTTAGTATTGTTTGTTTGAATCTTCCCATTGATGTTTAGGACTGCAACTGGTTAGTTTCTTATTGGCCATAAGTTTATACTGTGCGTATTGCCTCGATACTGCCTTAACTCTCAAGCATTATAAGCAAAGATGGATAGTGGCTAGTATTGGAATCCAGGATGCGTCCTATTCGGGACTCGTCAGCTGGATGTACCTACATCTCAGAGTTGATGTTCACTCTGGGACTCGAAACCAGTACCTTTCGATTCAAACGCCATCGCGCTATCCAAGAGCATTCATTGCTAGTTGGCCCAAAGTTGACATACTTTTCTGACATGAATTTAACAGATATTTTTATTCTTTTGGATTTATTGTCAGTAACAACTAGTTAGATATCGTATGATTTGAAATTTCATGACCAAAAGTCTGCAAATCACAGCATTTCAGAATTTTACTGATGAGAAAACTACTACTGAGTATAATTAATCTAAAACGTTTTCAGCAACCTATAATCACAGTAATAAAAACTTTGGACGTAAAACTTCCTTAAACTGGAAATTAATCTACCTCACTGTTCGTCTCTCTTTGTTTGATGGAACAAGTAGTTCACCCAGAGTCATCTAGTGACTTTTAGTTTTAATTATACTACGTTTTATTCTCATTAAACCAGTAACTACTACATTATGAATCATGGTAAATGTGATCCAGAGTTTGGATTTTTAGTCTACATTTCTTTTCCGAATTAACTAACGACAGTGTCTGAACCAAATGTACTTCAACAGGACAATCAGTTCTCAGAAGTTTATATTTTCAAGTTTTCAAATAGTCGCTACTGTGACAACTGATTTGAAGCTCATTTTTATTTATCGTTTCTGGGTAAAGAAAAGAAATCAACAAGTGTACTTGCCTTGTTCGGTCAATGATGAAACAAACTGTATTGGTATTGAGATTTGTTTCTCAGTATTAGATCGTGAACATAAGACTCTGCATCTGATTATCAGTGGTTTGATTTAAAACTAAATAACAATAAATAAACTAAACATATTTATAGCATAAAATTAATTTATCCTCATAAATTTTATTAGGATAAATATCATAGTCTTATATAAATAAGGATTTTTATGAGAATACTAAGATACCATCCAGAATAAAAGTTGCTGTCAACGAATGACCAAAGTAACATTCTCTTTACGTATAAAGCGGGTGAAAAACTATCAAAAATATCAAACTGGCTTATTTAAAGTGTATTTGTAAAACTAGCTCACAAATGAAATCAACTAATGCTTACATTCACACAGGCTCAAAGAAATACAGACGAAATGTAAGATTGTGCGTTAGTAGATATGTTATTTCAGGTTATAATATGCTTTAAACTAGGGATCCGTAAAGTATATTATTAATAATATACAAAAAAGTGAAAAATGGATGAAACGAAATTCTTATAAAATATCATAAATCCATCAGTATTATTTCATCTTAACTAAATAGGAAATGACAGACGATAACGTATCGTTTAAATGTTAGCTAACTAATTACTAAAGTTTAAAATTAGTCTAAAATCTCATTCTTAGAACATGATCCACCCAGAATATAAAATATTTCAGAGAAATCAAGTAGATGGGTTTGCACCTACCTCTACTGACAGAATGCATAATTAACAATTAAATTAGTTGGGTTTTTTTCATACTCACAATGACATTATTTATACGCTTTCCTAAATTCAACATCCATATTCTGTGTTATCTTGATGTACATTTTATCGTTTAATATCTCTAACTCATTTGTATTAACCAGATTTTTCTTTTTTTTTTACCTACTTCCTGAATTTTGTTTTGGAACTGAAATAGAAAATTGAACTAAGAATTTATTCAGTACAGAACTATAGGAACATGTAGTTTAAGCCTGACTATTTGACTTTCAGATGGAATTCTTAACAAAGGAATTTTTTAAAACTTTTAACGCTTATTAACTATCGATTGTAACTGTCTAAACGTAATTACATTATTCGTAGGGTAACTCTGTTCAGCACCAAAAACTCTTATATAATTGTACCTAGTTGTTACAATTGTTGGATGAATTAGTGGATTTTTTAGCACAGTTGAGGTTAATTTTATTCCAGCTAAAACTCTATCAGTTATCAAAATCACTTCAACTAGTCTACTAATTATTTTCCCCTAGTATATATGGTTCTGGTCGAGCCTGATTAAACAGTAGTATATATCGTAAATCATAACCATAGCACTACTCATTTTTCTTGTGGCAAATCATATATAAAAATGACTTGGATTCTTGTTTAATTTACACCTTTATACTTGTCGCCAATTATTTTGTTTACTGCCCGTTGTCTGCACTGAATTAAAGTACAATCAACAGGAATATAGCGAACCGGAAATATATTCATTTCATTAAATAATAAGAAATATTCGTCAAAATAACTAGTCTATAAATACAATGAATTTTCCTTAAGTACTCACAATAATTTACTACAAAAATAGTGAGAGTACGAATAAAACAGACTGAGTTTTTCCGTTAAATTAAAGTAAGTCATTATTTCAATTTTCTTATTTTTCATAATCATATCCGGTGCTCCCTAATTATGGGTAGTGAGACAAGCTGATACTAACAATCAATAACCTTTATTGTTATGTTCGAAATTGACTTTTCAGTGTAGATTCTCGAATGATTTTTATTACAGACTAATACAAAGTGTATAATCATTTTCAACCAAGGGATAGGAAAGAGAGTTGTTTTTTTCTATTTTATTAAAATTCAGTTGAACATGTTCATTTTTCGACCCTTTTCTGTGCTCTTCAGACTTTTATAGCAAATGAATAAAGAACGATGCGACCTCACTACAATCAGTAATGCTTTTAAAGTAAATGGGGCCATAAGAAAAAGATAGTAATCTCTTTATGGAATATGAGTTATGAATTCGCAAAACCAAATGAAACTACCGGATGTGATTCAAATCAATCCACTCATCACTGTGAATTGAGATTTGACAATATCAACCAAGTAAAGCATTTATTTTGATTATTAACACAGCTATTGATAACTACATGTAGCTCATACGCGGGTAAAACATGCATACTACCTCTTCTATTGTCGAAAACTAGCATTCAAGCGAGAAAAACTAAAGGGAACAATAAACCAACTTGCTTTCACATGAAAATCAGCAATTTTTGATAAATTTTTCTGAATTTCGTCAAAATCTTGAACTGATCTAAATGAGACCACCATCAAAATCCTGAAAGCCTTAAACGGCTTTTTCGTCCTAGTTGACGACTCCTCAGTAATGTGCACCTATAATCCCACACACGAGACTTGAACCCAAGACCTCTTGCCGTGCACGCGAACGCTTAGCCTCTAGGCTACCGATCCGGCGCCCAACAATGTTCACTGGTGATTGGCTTCGAGAGGAAATTTCCAGATTTGTAGTCAGAAGCCTATGGAGCTAATCTGTGTCGAATATGAGGCAGTTAACCGCCAGAGACCGTTGAAGATGGTCTCTTAATGTCTTAAATTGATCTAAGTCGGACATTAATACCTTTAGATGCCAGATCAGTGGTCCAGAGGTTGAGAGCCCGTGTATGAGACCGAAGATCATGGTTTCGAGTCCTGCTTGTGGAACAGTGGGTACATGATGCTGAGAATTCTTATACTTGGACGAAATGACCGTTTGATGTTTTCAGATTTTTAATGGTGGTCTAAGTTAGATCGGCACACAACTTCAATAAAATTCAACAATCTCCACACCGCCATACTGAAAATATTTTTAATGGTTTAACCAGAGAAAACATTTTTAGAAGTAATGATAATAGGGTGATAGATAATATATATTATCTGCGATTTTAATCTGCGCCTCAACTTTTTTCGACAGTGACAACCTGATAAAACAGTTTGGTAATGCCTAGTTGTTTACTTGGATCACCATCACTTATTAGCATATGACATTTTTTCACTTGTTCTGTTGTCACTATGATAACCATTAATAGCAACACTACTACTGCCAATGTTAGTGTAGCTAAATGCTTCTTTTTGTATTATTTTGTATTGTCTAGTGGAAATTTTCAATGAATAGTTCCCGGGTCAGGTGAGAAAATATTAGGCTATTGGTCTTAATGACTAAAAGTAGTTGTTACTTAATATTAACCGAAATACATAGTACAACACAATATACAACTCCTATAGAATTTGAATTTTCTATTCTCTTTCCACATGTCTACACAACCACCAAAATTATTATTATTCATCCTCTTATTGTCATCATATTCATATATACGTTCTCAGATTAACGTCAGTAGCACAGTTTTATTAAAATTACTATTTTTTACCCTGACTATTGATTTTGTAACAAAACTGAATGGAATATACTGAGAGTTCATCAGCTTACTTTTCATTGCACTAATAATATTTGAACTAAATAATAATGAAAAACAATAGTGATAAAAACCAACAAGATATTACTGCTGAGATCTTCTGCATATCATATTTATCGAAACCTGTAATTAACTAACTAATACCAATCATCAAAACAGAATTCTATTATTCAACATATGTTGTAAACTTCAAGCTATATTGTTTACTGGCGTCATTTAACAAACACTAAGAATAAACTATTTGTTATTCTCCGAAAATCACCTCTATCGGTTCGAAAACTAAATGAATATTTAAGAATTTTCAGTTTTTTTTTAATCTGAAAGCAGTAACAAAGAGCATTCATTTAACTCAAAAGACGCCATTTGTAAACCTACCTGTCACGCACATTCATTTGAACCTTGCTTTGCGAATAGCACATCTGTCAGTCATCACTTATACATATGAATGACAAAAATATTTACTATGACAACCTCATTTATTATAAAGTGAGTTATTAGTTATTGGGCAGGTTGGGAATTTACCTCAACACAGAAAATAATAGAGTAATAATCTCATGAGTAATCGGTAAAAGCATTATTTATAAACGTTAGTTAAGGTATTATTAAAAATATACATCAAGAGTTCATTCATAGTTCATTTAACTATTTATCATGTCCATTTATTTGGAAAAGACAATGGTTTTTTTGCTGCGATGATATGATTATATATTATTCACAACTATTTATATATATATAATGAAAAAGTAAAGTAGACCAAATGCATAATTAAGCTTGAAAATTAAGTTATCTAGTTATTGCGGTTATAATTAGTAGAGGATGAAGATTTGTGAGGATTTTAAAATTTTCACAATTCAAACCACGAACTGACTTTTGTTAAACCACCATTGGAAACCGGGAAATACTAAACAACCATTTCGTCCTAGTGTGGGATTCCTGAGTCGTGGACATTCATGACCTTGCATCCGGGGGATTGGACTTAGGACCTTTGGTCTCGCGTGCGAACCCACAACTTCTAGACTACCGAGCCAGCATTCAGCCGGATTATTGTCTAACTTATTAGGATTAGGCTTAAAAAGCCATTATCTAAAGTAGATACTTAGAATCCTTATAATGTGTAATTTTAATATTCAAAATTACAAAACATCACATTCTGGGCTTCTTGCCTTACATTGTTTCTTGAATTCTTCTCAATTATTCTAAAGGAAGATGTCAAAGACCTTTTCGGGTTTTAAGTGAAAGCCGGTAAGAATGTTATCAAAACTAATAACATATTTATATCGAAAATGAAAGTTCTCTAACAAGTATTGTAAATCGAAGCTTGTATCTACCTGTTTACCACTTAGAAATTATACAAGTATTTCAATACGAAAACAATCAACTAAACAGTATTCACCCTTGGCGTTTTATATGTTGTTGATGGAATAACAATCATAATTTCCTTTATTTTGGATCGTTGACTTCAAACAATTTGAGGAATGCTTTGAACATTGTTAATCAGTTCGTGTTGCCAAAGCAACCCATGCTTTTCATCGATACGTTTCTACTCCCTATATGTGCATTAAGAATGGATATTTATTCGTAGTAAATATTTATTCTTTAAATTACGTATGAATTTATAACAAGTAAGCTGCGTAATAACTAGTTTGAGAGACTTTCTCGTATAGTTTCAATAATCAGCTAATAAAATCCAGTTTTCTGTTACACTAAGATAATCTTGCTTTCATTTAATTTAACACCAATCTTAATTGTGAATATACATGATCAATGAAGCAATAATTGTCAAATAAATTTAGTCAGATTGCTTTTTCTAGATTTAAAAGACTATCATATTATTCATTTAAGTAGAAAATGGCCAATGTAGTCGAAGATAGTAAAGTTTGGATAATCAGCTTAAAGTGTGCGTTAATTCATTATGAACTGCTTCGCTTCATTTGATGAAGGAGACTAACTATTCTTTGTCTATAACACTGGATGAACGTGCATATACATACGTACAAAATCATGATAACAATGAATATACTGGGTTGCCGAATTCTTCTAACTAATAAAAGGATTATGTCTCGAAACTTTCTACAATAATAAAATAGATTTGTCACTTATTCACTCAACTGATCATTATCAAAAGACAAATTATCAACATTTGTTGAAGATATTAATCTTTCACTGTGAATGATATTTGTTTATTTTGAAAATTTACCCAACTGAAATATCAGTAATGAAAACTAAGAAATCGAGGATAATATTTGGATTTTGTATCGCGCAATCATTTGAAACATTTATAGTAAAAACAAATAGGCCGATATCGAACATTGTCATTTTTGACAAAGGTGTAAACTAGATTCCCTGGGCCACTTCGAAAGAATATCTTCCAACAGAAGCATGATCTTAAATAATTGTACATAAATCGGTAGATGAAACGGGTGACTGCTTTGCGACCTGGATGGTTTTACCACCAAGCTTTTGTTGTCATCCCGAACAGTATTATATTTAATTTGATAGTGTGAAGAAAAACGACAAGGACTTCACATTTAAAATATCCACTTCAGAAAACGTAACAGTAAACCGTCTATACACAAACCAATGTAAATATTTGAAATCTATACTTATCATTATCTCCTCTTAATAGTCAACGTGTCTTTCACGAGTTATTAATTTGTTACTCTTTATAACTATATGCTTTATTTAACAGTTGAAAATAAAGCAAACTTTTTTGTAAGGTTTTGTTGACTTCTGTCGTTAATATTCGAGACTGAATGAAACCAGTATATATACATCTCCAAATAAGCGTAAAATCTTAACAGGGGTTCAAAAATCCAGTAACCATCATTACTAAACGACAGTCATGTGATATGTACCGAGGATACTTAATTCATGGGAATTCTTTAGTTAAAACTTTAAAACATTATTTACCAATGAATTTGCTATATAGTCATATGCTTTTAATTATAAAATGTATTATTCTTATTAGTATTGTTAAATTAAATCAAGATGGAAAGGTGAATGAAATAATTTTCAATCCAGGAAGTACTCTGATGACAATTAAAACTTGATGAAGCACTTTTTATACACTAATTTATCTTCATTTCAATTTCAATGTGGAATCTACTTAAGTTTATTGATTAAATACTAACATCAACCGTAAATCATTGAACTAAATTGTAGTTTTATTACTGAAAAGCTAATTAACAAGTATTATAGTTTGGTTGCGTTTGTATAGTGCCATCTGAACTCTGATGTGAATGTTTATTTATGTGTGGGCGTATTCATTCTGGGTTACGATAATAATGTCACGTTATTAATATGAACACATGATCGCATAGCAACTGGCGTTAAATTTAATCTGGCATTTAATGGTTGTCAATGAAATCTTTGTTGATTAAACTAAGATTAATAGCCCTATATATATATATATATATATATATATATATATATATATATATATACTTGTGACAAACCAGGCCATGACAACCATATTGGATGCATAAAAATATGATCATAAACCTTTATCAGTAGGTCGTCAATTTGCGAACCACTAAATTGACAGGAACACGCAAATCAACAGCAAACATGCACATACAAAAAAATAACTCAGTTACCATATGTTCATTGTAAAAAAACGCAGCAATAATTATAATGAGCTACTATTTTTTTAAAAAATAAATGAGGGCATTAGATATACCACTTACTGAAAAACATTAGAGAGGATTCAAACCCTGATAAAATCCAAGATAGTATGTTGTTTGTTATTGCTCATTGTACTTAGTTTTACAAGTAGTCACTGGTATTCCAAGCAATTTAGTGTTATTTATATGAAATCAATGTAGAATTACTTGATCTCATATTCTTAAACCTCATAGAGTAAAAACTTCAACTATTCATAGACATTTCAATGATTGAAGGACAAAATCCAATCATTATGATTATTTGAGGACATGTGTTGGCTACTCAGCAACTCACTAATAAATGAGGTTTGCAAAGTACGATATTTTTAGATAGAGGGATAGCCACAGAATTCATGATGAATGTTTATTTATCTAAAAATTACCAGTTGGATATATTCATAACCCAAAGTTGATTTTCACTTCAAGACTCGAAAACAGTGCCTATTGTTTCAATCGCTGGTCCTTTACACACTAAGTTGTTAAATCAAACCGTCCATAAATCTTTTCAACAGGTGTGATGTTTATTATCACCATTCGTAAGAGTTAGTACTCTACAGTTGTTGATATGAAGAGTGTTTCTATAAAAGTCGTGATAAGTCGTCAAAGCTTAGAAATTTAAATAATAAATACCCACTAATATTTTTGGGATCGGATCCAGAACTAATAAACTCTTCTGGTCATAACCACATTTGGGTTTTCAGTCCGATTGAATCTTATCACATTAGATGTTTTCAACCTTAATTAACTAGTGATATGACGTGCTCTATCTTGAAAGAAGAGCTCCGTTGTTCATTCTGTTCCCTTAAAACGAAAATATTAACTCACATAACTGTATAAACAAAATGGATGACTCAGTTATTTAAACCATTTTACATAAACCGGGTTGGATATACAAATGTTTTCATTACTAAGTTAACTGATAGACCATGAGGAATATGGTTGAAGATAGGTATATTTCTGGATACACATCATAAATGAGACTCATTCATGCGTTTCTGGTCTATCTTCACTGTCAATTATGAATAAATGCCAATTATTTCGGTTGCGTTTTTTTACCCACAAAATAGAAATGATGAACACTGTCCTTTCAAGTTCAGAATTTTCTTTTTGTCTATCAATGTTCTTGTTGAGCTCATAACGCACCTGACCATAAAACTCTAGAATGTTGATTTATATTCGGTAAACCATTCAATAAAGAAGATAGACTGAAACTAGACTAATTCATTATTAATTATATCACCCACTAAAACACCCCAGAATCTTCATTAGAAAACTTATCAATCACTGGAAAAACTTTGTTTCACTATGTATGTAGTGCCTCAAGAAAACCTTTTTTTAACTCAGAAAAATTCAGTGTAAATCGTTTATCTGAACCATAAGTGTGGAACATCTTAATTTGGTTACATCTCATTACCACACTCAGTATAGAGAGGTAGATAAATATACAGAGGTAGAATTTCGGGCAAAGATTACTGATTCGGTTTGTTTTTGTTTGTAACATAGAGGAAAATGAATATATCTACACTACTGGTAAATTATTAGTTATTTAATCGACTGGTGATACCTTATTTCTACCCATCGTAATGTTTTTGCCACTTGATTTCAAGAAAAATCTAATAGTTAAAGATGAATAGTGGCTTGCAGTGAATTAAGTATAAGATGAGTAATGCTTTCTTGACGATTTTCGCTTATATATTCAGGAAAAAAAATCCCTCAACATTGCATTAATATAAGAATTTGGGGAACATTAATGGTAAAGAAAAACCTAATCTTAAAAAGAAAGTGATGAACGCCGAATAGTTATGGTGCATATGTAATATTATTCAGTGATTTCCCTTCTGCATCTTTTTAATGCCTCTGAACAATCAGACTGAACAGATGAATCCGTAATATTATTAAATTACATGTTGTTTCCTTATCAAATGGATTTATTAATTCACATTGGTTCGATGTTATACATACTTGTTTCTCACTAGATTACGCTAAAACTAATGGATAGATTATATGACCATGAAGAGAATTATTTTGTTATGAGAAACTATCCTTAACTAACGGAAGCAGACAAACTTTTAATTTAATGGACAGTAATGCTTGACATGTAAGACTGTGTTTTTTATACTAACTTGACACCACTGGACTATCTACATTATACAGCTTCCACACATAAAACCTATTCACTATGACTGAGTTCGAGTGAATCGTCCTTTGTGTCACTGATACTACTAGATTTCGAATAAAATAATGCTAAATTTTTTTTGAACGAATTTCATCTGGTCTGATTATTATCACTGTATAATGTAAATTTCTCAACTATTTACCATTATTTCATCCCATTTGACTAGTTTACCTTATTATTGTTTGATGTAAATCACCTATCTTTTCGTATGCCTTTCATATAAACAAACTCTACGAAAATGTCAAGATGTTAGATCAACTATCTTGAGCAGCCACATAAATGCGACACACTATAATATAATAATGATAAATGACTATTTTTCAAGTCATAACTCTAATTGCTAAATATTCTCCAGTAGAAGCTAGTTTGTAATACAAGCTAATTATTAGCAATCGAATTCTCATAAACTGGGTAACTGAATGATTTAGTATTCGCCCAAAGGACTAACCCTATTCATCTATGTTGCACATCGTCCAAAGTAGGTCTACTTTATTTTTTTAAAGCATCGAAATAGAGCGAGAACTTCAAACTATCACTTATCTCAAAGAGGATCGATAAAATCAAGATTAAATAGTTCTCCCCAACTCAAAAGATAAAACAGTCTGTATTTATAAGCCTTTTATTTCTGTGATTTTATAACTCTACAGGAACATAATCGTTTTGATAGGCATTGTTCTCATAGACAATAAACAAGCGAAAAATCGACAAACACTAATTTTTTCACTAATGTTCTGTAGCGCTGTTTTGGTTTTTCTTCCTATTTTAACACTTATCAACAGCATGTTTTACCAATGTATATAAATGTACTTACAAAAAAATAATGAATAAAAATGATTGTTTTACACATTTTACACAGACTAATCATATTGTTAGGAGAAAGGAAAAATTATTATAAGTATTATTGTATCTTTGTTTTAAATGACATAACTAGTAAAATTAGTATTACGTCGATTATGTAACACAACATTTTTTAGTCCATGATGATTTGCAACTGCCATTCCTCTGAATTCACATTGATTGCATAATAATTAAGCTATCTCTATGAATACACTATTGTTAATCCATTGGAATAGACCTTATTGGCCTTATATTTTCAGTCAAATTAACCATCAAATTGAAAAATAGTATATATAGCTTTCACGTAAGCATTTTAAATCTGACTAACTTAAACTCGTACATATATTTCTTCATCGATCCCAATTTATGAGTGCTTTAGGACGTTACATTATTGTATTTGTTAACTATAATAATGACTGAGTTAAAATATTTGTACAGGTATATAAACTTAAGAGCATGATAATGTTCCACATTCTGGTCTGTTCAGAAACCAGTAAGTATTAGCTGTTCTGGTTCATAGTTGCATATTTGAGTTCCTTTCTGCTGACTTATGACTTGCAGATTATCAATTAATAATAATCTATTACCTCAGATGACTTTTGTAACATCAGATCACTTACTCTATTTAAGAACTTATTTTTAACCATCACAACCTATGATAAGTAACACAAAGCGTTGATGAATTTACATTTTTTATTGAAAGATCAACTACTTTAACAGTTAAACTAACTTTTTTCTTAAACTTATTCAGGAAGTATACCTTTCATACCTAGTAAAGAGCATCCTACTGACCATTTTCAAAAGTGGCAAACTTTAAATGCTTAGGATAATCAAATTCTGTATGTATCAATGGCCTCAACAACTTCATTTTTTCAGTATATGAGAGGGAAAAGAAATAATTCACAACGACTAAAACTATATATATATATATATATATATATATATTGGATGAGTGGTAAGTCACATAAAAACTGACTTTGAAACGATGTGAATAGCTATCAAAAATATATTCAACAATTTTAGGAATAATACCAATTTACAGAACCTGATTATTATTAAGTGAACGAATCTGATTTTGGTAACCATGCGCTAAAAGGCTGGGAAAAAAGTCCTCGGGCTATCAGTTCACTGGTCCAAACAATCACGAATTTCGGTTAAGAATTGATGAGCTTTTGGAGTTGTTAAAAATCTATAAGAGTGGTTTATTTCGTCTTTCGCCTATAAATAACCTGATTCCTTCAACAGACGCTCTGTTTATGAAGTTTAAACTAACCAATTTAATTTAATCCGGAACATGAACAGCTAACACTGCGTACTGCTCAAAACAACAAATTAAAACCGACTATTTGCTTAGCTTTCCTTGATTCTCCCTAATTTTTGAATGATTTTTCGGATTATTTAAAGAGTATTCTATTGAAAAAGAAACAAGTTATCACCATTTGTAATTTTTGCAAGTTCAAAACTTGTTTACAAACTGAATTCATACAAAAGATCATATCTATACCATCTCCTGGTTATTGTTCAAATACATAAATTTTTCTCTATTGTCTACCATCGGTCAATGTCTGGCCTTATTAATCATTTTGCTGAACGATACAATCCCTTAACAACAATTAGCTCAATTCTCAAAAGGGAGAAGAAAGGACAGGAAAGAAAAGAGGAATTATGGTTCAATATTAGAAAAGCGGACAAAATTTTTTTCCACCCATTATGAAAATTACAATGAAAAATTTTTCAAGGAGTGGTCAAATCATGTAATGAGATTGGAAAAAACCACAATAATCTAACCAGTTTATTAGAGAGAAAGTAATTTCACTGCAAGACTTACATATTATTGTAAATTTAACAATATATGCCAAAGTAGAGTCAAAAATTGAATGTTTCCAAAACAACGATACTTTGGAAATAAACCATGGCTGAAAATTTCTCATTCATGTTGTAAAGCTCGAGGACATCAAAAGTATTATATGTATTAGGAATTCATATAATAAGAATGAAACAAAACCGAATTTCTCCAAAGGTACATTTGTGAACAAGGAATTCACGTCAGATGAACACATCGACTTTCCCTTGATATTAATATCACTTAAATAATCGATCAATCCAAATTAATCCTCCACAGAATACTTACATAAACGTCTTGGGATAGGATCCAGCTATTTTACCAGCCATTTAGTTAGGTTGTATGTAGGTGATCGACAAACTGATAAAATTGTGTTTAAATGAATGTTTGATTTGTGGGTTTTAGGTAATCCATGTAAATGAGGATACTCAGAACCCATAGGTTTTAGAAAATTAAATTCCTCTTTATCAATAATATTCATATGTAGCTAGCTTATGACCCGATCAAAAATATGTCTCCTTATAAGAGATATGTGAACGATATTTTTAGTTGTCTGTGAAAGAAAGGACGATATGAATTTTTTATTGACTAAAGGTAACACTATCCAAAACCAAATTAATCTTTCGTGAGAAGAGAATAAGAACGACTAGCTTCTCTTCTTAGATATACTTATAAGTAGACAAGAAGATGGTTCGATCAAACGATTCACTTTTAGAAAACTAAGTTGGACAGATCAATACCTTAGCTATAATAGTTACTGTCCAGTGCAGTACAAACGGAGTTAATAAGGGGCCTATTTAATAGGATTAATCGTATTTGCACAAACGACCCTAGTGATGACGACGTTAAGTTGTGGAACAAAACATTAATGGAACAAGGCTACCCCTAAAACCGAACCTGTTATAAAATAGAGAATATTTCATCAAATGTTTGACATCAAACGTCAATTATATCTAGTTGATTGTTACAGGTGTCTTTCATGATCGCTTAATTATTGATTTATAGCCTAGAAAATATATATGAAAATTGCTATTTTTCAAGAACTTTTATTTGCAAGCTCAATTTTCTAGACTTTGAGATACTTTTTTTAATTTGTAGATCAACTTGATGGGGAATTCACATAAGATAGGTAACTACTGGAAACAGTTAGATAGCCAAATTGTTTTACCAAGATTTAGTCACCACTGACCTTTAACTATATGTCAAAATAGACCGTAATATTAAATGAGTGAGTTTAGGTATTATATTACTTGCTATTAACTGCGACACGGATCAATATAACCATACTAAAACGTTCTCCTACAAATGTTTAACATGCTAGTAGTGAAAAAATGTAAACACACGAATAAAAGTTTTGATACAACTCCTTTCGAGATTATCTTTTATGATCGTGTACCGCAGCTATGATTAGCTAACAATGAATACATCCATAAGAGCTTGCGTTCCGGTCAGTACATTAACGCACTAAACGTAACAAACCCTGGTAACCAGAAGCCAATGTGTCAGAACTTGTAAATGTTGTAGGACAATTCGCAAAATGAGTGAAACAAACAGCCAATGCCAATATTAATAGCAAGTTCATTAAAAATATTGAACTTCTTAGAATGAAACATTACTGAAGATTGGGTATGTTTACTCAATTTTCTAGTAAGTAAATAAAGTAGAGCACCTAACCAATTGAATAAAAAGATGTTATTGACGTAATTAAAATTCACTTGTTTATCCTATGAAATAAGCATTTATGAATTACACATGATTACTATTCTATGCACTACTTACTTTCTTTAGGTGGATTCGGATCCCATCCTATGTCAAATATGTTTCCAACATTAGAATTAGGCCAATATGAATCAAGTAGACTGGAATCTTTTGGTAAACGCTGACCATTCATTTTATTCTTTCGGTTATCATTATTATTTTTGTGATAAATGTTAGATCTTGAAGATGAGTCTTCTAATTTTGAATTTATACTCTCTGATAGATCTTTATCTCCTTCAGAAGATATCAGTGTATCAAGTACTGGGAATTCTTTAGGAAGCTTTAAATCTCCTTCATCATCCTGCATTTTATTCAATGAATATTCGTCAACCTTGAAAGCTTGGTTTGTTTGAATCACTCTGCTTCTCAAACGAACTGGTTTATTCTCATTGATTGTTGCATGTTGGTATGTATAAATAAATGTGCCATCATAGAATGCTATCGATAATAATAATACTATGTAATACAGTAGTAAATTATTATACATTATGCAATTGACTTTAGAATGTGTACATGTAAATTATCATTTCGTAATTAATTAATTAATTAAAGAACTTGTTATGTAAAACTGCAGCATTTAATAACCCAGTCAAATATTATATTATTGGGATAAATGTCCACCGATGGGTTAATTCAGTTCTTCTGAATTAATTAATAAATTCAACCTAAACTGTGATTGTTTTAAACTGGTTAACTTGTTGCATTAGCGTGTGTATGTATGTATATAACCACATAAACAATTGTACACACGACTGAATGTATAATTATATTCGCATTTATTTGTATGTGTTATGAGAGAACAATTTTTTGAAAACACCACCACATATTCCCTCCTATTTTATTGAGGTGGGTGAATAATTTTATCCATAGAGCTATATACCTGACTATTTTGTTCGTTAGTCAGAATCAACAAGAGACGAGTAAGAGCCAAACAGCTGAAATATGTTGGGTTCTTTTTCAACCAATAGGATTACAGTGTTTATTTCTACATATTTGTTATAAATAGGTGATCATACTACATGACCCTAAAAAACTGATATTAAAATACGTAAAAAACAATTTTCTTTTGTTAAAATTCGCTGTAAATAAGATGCTTTTTAAATGTTAGGGTCACAAAATAAACCATTTATGTTTATGGACGGTTAGCCAATAGTTTACTATATCAGTTGAAGCTATATAACGGCAAATAATGGCTACCCCGATCTGTACACTAACATTTAGTTATCTGTTTTAAAATATGGGTGTGGGGTGAGATAGTCCGATAATGATATTGTTTAGCCAGTAGTGTAAGGTTTCTTCTAATTAAACCTGGGAAGGAATTCAAACAATAAGATTTAAATTGAATCGGTTCATAATTCCTATGAAATAAGAACATATTTTGAGATAATTAGAGAATACAGAAATAGGAAAAAGGAAAATATGTACAGTCAAAATGACAAAATATTCTTTATTTCTTTACTTTTGTCAATTTAATCGATTCCCAACGGAAGTAGTAAAGGTCTTCAATTTCAGATTTTCACTTCACACGGAAACTTATAGTAGTCAGTGATATCTTGTTCATATAATTTCAAAGTTAGCACTCTATACTGAGATAATCGTGAAGTGAAGTGCTTTATAAACCTTCATCTTTATCCATAATTATGATTTTAAGGTTTAGACAAACAGTAATGATATATAACCATCTTACTGATTCGTGAATGTCACTATCCAATCTTACGACTGCAGAACGTTATAGGCCAATACTTTCATAAGTGTTCACTCAAACTCAACAACGTCTTGCCGTTACAGCCGAAGGCATGATATTACAAACAGGAACCGCTCATAGGTAGCTGTCCGCCAGTCACAACCCCCATAAAACTATTCTTCTCGTCCACTGACTTTGTGCTGGGATAATCGGGTGTTTGCTAGGACAGTCATAGAGTTTTCTCACTGAGTAAGTGTCATCGTCAGACGGTGGAATTAGAGGAGTTGATGCAAGACCTCGGCGATTATCAGCTGCATGAAACTAACATTTGGGACCGCCTACTGTCAATCCTGGTAAGAGTTCAGTAAATTTACCACAGTGATCCCTGAAGAAAGCATAACAGCAAAGAAACTAGCCTTCAACTAAGCAGATACGTATATTATCGTGACCTGTCTGATTCAGGCACCATAGCAACCACAAAACCTGTACTTCTTTATTTGATATTAAACTTTTGAACTTGTTTCGCAGAAAGGCTATTGGACTGAACTTCCATGTTTATGACTGTTCACCGTCGAAACAGTTTTTCTAAACGTAAAACTTACACGATACTTTATGTGATACAATTTCATTTTCAGATTTATTCGAGAAATTAGAAAAAGTTCTTATGGTTTATTACGATCTAAACTGTGTAGTGATTTGATTATCATAGTAGATATCTTCACATATAGACGATTATGACCTGAACAACAGATAGAGATACATAAGTTCAATGATAACTCCAACTATTGATTATAAGTAAACTTAAACAAATGATTTCAACGATACACATATTGACACATTTCACTTGTCACTAATGTTCAGACTAGTTAGTTGTGCCAAATATTAAAATTAATTTATTTATATTTTTCATTAAATACCATTCTTCTAAACTAAAATAAACAACTATAATTTACAGGCTGAGGGTAAACAGTTCATTTCTACAGCATAGTAACATAACTAGTCTTCAGTTCATGTATGTGTAAAGGTAACAAGAGGGAATAAATCACATCAGTAGTGTATAGATTGGATTACTTTGATGTTTAACAATTTTCACAATTAAATCCAGTCAGTTTTGATAAATAACACATTAATATTATTGTTATTATTGCTAATCAGTAACTGATACCTGGTAAATACACTAAATAATTGTTAAGTCAAGGCAATTGACGAGTTAATCGCTAATTTTTGTCATGTATTTATATTAATAATGAGGATGTTTAACTGTAGTCGTGTGCTTTACAATTACGCCAAAGTGTAAACTAGACAAAAAAACTCATTAAGAATAAAAATAATTTACTGTTATCAGTAATTTGCCATATATATTCTGTGTATTGTAAATATTACTGAAAATTAATGGAGTGAGAAAAATTATACTGAACCGCTATCGTATAATATTCAAGATGTACATAGCCAAAACAGACTGATTAATTACAGCTCCTTATAACAACCAATACAGACGAATTAAAATTCACCCCGTTGTACAAGCCAGTGGATAACGCGATATCTTTTGAAGCGTATGTTACTGCTCTGGGGTACAGAAGTGAACATCAACATTGGGATTCAGGCACATACAGCTGACGAGTTCCAAATTGGACGAAGCGTGTGTCCTGGGCACCACTGCTAGTCACCATGCAACTCTGCTCATTATACTGTTTCAGTATTAGAACACTGCAATGGGGATAGAAACTGAAATACAATGTTAGTAAAGTTAGGACACGATGTAGAATGCCCTAGGTTTTTGACTTCCTGAATTATCATCGTGATTTATAAATCCAACTGTTTCATTGAATCACGAATGAAACTGATTTTTCTTTAGTAAACTAACCACCACACTATTCTTCTGGTGCAATCCATGGTTAGTGAAGAAGAATCACGATAATAACATTTTTGGTTGTTTTATTCATTTCCAATAACTGCAAGGAAAGGACAGAAAATGTAATATACACGTCAAACCCCAGGTCAGAGGTTAAACAATTTAAATAATCTTTTATGGTAAGTGTTTTTTAGTGACGTTCTTTTTTACGAGATGGGGTTGCTAACACTACACTCAACCTTCCTCTTTTACCAGGACAGTAACCTTAGAGATGTTTCAGTGAAGTTGGTACTGAATATACCTGAGGAACAGCAGTCTCAATAAATATAAGTATTCCCCTAAGAGCTTACTTTGCGAAGGCTATGCTAGCATATATACGTATTTGAGATGAACATAATGTCAGGAAACACCATACGATTTATATACGCAATATCAGAGTTGAGATGATTTGAAAGTTGTGTGTTCATGCCTCGCAATACTAAGTTTTTGTAAAAAATCAAGTTAATAGATATTTTCTATGGCGTACAGTTGTAGATGTTACAATCTTTACGTTACATGGCATAGCTAATTTAACATAAGTTTCTTTCGATTCACAGAATGGCAATAAACACAAATATACCTACATTGGTTATTGTTGATCGCCATCTCTATAGGATACCTGTGCTTTTTTCCGATAATTATAACGCAATATATCTACTGCACAAACTTTATTAAAATTCGTACATTCACTCTTTTATGCTGGGAACAAAATTAACAAACAGACCATAGTGAAATTGCTTTCGATATTAAAGAATTTCAGTGCAAAATAAATAACAGTCATCTCTAGATGGTAATTAATAAACTATTCGCAAAGTTTGAAAATCTGGAAATAATTCACCCTCTAGAATCATGAGACTGATATCAAAATTAAATTTCAATAACTTTTCTGTTTGAAGGATAATGATCGATGGACGGTTTATTAAAGTAATCATAGTTCTTTTTCAGGTTTGAATGGTCTTCACTAGTGAATGAATACATTTCACAAATATGTATTAAGTAAGAAGTGGAAAAATCTAGACAAACATGTCGACAGTAAACATGTTCATTAGATTCTTCGATGTTGATTCAAGCTCTGATTAGCAGTAATGATAATATCATTATGATTTATAAACGGATTAGACTTTTATTTCCTCTTTAATCTTTTGTTTACTTAAATAGAAATAAAACATATATTCATATGTTTAGACATACCTTTCATTGTTGTATTACACCCAACCAACCTGAATATATGTTCCCATTCTTAATATTCATTTAGCTACTATTCATTTAACATTATATATATATATATATATATGCTCATAATGAAAATGATCTATATTATGTAATCTGATTTATGCAACCGGTTACTTGTTGCTCTCATATAGCATTATATAAAAGCAACAATATGGTGGTAATTACTCATGTCATTATCTATTTACATCAAATCAAACTTGAAAGACCGACCACACACTAATAGGTCTCACTAAAAGTAAGACATGAAACTCAATGTAATTATCAATGGACCAAGAAGAATGGTGAGCTGATCATTAAATAGATAAAAAATTCTTTATAAATGTCTGTATATCAGGTAGAAGCGAATGAGAAAAGATGGGCGATGGTATAGAGTAAATAGTTACTTGAGTTTCTATTTTGATGCATCTAATCAATTTAAGATTATTCAGCTCTAATGAATGGCGCCAGGATACACCTGTCTACTAGTAAAATTAGCAAAATAATTGTTAAATTGTTAATTGTACTACCATCAAAGTGACAGATGCTTCTAGTACTCATATTTTCTCTCTCCTTTCTTTCTCTCTTTTTTGTGTATATTGCGAAGGGACAAAATAAACCATTATAATTAGTAAGGTCATTAGCATAATGGTCCCAGTTACTCAAATGAGACAAGTCTAGGTCAGTAACTCTAGTATATTATACAGAACTTGAAAGCTAATCAGTGATTTCAATAAACATGCTTTGATGAGTAAGGTTCATTACAACAGACCATAAATTGACACTGTTGTACTATTCAAGCTGATAACTTTACATGCACCAACTTGTCTAATAAATAGACAACTAATGATTAGATGGTTATCTTAAGAGTAATGGAAAATAAAAGCCAGTAATTCTCAGCATCGAAAATGGGATATTTTATCTCATGGATTATCTTACTGACAAATTGATGTTACTATGGCATTATTATCCTCAGGCCTACACAAAATGTATAAGAACTTGTTACTTTTTCTTATATCGAGTGAAATTCGTCGTTTTATTTAATTTGCTATACAAAGCTATGATAAACACCGTACATTCAGCAGGCAGATATTTTATTTTTCATGTATGAATGAAAGTTTATACGCATTTATTTCTTGAAATATTCATTTATCCATCTAATTAGAACCAGAAGTGACAAACTTTTTCACTAAGCTATACTCTGGGTGTCATGCAATCTCCTGTAAATGACAAAACCTAAGTATTAGTATGTTTCTAATGTCTCAGATATTACAAAGGTTTTTTCTCTGTAAAAAAATGTGTAGGATTTGCGAATGGAGCCATAAATGCGTTATATTCCACGGCTATACTTGTTGACGTTAATGTTCTATCGGTTCGCACATTGTACTATTTTTAAGTATTACCAAGGAGCTTTACACTTGATAGTTTTATTTCACAGGTTAATATTTCTCTTTGCACCTGCACTGTTGGATAATTCTTAAATCATACATAATTAATGTAGACACGAACTAATAATTACTTTGACAGTATTCGTAATAATTTCTATGTTCATCGTTATCATCATACTGTTTAATGCTGTAAACATTTTTAGATTTAGATAGAAATATTCTGTATTCATGGTTTCTTAGAATTCAAACAGGATGTAAAGTTATTTTTGTAAGCTTGATCTATCAACAGACAATAGATATCTGCTCAATCATATATTCAACAGAAAAGAGAATCGTCAAAAGATTTGGTACACCTAACTGTTTTGAAGATATATGAAAAATCTAGGGATTTAAAGAAAAATACAATCTTAGTAACGTAAAAATAAAGCTTTTAGGAAATTTTTTGTCCTCATCTCTCAAGTATCGGAATTTTCGCAAGTAGAAAAAAATTAATATATTTACCAGAGTATAAACTTTATTGAAAAGATGCTACTTTATATAGTTTACTTTTAAACTGTATATTATTACCATTTGCGGAAAAATGAATGGAAATTGAAAAAGAAAAGTTCCGACACGGTTTTCTTCTGACCCAGATTTGATAAGTGAACAAAAATATCTTGAAGGCAAATTTAAAGCCTTAAACTTTGGATATTTGACACTAGATGAGTTTCAAACTCATCTCTTCCAAAAATATATAAATATGAATTAGCATTGTTTAATACTCTTTTTTCTTAGTTGAAATCATGAGTCAATTGAAACTAGACCACCATGGAAAACCCCAAAGCACTGGATGGCCGTTTCGTCCTATTGTGGGACTCTTCAGCAGTGCGCATCCACGATCTCGCCTCGCGAGATTCGAACTCAGGACCAATTGCTCTCGTGTGCGAGCGCCTAACCACTAGACAACTGAGCCGACATCCAATGGTGTTGATGTCTAACTTCAACCGATCCACGAAGTTTAGCAACCATCCATTGTCAACCAGGTCTGTTGTGAGATATCAACTCACTGAAGACAATGGTGAACGGTTGCTCAACATCGTTGATCGGTTGAAGTTAGACATTCAATAGTTGAGATCATGAGTCAATTGAAGCTAGACCACCATGGAAAACCTTGAAACACTGGATGGTCCTTTCGTCCTATTTTGGTATTTCCTGGAGTTCTAATGAGAAGCAGTGATCAGTGGAGTTCAACTAGGTCTCTTGTGAGATAATAACTCACTGAAGACAATAGTGGATTTGTCGCTCAATTTCGTGGATAGGTTGAAGTTAGACATCAACACCATTGGATGTCGGCTCAGTGGTCTAGTGGTTAGGCGCTCGCACACGAGAGCGATTGGTCCTGAGTTCGAATCTCGCGAGGCGAGATCGTGGATGCGCACTGCTGAAGAGTCCCACAATAGGACGAAACGGCCATCCAGTGCTTTGGGGTTTTCCATGGTGGTCTAGTTTCAATTGACTAATGATTTCAACTATAAAATAACTAAATTCTCCACAAAAACCCTTTCTGATAATGTTCTTTTTACTAAATACCATACTTAGCTTAATGAAACTCGTATTTAAGTTGTTGAGGCACAAATTTCATAATCAGCATTTGTAATATGGTTAACAATAATATGAATCAACAAACTTCATTATATCAGTGATTACTGTCAAAAACTAAAACGCATTAAGTTTCTCTTAATGAGATATGTAAACTTCATACACATGCATGTAAATAAATATTTCACCATACAAATAAGTATATAATTAACATATAAATTCATGCATATGTAAACACGAATATACAACTCAAGCCAAATACGTCATCGAATATCTTAGACTATGTGCTACGACAATATCATAAAACTCATTTTGTATTCATGTTTAGGCGTAGAAAACTGAGTCAAAACAGTGTCGACTTGACAAGTTGAAAGTGAACTTTACAATATTTTTCGTAAACATCAATGCTAATTTATTGTCTTGCTTTATAACTCATTTAGTTCTGTCTTTTTGTTTTTATTATGTGTCAGAACAAAATATGAATCAGTGATTAACCAAAAAATCATATTTTTATGGTATATAAGTATCGTAAATGTTCACGATCTAATAGTCGAAAAAATGTTACTTACAAAAAAGAATTATCGTCACTCGTCTGGAATTTCGGTCATAAAGTGAAAGCAGCTTAAATAAATAGAAGATTACCCGATACCGGGTTTTGTTTGTTATTCCACTTTAAGACATAACACAGACTGCTGACAGATTCAAACCCAAAACCTGTGGGATTTAAGATAGAATAATTACAAATGAGTTCCTGTCTGGGATACGTGTAGTGACAAATTTTTAAATATAATCTAATTTTAGTTAGATCCGAGTGAATATCTGGACATTAGAAAGCAATGAAAAATAGACTCTCTCAAAATTGAGGCTTTTAGAAATAATAATAAAGATTAAATCTTAGTGAATAGTAAGCAGTTTAAATTAAACGGTAGCTTTAATATAATATAGCTAGAAAAAAAATCCATTACGAACTCTGAAAACATCAGGCTAAAGGATACACATCAGTTAAGAGTCCCAAATTAGAGGAACGCTTATCCAGTAATTGGTGATTTTCACTAGTTATCTGGCTAACATTAACTAACGATAAAGCTTAACTTTGAATTATACGAAGCCTCCTTAAAATAGCCTAACGAAATTAATAACTGCTTGTGTAAGTACACTAAATATGTACAAAATGATTGACTTCCAGATGAAAACGGGGATTATTTATCAGCTGACAAATAAGTAATCGACGGAGTCCATCAACCTATAATTGAGTTCTGACCATTATAAAGATATGTATACAACTCGTAAACTTCTCAGAAAGAGAAGTTGGAGAAATGTGTTGTATAAATTAATCTGAACGAAAATAGTTACTACGTTATTTTATATCAAAAACAATTGACTACAGCAATAAATAAATGAATACGAATGACATGTTTTGTCTACTGTGACTCTCTAAATAGGCAAATTATTTCCGTAAAATAAAAAAGGATTTTAACAACAACTTTAATTCTAAATAAGCAAAGTTGTAAGTTCACTATTCTAAGTCAAAAAGACGCCGAGTCTTCCTTTTTGAGAGTTTGTATACAGTTTTGACCCTCATGTTAAACAATATCGATTACTCTCAGTGGTCACCAAAACTGTGACAAGTACGAAGTGTTAGTTTTATAAGGTCTTAACCAGAAGAACATAGTTGAATCCTGAGATTGCTTTGAAATTTCTTTCTTTCACTACGATCAATATAGTTAGAAAGTTGAAACACTGTGCATTGAAATAAATGATATTTTCAGTGTACAGTAATAACATTAAGATACAGTCAAATTTTTCTCACAAATACTTGTAGATGAATGTGAGATTTATTTTACTACTGTTCTGAAAAGAACTTATAGAATAAATTATCTGCTTAACATTTTCCAAGATTTCACAGAGAATAAAATGAAGACTTACAATTATCAACCTGAAGTAATATAAAACCAATAATTTCGCTAGGATCCATACGAAAGCCTTCAAATCCTTAACGTTTTATAATGTTCACTTCAATTTAGTGTTTACCCTTAAGAACTAAAAACTCGAAAGGTTCTATTCCGAATCTATTTCACTTGAGTCAAAATACTCACCAACAGAAAGTAGTAACACTTAAAATTATCAATAATCTATCGAAGTGATGTTTAATGACAAAATCACTTATCGCAAGAATAAAATCCCTAGAGAAGCTACCAGATCTGAAGGCTTGTCAGACTGAAATAATCTATTAAGTATTAAACACCTAAAAATTTGTTTTACAAATTTAATTTAGGCTAAAACGTAAAGCGATAATACGACAACTCAAACTTTTTTCTTGTTTAAGACTAAACGTTTTCTGACAAATTTGAATCGACTGTCAACTGATAAACATTACTTTCATAATTTATCTTATTTAATCATTCATTCAATCTAACCTTAGTATCGGCACACCGAAAAGCCCAAAAACAAGCAACCAAAGCAGTCAAACTTGTTTCTTGGGGTTTAAAGAGGCTCGAGTTTAGTGAACTTAAATATTTATATCAAAGTAATGAGTACTGAAATATATATATATATATATATATATATATATATATATATATGCATAAGTATAAATATATTTGCATATCAAGTTCGAATCAAGTTAACTATTGTCACACCGTTTTTAAAATCCATAAAGTGAAAAGTCGTAACAATTTGTAAACTTGGTGACTTGTGTATTATTCCAAGATTGACAGATATATAAATTCGAATCATTCAGCGGTGTGGATTTCCCTAAAGTAGCAAAATCGCTATTAATCCAATGCATTCTGCTTTCGTCATTCTTCTTGTTGTTATCAACATTTCCTCTTCTAACAAAAAATATTTCTTTATTTTGATGGAATTTTGTTCTCTGAGCTGGATTTAGTTTGGTCAAAACCAAACCCACTTGAGCTACAAATCTTCTCCACCATTTCAATATTTCGGTATATTATTCTGATGTGTAAGTTGGTCCGTTTTTATAACCCTATAAATATGACATCTATAAAAATGAAATATACGTAGTTTTACTAGAAGGAAGTCCCTGAAAACCGGAATATCCAGCAAATTATGAGTAATTAGTAAATTAGTTTATTCCCTATTTAAAAAGTTTGTAGTAAATGGCCCCATTAAAAATTTTCACAAGATACACTGATAAGAGTTCAATTTTCCAAAAAAGACGACAACATACATCATTTAATAGTATAGCAAAAGATGACAAACAAATGCAGGTTGATTAATTTTCACGTCAGTATATAAAAAATAATAGTTTTATTGTTTTCAAAAATTTAAAACTGCTGTTACTGTGAACACATCATATTTGACTTAAATGTGTTCACTAGAATTAGGATGTAAGGGTCCAATGATTAACTTTTGTTACTTATGTTACTAAAGTCGATCAGCAATCATCTTGTCTTTTGATGGTTAACCTCACTTAGTGACAAAATTGTCACTACTGATGACAAAAAGTGACTCAGTATGGTTTCATAAAAAATGTCACACTTCTAATTTATCATTGTGTATGAAAAATAGAATGCATTCAAAGATTTTCAGTGGTAATTTCTGTTCGTACTTATCATAAACTTTGGTATTATATTCTCCGAGTTTATAAAAACTGGCTGAAAAAGACATACTGTTTAATTTATTAACGTGTGAGAGTAAGAATACCTTCAGCATCCAGTTGATGTTATCTTCGAAGTATTACATTTTCCAGCAAACCATGATCTAAAACTTGTTTTAAACTCGTTTAATTTAAAATCAGGTAAAAGATTTGTGGCCAACGATAACAGTAATTTTGGTAGTTCCATGAAATATTAGATTTGATAGATGACTGACAATTGTAATAACTCCAACATGAGGTTACCTTCACTCATTTTTGAATCGCTAAAATTCAGGCTAATATGAAATTAGTTATATATATCTAAAATATATATGTAATCCTAATATAACAACATGAGATTTTAAAACTGATGGGTTTGTATCTGAGACATCTTGATCCTATTAATTCATGTACAAATCTAAATATTTGTATGTTCTTGCATATTCACATTGAGTTCCATAATCAGCTTTTTTAACTAAACTTAATTTGAAGTTAAAACTGCAGTTCGGAATAGCTAACTAGTTTGGTTATCTATAATCTACGATCCAGTTGTTTATAGTTAGTAAATGACTGAAAAGTATCCTACCTGAATGTATGAGTAATTAAGTATTGATGAACTATTCCCAAGGATATCACATTGATTTTCATATTGAAAAGGTCTGTCTGAGTAAACATAAGCGAAAAGTAAATGTCAACATTGTGTTGATGCAAGAGGAGGATTATTTCACTAGTACCAAACAAACATATGTATAATATAGACCTCAGAAACAACCAGTATATGTTCATTCAAAACAGTTTTAATTATGTCAACAACGATAATGTAAATCAATCTTAAACGTTTGCTGTATTCAATGGGTTTCGTTCAATATGCTAATGAATATATAATATAATTATTATTGTTATTATTTAATTCAATTTGCTGATGAAATAATGAAATAAAATGAATTTAAGATGAAAAGTGTTTATCAAGACATGAAACTAAAAAGCTACCAATCAAAAAGTTGGAGTACACAGATGACTTCTACAAAAAAAGAAATCACTTCAAATCGAGGTACTAAATGCTGATAAAAAACTTATTCAATGACTTTTAAGAGATTAGAAATAATTGAATCAGTTTAGAAAGTAATCAAAAGAAATTTCATTTTGATTTTCCTTGTTTATTCGATTTTTAACGAAACTGATTACTTTATATTTAAATATATATGCTCGAACAGAGTTTTATATTATTAGAGTAGAGACCAAGCATTCTCACAACAAATGCTAGGAACAGTAACGCGATGATTGAAACCGAATGAGGTAAGGAGTTAGAACGGCAACCTCTTCCTAACACCACGCGCGATAATAAAAAAGGATATTTCGAAGAAACGTTTGTACTGTCTCATTTAAACATAAATGTAGTCGGTAAAATGTTTTCACATCGTGAACAGTGGTGAACAGATTAACACATTAAAAGATGGTATAATCCATGTACGAAAAGGTAAGCTGTGCGGGAACTATAATTTCCAGGAGTAGGGAGACCTTTGATGGTAGAAACTGAAACTTTTCAACTGCTGTGACACGAGTTTTAAGCTTTCTGAATAATATATAACCAAATGAAGCAGTTATTAGATGGCAATAGACAAGTAACTTTATCCAACATTAACGACTGAAACTTACTTTACGGGGAAATTTAGTGGAGACATGAGTGACTAGAGTCTAAAGTTAATGGTCATTATTATTAATTTTTTCAATTTCTTCAGATACGTTGAATCCAAAATCCAGAAAATTATTTATTATACAAACAAATCTGTTCTATATATTTCGCTTAATACCAGTCAGACTGTATAAACATAAAATAGAAAATATAAAACTAGTCATTTTTCATATTGGAAAGAGCCTCTGAATCGGTCAGCAGATAAATCCGTATATTTTAAAAAATAATTCTCACATACTGGTGTATTTTAGTTTTTTTACCACTAAAAAATACCCATCTTTGTTTTAATGGTGTATATAAAGTATTTGAGCAATTAACTCAAAGTACAGTTGAGTGTAGTAGTATAAAGCTAAAATAAATATACAAAGGATTCAGTTGTTAGTCATTATTATGAGTAGTAATTCAAAAAACTAATTATTTTTATAGTTATAAAACAGTAGGCGGTCTTTTATTTTGCATTTGTAAGTATTTGATGGAAGAGCAACATTTAAAAAGGAGTCATACTTCCCCACCACTTACTCGTTGTTTTTATGTAGTCTCATCAAAGTATAAAGAGGGAACAAAATGTACTACAAGAGAACGAAATGGTAAAAGGATATGAAAAACAAAAAAATGAAATATTGAGTAAGATTTCTAAAATAACGTGCTTGAATAAATACAAATCACTTATGTGTCCATAGCTATTTTGGACAAATCAGTTTACAATTTAATTCCTCCTGGTAAAAAAGACAACGAAATGAAAGAGAAAACTATTGACTTCCACAAACCTCTAAATGAAGAATAAATGTATTTTAAAAGGAATCATTCACACTAAGAAATCCTCCATGTTAAATATTTCTGTCTTTTATAAACAGAGATTATGGTGACTAGCAAAGGAGTCCAGGACTCACATATTGTCATATTCGGGACTCGTCAGCTGGATGTACGTGGTGACAAGTTCCAAATAAGACAACATGCGTGTCCTGGATTCCACTGGTACTCACCACTATCTCTGCTTAAAATGATCTTGAGTTAAGGCAATATCAAAGTGAATAGAACGAACATATGCCAGTAAGAGACTGATCAATTGCAGTCCTAAACAACAGTGGAAAGATTCAAACAGCCAATACAAAAATGAATTTCTATCTTTTGCTCCTCGCTTCTCAATGTCATTTGAAAGTAGTGTAAAATAGCACCAAGAAAGAAATCTAACGAGCTTATTTTGGAATGTAACAAGGAAACATTCCAACATATTTTAAGGAGTTAAAAAAGCATGTTTTTTTATTAACCGTGTAGGTCAAATTGAGTGTAATGTGAGTATTCTGTTCATTAATGGAGCAATCGGTAACTTTATTCATTTCATAGAGACTTTGTTTATGTCAGGTCTCATTTTACTCATGGACTGAAGAATCAAAGCAAACCATAAACCATAAAATTCTTAGTTTAAGACCCTATGGTAGTGCACCTTTAGTATGTTGTACACGATCGGAACCAAGCATTGGTGTCATCTATTGTAGAAATTTATGTTCATGCTACTAAGTGCTCATCCATACATTGAGATCTTTTGTTATTTGGTCACTATTGCAGCGATCAGTTTGGGAATAGTTCAGTGCTTTCAACATCTGACATCCAATGTTACTACTTTTAGCATGCAACCTAAAAATGTGATAACGTAGTTCTTTAGTTTTTTTTAAATATTAGATTTATTTGCAAAAATAATTCATGTCAAATCCTAAAGAGTAAGACTAGCGATTTCAAAAGTCATTCCAACATCTGATCAAAGCTAATGTAGCTTAGAATGGTATTAACTTTGTTATTCAAATTCCGATCTATGCTGTCACCAGAAAATGAATCTAAAAGCACCAGAGTTAAATGTAAAAAGTTAAATGTTTCAGTAACATGATGTTTATTGAATGTCTTGCTATTCTTCAAAATGAAGATTTTCATGTCAGTTTTAGTGACCACCCACGTGTCGACAAGTTTACTCCTACATATTATCTAACAAAAGGATATTGCGAATTGACTTCTATTACTAATATTCTATTCTTCATTACTGTTCATGCCCAATGGCTTTGTAATAAATTAAACAACTGTACTAGACCATGAACAATGAACTAACTAACTAACCAACTAGCTATATATATATATATATATATATATATGCTTGAACCAATTTGACAACCGATACTTATTTTGCAGCAAGTAGATGTACAAGTTTACTCACAAAATTAGTGTGCCAAACTTGGCGCCTGTCAACTTATTGTTTTAAAAAAACGAGAAAAAACAGTTTTTAGAATGACAAATTCTTCTATATCAAACTGGTAAATTTAGATTTCAAAGGACTGATAATCAGTTCTAAAAACTATTTTACAAACTTATCAATGAGCTAACTAATCAATAAAATTTTTTATCAACATTTCACTTTCATACTCCTTTTATTCTTATTTCCTAATGAAAGTTATCAATAAATATTTAAAAACCTGGTGTGTGACCTGTAGTTAGGATTCTTTTTAGAATGATCACCAGTAGACCTTCCTGCAGCCTGTAAAGTACTCTTATACGTTCAAAAGTATATATAAAGTGACATCAACATAGCCGGAGACTTCACCAGAGATAATTAATAGATTTTATCGAGGTATATTATCATTCATGATGGCAGAGTGAGTGCCGGGTGGTCTATTGGACAAACAATTTTGTTTTACATAGAACTGAAAGAAATTTGTTTTCATACAAGCAACTTAAAAAACAAGTTTTAATAATTTTATTCAGTATTTGATTGAATATATAAGCTCTGACATTCAGGCACTAAAATGGAGGTTGGATTTACTGTTATCTCTTGACAACTTGTATCCCTCAGTGATTATTGCAGTCTATAGTCAGAAACAATGTCGCTGAGCCTTTGTAAGATGAAAGTAAGATGATCCATGTAAAAGGATTAGTGTACACTTTTAGAATTTATTTAATTAAAGTACTTGTCATTCAGTGAAATTAAGCGTTAAACAGTAATTCGTACTGACTTTTTCAATCTGTCGATCAATAAATCCCCTATTCTACTTGCTTAAGTTATTCAGTCCATGGAACCTAATGGCAGAAGTACAAAGTGAGTAGGGCTTTATACCTTAATGAACAGTTTCATTTACCGTGTATTTTAAACGATCCTCAAAATTTGTTATAAAATTTCAGTAAATTTTTGATGATTGTGTCCTTAACGCTGCAATTGTTTCACAGTTTAATAAGTAACTGGATAATTATTCTGAGAACAATAATAAATTGGTGCTTGCAATAAACAGAATTTGTTTTTAAGTTGCATTAATTAACTGTTTAATTTTTTCACCATTTTCCTAGTCATTTCAAGTTGTGATCTTATACGTTGATCAAATTGTTATTAATATACTAGCGAGCATGTATTTGTGTAATGGTCTTGCAGAAAAACTCAGTACTTCAAGAGGAATAACTACTGTAAGTCTTTGAGCCTTAAGTTTAAAAAACCACACATTTTTGAGAAGTTATAGATTCTGTAAACTACAGGTTCACTTAGCAGTCTAAATACAAAAATGTCAAAAGTTCCTTTGTCACTGAAAACGTCAACCTTCTTTAATTCCCCCTCAACATATTCCAACAGTTCAGCAAAATAAATGTGCCGATTAACATAATCGGTTGTCTCTTCGTAACCCTATCCAGTGTTAAACTGATTACATTAAATATGTGTTTGAGAAAAATGTTAACCTGATCAAAGGTCAGACGAAAACTATTAGAGAGTTTGCTGTTTCAGAAATCTCATCCTTATTTCGAATGAGGTTGTAAATATGTTATTCATAACATCACAGGACTGATATTATTTATTTATGAAGTACTTCCGGAATTTCGATACAAGTCTTTGCGAACGAAGTATCAATTTTTTAACTAAGTTGAACAAATACATTCCCTCTATAGTGCTATTTTTTCAAAAATATTAGTTACAGTAGGTGAGGATGAAGCTGCGTTTCACAGTCTCATTACTGTAACAATAATAGAAAAGATGTTTTGACATATCAGAAGCAATAAAATTCTTTTGATAACACCATCAGAACATTTAGATAATTTATCACTCATGAATTTTGAAAGATGAAAGTACTGACATTTATCCTATGTCTAACAACTTGCGGATATAAAATATGACTCTCATCTAAGAACTAAAGTAATTAGGGATGATTTATCAAATAATATTAGAAACTTTATATTCTATTTCAAGTCTCAAGTACCAGTTAACTAAAAATGGTTTAGGAATATCTTAAAACCTTTGTGTGAAATGATTTCAACAGTTCTGCTGTCCTTCCTATAAATTCATGATGCCAGGGTTTTAAAATAAAATGGAAGATATGAACCCCGTTTATATATTACTGCAGTACATCTTCCCACATATAATATGAACTGTTTAACATAATGATACTAAAAGAAAAAAAACAATTATTTTTCCGTATCGAAATTATTTAATTGTACAATTAAATCCAATTCTATTCTGTTATCATATTAACACGCAAATATAGTACAAAATTAGAATTTTAAACAAGCCTCAATAAATGACATTATTCGTTTGTTTATATACACGCTTTTCCTAATAAATTATTTCGGATGAATGAATGCACTAATTCATTTAAAGAGTAGAAAGCGAACCGAAAAACTGACTACCGAAGTAATCGATTCCTCATGTTTCACTTGATCAACCATTTAATATAGCGCCTTTTCGTTTTGTGTTTATTCTTATTTACAAGTTACTCATTTTTTCACACATGAATGATTTCTTTTCATATATAAAAATGTATAATAAAATATTACATTCCATTAATGAATACATGACCACTTAACGATTACACGGAAAAAGAAACAATGGATTATTAGAACTAAAGACCAAAAGGTTTACCCAGAACCTTGGACCAAACAATGAAAAGTACTGAGCGTATCAGTCAATAAATGATGTAGAGCTTCAGGACGATCCTCATTTTTCACTCCTATATAAAGATTGACAGTAAACAACATACTGAAAAAATGGATTATAATAAAAAGGAAATACTGAGTACGCATACTCAGTTGAAGCTAACACAAGAGACAACTATTACCATTGTAGTGTTGGTTGCTATGTTAAGCCCACATAGTTTATTCTGGCTTCCGGACAAGCCAATTAATTCATTCGAGTCACATTTTGACCTTGTCAATTATTCTCTTATTAACCTTAACTGTTTTTATATAAGCATGTAACATATTTTCGTCTAACTATAAATATGGATTCACGCTTAGCTAAAATAAGTTGGCTCACATGCCTTCTCCACAGTGTGTCATTTCGCCTCGCTCTCTTCTCTTCACTTCCTTAGCTTTGTCCCTCTGATTGTCTGTCCAGATCAACGAGTGTACAAAATATACGTATTCCAAATCCACTCTCGTATTTGACTTATTTAATTCTGTTATATGCTAACGCTAGTTTATTCGATGAGTATATATGAGGATTGGCGAAATATATATTTCAATAACAATCATTCATACGATCTACCTGAAGTCAGATATAGGGCCATTAAACCATCATTAGGCAGCCTAAGTTTCTACATAATCGAGGGCGAGTAAGCATTAAATTTGAAGCGAAAGTTTGTCACACTCCATTTTATATTCAAAAATTTAGAGATGATTGCCGCCAACCGAATCAAATAATTTTTCACACGTCTGGTCCTCAGTAATAATCAAATGTTAGTTTCCAGGAGAATACTGTAGATACCTTCATCACAGTTTTCAACAGTAATTATATATATCATAAATCCCCTAAAAGATAACGCTGGAAACACAGTGTAGTTAAAACCCAGAGTTCCCACGGTTACCGCATTCAAATATGAAAAAATGTAAACAAAAGTTCATTGGTTAGTGAACTGTAACTACTTGGCAAAAAACAGAAAAATACGTTATCAATTCACGACATACCCATAACTGATGAAAATAATATTATTCGCTTTATTCAAAACTATATTTCCAGCCCAATATTCAATTTTTATAGAAAACAAGCAACAAATTTATTTATAATACAATTTCTAAATGGTATTATAGTCGGGAGTAATAAATTCATATTCATCAACATATTTGAAACATACAATTTTGCATTTTATTTAGTGAAGAATCGATTGGTTTGAGGCTTATCTATACCGTTTTATAAAGCGGGATTTGAGATCCCAACTGATTTATTCAATTTGAAATGGATTAGACTAACACGTTGTTGTTATTTTAACTGAAATTTGATCAGTCTTGGTTGGCATATATGCATTCTGTGCAGATTACCTCGAGATATCTACTATTGCACAGGCTTGTATAGAATAAATAGAATGTGACTAGTAGTGGAATCGAAGACGTTCGTTCTGTCCTGTTTGGGACTCGGTATACCTGTCTCACAAGTGAGGAGCTATGTTGACGTTTCAATTAGAAGGCACAAATTTGGAATGCCGGAGCGAACATTAACTCTGGAATGCGGGTACAACGAACTGACTGGTCCCAAACAAGACGAAATTCTCGCCCTGCATTCCATTGTTAGCTAAATTCCTCCTATTCTGTGCTTAGTAAATTATAACAATCTGGTTCAAACAAAACTTCGCAAACAATAGGTCAACTGGTAAATAATCCTGTACTTTCAAATAAATCATCCTCCCGTTAAAAAATATATGTTGAACACTACGTACGTTAACAAACTGCACAAAATGACTTTGATGCACTTATCTGGTTTCTGTAATCACTAATGTGACCAAGAGTATTTAGTAAAAACAGAATAACTTACTGAAAGACACGCTCTCCATATTGAAGAAAGCCTATCTTTAATAACTGACCTTTGAAAAAACACAGTTTGGGTTTATTTCGGAATCGACTGAAGTAAGAGACAAAAGTTTTAGGGGTAGGAGAACCTCATTAATAATTGTGAATGTTATGTTTTCTTACCCTTGACCTTATCTTAATTCATTTATAAAATCATGTACATTGTAATTTTTCATCACTCATTCGCAGTACTAAACACTGCACTACTTTTGTGTTTTTCGAAACTTATTGTGAAAATTATTTATCAGATATTCCATACCTTACAAATCAGTATTTCTGATAAAATGAATTAAATACATCCCTCTATGATGAAACCTCCTGTCATATTATAAACATTTGATGATTAGCAATGAGGTAGTAAATCGGATTACTTAAGACGAAAAACGAATTCAATAAATCAGTAGAAAACTATGTTTACTAATTTTTATGTGGATTAGTTATTCCCATTTTACTTTCAGTTATTTACGTCCTACGTATATGGTTTTATGAGAAAAGAATAATTTTTGGTCTTCTCTTTGAACAAATACACATAATCCCTAACTAATCTTTAACACATACATTGGGTTAGTGGGCCTAATCTATTATCAACTTTACATGGATAAGGTAAAAGATTAACAAATGAATACATGAACCACTATTGGGTGTTATCTGTTGCTATTCTTGTAACGTTTTTGCTAATCAACGATATGAAACTCGTGATATATTCAATGATGAAGTGAACAACATAATGTGTCACAGTAGTTAAAAATTTAAACTCAAGAGTTCTACACTTACTTCAATCAATTACTTAACTACAAAATACTAAATAGTCGGTTTCAATCAAGATTTTTACAGTAATTTGTGTTTTTAAAGTAGAAACAGTGAACTTTCTTGTAAATGCACTCGTCATTTTGAAATTCTCTTCCAATTATCTGACAATGATATGCACGATACTTAATGTTATATTATGTATTACTATTGTAATTTCGAAGTAGTATTCAATAAAACATCCATCTTTTTAAACGGATGATTTGCTCTTTGCATCGTCAGGTATATATATAATGTCTTGTACTATTATGATTATCTCTTTCGATTTCACTTTTTAATCATTTTCCTAATCATCCATAATTTATGGCATGGACAATTCGGAATTTATCATACTAATAATTAGCCACCAATTTTTTGTTGTTGGTTTATTAATCAGTTCTACAACATTAGTATGAAGCCATAACTATAAATTGGTTAACAAAATATCTAGTGGAAAATTTTTGCATCACAGAAATGTAATAATTACATATATCGCCTTGAAATTAGTATTGCTCTTTACGTATATTCATTCGTTTGAGAGCAGATATATTGATCACGACAGACTGACCATTCAGTAGTGACTGATGTCTTATTTGTCCAGTTCTTCTTAGTACTGGTTGCATTCTATCGATCAAGTTGCAGTATGGCTACTAGTCTAGTTGATTTGACATCTTGTGAACTGCGCTGAAACGCTAGGCGGTTGGAGATGGTTCACAGGAAACCCTAAACTGACGTCTCTTGCTGTTAAGCACTCATTAGCGAGGTATACCTGTGGTTTCGAGTAGACTCATATTCCATGGAGGATTCGATCCCGTGTCACTGGGCCCCACTCTTTGAGGTGTATCACAGTGCTATTTGGGCTTCCATAGGATGGAGTCATCTAGGGGGCGACAAATCATTCACGACTGGAGATAAACCTAGCTGATAAGCTGCGAAAAGCACAAAATATAATTTCAGAGTTTCCTTTCGATTATCTCAGGCCACCTAACAGACACATCATCCTAAGTTGATCTTTGAAAAAGTTTCAGTAAACAGATTACGATTGACGCAGTATTTTTGGTTGACGAAAATACAGTTTTGGTCAATTCCACAACCATAAGAAGTGTCCGCGAAAATTCCATCATATTATTTGCAAATTTCACAAACGTGATTTAAAGATACAAAGAGTAAATCATCCGTTTAAAAAGATGGATGTTTTATTGAATACTACTTCGAAATTACAATAGTAATACATAATATAACATTAAGTATCGTGCATATCATTGTCAGATAATTGGAAGAGAATTTCAAAATGACGAGTGCATTTACAAGAAAGTTCACTGTTTCTACTTTAAAAACACAAATTACTGTAAAAATCTTGATTGAAACCGACTATTTAGTATTTTGTAGTTAAGTAATTGATTGAAGTAAGTGTAGAACTCTTGAGTTTGACTTTTTCAATATATATCAAAAAATTTTGGATACAACAATGAAAGGTTGTACTCATATCTTTAGAAATTTTTCATGAGTTAAAATCCCTGATATTTTTTCTCGCGTACTCTACGGTGAGAAAGCTCGCGTTTGCAGTAAAATTATGGACTCAAATAACGATATTGCGCATGATCAAATTATAGTTTCCTATTCCAATTCGTATGAGTAGATAGTTTAAACAACTACATATTATTAAACATTCAAGTATTCCGTTTAATTCAAATCTATTCATTATTCTATCCCTTGCAAAATTTTCACATTATTCACACAGACTGAATAGTTGTCATATATATATATATATATATATATATATATATATATATATATATATTCACAGAGAACACTTGAAACAGATACTTAAATGTTAAGTGGATATGAAATACAAAATAAAATCATCTGAAGTACGAGTAGTGGTGATTAATAAATGTTGAATCTAATAGTAATTGAAAATGGACAAGAAGGCATTTATTTGTAACCGATTTTGAAGGCGAAAGAACTTGATTTTATTAGAACTACGATAATTAAAGAGTGAGAGAAATAACATAAATTACGGCCTGGTTGGGACTTTAAAGATGTCAAAGAAATCAGTTATAAATGGACCCGTTAGCTTAGACAGTAATGACTAGTATTTCCTTAATTTAATCAATATACAGCTTCAGCATATATTTATCCATAAAATATATTGAAACTATTAATTTCAAATGAATGTAGTGATTTAGAACAACATATATAGTTGCGATATCACAACTAGTACACCTGTCATCACATTACTAATTTGTACTTTTTACTTATTATGTTTAGTTACGTAATCTATTCCACTGTTTTCATTGACTCATAAACTGCCTTGATTGGTTTACTATTTCAGTATACGCATATAAAGATTACTGTATATCAGAGTATAGCCTGATGAGGATCTAATCGAAAACAATATTGTTCGCTTATATATGCTGTTGTGTTAGGATATTATCCCATATCAGTACAAGTTGCATTACGTTGGATTTCAACTAAGATCTAACATGATAGTTTACTAGCTGATAGCTGTTAAAGATTTTGGTTTTGATGTTGACTGGCAACTGTTTGGAGTTCCGTATATTCTTCAATTGTGAGAATGTTTCCATTGCTTTGCCAATCCTTGCCCTTACGTCTCCATCAGATTGTCCTTGTTCGTCGATGATGTTCTCCAGGTACGTGAAAAATTCCATCTCTTCCAGTGCTTCTTCATCAAGCGTGATTGGGTTGGTTTTCTCCGTGTTGTGTTTGAGGGACTTGGGTTTTCCCTTTGTGTATGCTGAGGCCTATTGATGCAGAGGGTTCTGCTACACTAGTTGTCTTTATCTGCATTTGTTGGTGTATATGGAATAGAAGGGCCAGGTCATCTGAAAAGTCCTAATCGTCTAGCTGCATCCAAGCTGTCCACTGTATTTTGTGCTTCCCCTCAGATATCGAGGTCTTCATAATCCAATCAACCAACAGAAGAAAAAGAAAGGGAACAGTAAGAAGCCTTGTCTGACTCCAGTCCTTACTTAGAATGCATCTATCAACTGTCCTCCATGCACCACTTTGCAGTGTAGTCCGTTGTATAAATTCCGTAGGAGGTTAACGATTTTCTCAAGTACTCCATAGTGTCGAAGAAGGTTACAAAAGGTTCTCCTATCCACTCTATCAAATGCATCCTCATAGTCAACGAAGTTGATGTACAGTGACGAATTCCACTCAGTTGATTAAAAGTAGTCAGAAGAAAATATCGTACCCAGGTTTTTTGCTAGTTGACACTCCTTAGCAAAGTGCAGTCGCAATTTCAATGAAATCAATACTTCATATGAAGTTAATAATAAGTATGTTTTTCTGATATCTCAGTCAACAGAAACTTGTATTTCTGACATCTTGTGATGTATAGCGGCGAATTCCATTCAATTGATCGTTCAACGACAATCCGTACTGTCGCGATTCAATCTGTGCACGACCGATGCTTACAGAATCCGATCTGTTGATCTCAAAGTTGGACGTTCACTGAATCCTTCATCCGGTCCAGCAACACTCCGTTGAACACTTTTCCTAGTACTGACAACAGTGTGATGCCTCTGTAGTCCTCACATTTATCCAGATCTCCTTTCTTTGGCATATTGATAGGGTAATCTTCTTTCCAGTATGTCGGCACTTGTTCCTCCTCCCAAATCTTCCTGAATAAAACGTGGAGCATCTTTTAAGTTACTTCTGCGTCTGACATCAGTGCTTCAGCTGGTATATTGTCAGGTCCCGCTGCTTTCCCACTCTTGGTTTTTCTGATGACCATCATGATTTCTTCGATCGTTGGTTGAGTGACATCCACATGAAGGTCTGTGTGTGCTGCTTCGATGTCCGATTTGTTCAGTGGAGCTGGTCTATTTAAAAGTTCCTCAAAGTGTTCTACCCATCTATTCCTCTGTTCTTGAATCTCAGTGAATGACTTGCCTTCTATGTCCTTGACCGGTTTCTCTGATTTACTACATTTTACTGACAGTTCCTTAGTTATGCAATATAGTTGTTACGTATTTCCTTCTCTTGCAGCTTTTTACTCTGTGGTTGCTAGGTCTTCCACATATTTTTGCTTGACGGCTCTTGTGCTCCACTTCAATTGCTTGTTTGCTTCTGTGTATTTAGCTTGTGTCTTGACTTTTTCTGTTCTTGTTCGGCTGTTGTTAACTGTTGTCTTCTTGTTCTCCCTTTCCTGAACCCTGTCCAGATTTCGATAGAGATCCATTCCTTGCGATAATGATGCTTGCTTCTGCTCAGAACCTCCTGACACGTTGAAGTTAGTGCTTCTTTGATAACTTTTCAGCTCTGCTCCATATTAATTTCCTCTTCTTTGAGTAGATCTTGTAAGCCTTGGAACCTGTTGTTGAGAGTTATCCTGAATTTGTTGAGTTTTTCCGTATCTGGAAGGAAGTCTGTATTGAACCATTGTAATACTGTTTCTCCAGTTGTCCAGTGTTTCTTTAGTTTTAGTTTCATCTTGGCAAACACCAGATGGTGATCGGAAGCTACGTCAGCTCCTCTCCTGGTTCTGACGTCTCCCACTGACCTTCTGAACTTTTTACTGATGCAAATATGATTGGTCTAGTTCTGTGTAGTGTGATCCAGTTAAACCCAAATAGCTTCATGTATGCTTTTGTGGAGGAATATTGTGCCATCTATAACCATTCTCACTACTTTCCCCCAGTTAGTCCATGTCATCTCATGGTATCTTCATACCCAGTGTTGTACAATCCGACTTTGGCGTTTAAGTCTTCGATCAAAATGACCAGGTTTTTTCCTGAGCACTTCACTTTGACCGACTTCAGCCCCTCGTAAAACTGCTCATTATCGTCGTCACTGCTATCATTGGTGGGGACATAACACTGGATGATATTCATTGTGATTTCCTCCGTCTTTATTTTGAAAAATGCTTTGATGATCCTGGATCCATGAGATTTCCATCCTACAAGCATTTTACGTGTCTCTTTGGATGACATCAAAGCAACTCCCTGAAAGTGCGGGAGATTTTCTTCTTCGTGATTAGAGTACAGCACTATCTCTCTTGAATCTATCGGATTCCGAGCACCGCCAAATTGTATCTTCCCATTTCCGTAGCTATTTGACTGGTTTTACCAGTCTCCTACATTGTCCGGACATTACATGCACCTATACTGATTATTGCTCTGGTTGTTAGAAAAGGCATCGGCCTCGTGACTTCCGAAGAATCTCAGCTTTAACCATGAAGTGTCATAATTCTCTTGAATGAAGACCCTCAAACTCGGAGGGAAGAGTTTAGGTGGTTTAATCTGTTTGTTCTAGTTAGCGTTTTTCTAGCAAGGTTGTTTTCTTAGGGATAGGACTGCTGACCTCATGTCCAATCATCCTCCTTTACCGGGGCTTGGGAACGGCAGTAACTCTAAAAAGGATACAGATGGAGTTACCCTAGATATAGAGGAATTTAAACATTGTTTCTTATTTGATACTTTCAGCCGACAAGGCCAAACAAAACGTAATGTAATTGCTAAACAATAATATGTTAGATGACTGAAGATGACATGTTAGAATATGTGAGAACGATTTTACTGAATAACGAAGGTTGTAACTTCTGATATTGAGTGACAATCTAAACAGAAAATTAGACATGCGTCTTTCAATGAAACTAAATCACCAACCGCAGACTTGACACTTCATATTAAGTGAATCATGTACGCATATTTACGGGCAAAATAGAAATAAATGCTTGTTTTATTTCCATGGTTCCAGTGCTTTATAAATCCCCCATATGTACTCAAACTATCAATGGTATTAATAGTATATTAATAAGTCAAACGATTTTCAGTGACAACATAGTAAAACCTGTCGATGAAAAAAACATCTTCATCAATATTTGTAAGGAACTTCTGTAAAAATAAGTTCTAAAATTTCTTGATTACCACTCGCACCCGATGAAAATTTTGTGAATGACTCTTTACATATCAAACATCAAATCCACGAGAAAGTTTGCAAGCAGTTTATTACATGAAAAATACCATTTTTAGGAATCCAAGGTTGATTCATAGCTCTCTATCACTCAAAAAACTAGAAATTAATGGAGTTATAAAACAAGACTACGATATTCATTTTATGTAAAGACAATGGATTTCCTAATTAACAATAAACAGTATACTGGCATCTAGGTTACTGTTCATAGACTGGTTGGTGCATATAAACAGACACGTGTATGACTGCTAAAAAGAAAAGTACTAATAAAGGAAAGAATAAATTATTCAAAAACTGGATGAACAAAGATTTTTTTTCAAACCGCATTTACATTGTTCACATTATACATATTGCGTAAGCCACCCACATGTTACGTTTAATAAGAAAGACAATTTCTTTTCCAAGATTTGTGCTTTTTTAATGTATTTGTAAATATTATTGAAAAATGTAAATGTTCTCCTTTTTTTCAAAAAAACAAACAAAATAATCGTATCCAACCTTGGCTAATTCTTCAAAAACATATATTTGTTTATGTCGATAGTTTGGTGAATGCACGATTTACGCATTTGTTGATGTGCTATCCTACTCTATATATGTTAATTTTTTTTTAAAACGTCCGCGTACTACGAATAAATGTAGCACAGGCATAAGATACAACAAAACTGTTGTACTAAAATTAGCACAATTTCTTTCATTTTTAAAAAAATCATAGGGTGGAATGTAAGAGAAATTTTGAAAGTAACTATTACTGGATGATAAGAAGGAGAAGTAGAGAACAATATATACACGAAAAAAAACAATCGAGCAAAAATCTAAACAAGATAAAGAGTATAATCTGTTAGCTCCAAACGATTACAAAGTGAACTCATAGATAAACAAAGATAAGTTAACTGATATGAAAACATAGGCACAATAAATAAATTAGCTTCATAAGTAAATGTTTGTTCTTATGAAAGTTGAAGGGAAACACATAATTTTAATCAGAAGGGGTTTTGTGGAGATTTCAGTATTTTCATAGTTGAAATCATGAGTCAATTGAAGCTAGACCACCATGGAAAACCTGGAAGGACTGGACGATCGTTTCGTCCTATTGTGGGACTCCTCAGCAATGCGCATCCACGATCCCGTCTCGCAAGATTCGAACCCAGGACCTACCATTCTCGCGCCAGAGCACTTAATCGACTTAAATCGACTGATTATTTGAATGTATGATTTAGTTTCAACTTTGAAAATCAGAGAAAAACAAATAGAATTTCGTTTAAATAAAGTACGTAATAATATGTGTGATGGTAAACAATTTATACTGAATTTTAAGTTATGGTTTGAAAAAAAATATACACTTCTCAAAATGAAAACATGTGTTGCGAAGACAACATGTTTTTATGATCAAGTATATTATTGAAATGATTTTTCATTTCGACGTAAACCATAAACCTCCTTCTCATTCACTCTGTACTTCATTGAAAAGAAAATTAATTGTCTTGAATTTGAGCTGAAAACATCACGTTTTTCTTCATTTTGTTAACATAAAGAAATAAATAATACTTGAAAAAATGTACCAACTTAACATAAATTCAACCATTATTATGAAAGTATAAACTTATGTATTCATATCCAAATATCTGACCGTCTGAGTCAGTTAAGGTAAACTCTAAAATAATTTTGTCATACTTATTAGAAATATGGGACTAAGATATGTGAAATATCATTAAAGATTAATTCCATAGAAAGTCGAAATGATTAAACTAGATACCTATAATTTGTATTGCACAACTATGCGTATATAGCTAGAGATTCTTAAAGAGTGTGAAATTGTTTTTGTCCACTAAAAAGACAATATAAAACAGATCCAATAACCCCCTGTATTTTTATTCTTACGATCTATGTTTTCTAGAAAATCCAAATAAAATTTGTAAATCATAGTAATGAACATTTTTCAAAATAATGTTCAAAACAGTCATATTTGTTGAGATCAATATACTGTTGGTGTACTTCAAACATCCCCACACTATGATCTCACAATAAAAGGGTAGACTTGTTTTGTAATCTGTGAGTAATTCTTTCAAAAGAAGCTTTTTTCTACACTTTTGAGAAAATGTTCTCAAATTGGAGATTATGTCAACAAAACTGTTTAAGCAGATTGTTCAATAAGCAGAAATTCAAGCAGTTTTGCTCTAGCACCCTTTATTTGTAGTGGAAATATGTTAATCTTTATTTCAGAATGGTCATTTAATGAGCAAATCAATCTAACTTAATTTAAAGGGGTTTGAGCAATCTCGCTGTTGAAATTCCTGACCGAACTTTGATCAACCTAGCAGTATATTCAATGACTTACAAAATGTAAGTAACTGTAGAGATAGTGTAATTATCAGCTAAAAGAATTTTTGCAATTGGATAATAATTCTTTTGAGTTCAAGTAAAAAATGCTATTTTCCTATGTCCATCAATGAGATTCGCATTGATATAACATGTGCCTCTCGTTAGTTTATTGGAGCATGTGTAATAAAACAAATCCATTTACAGATTGTCATAATGAGTAGAAGGCAATAAATGCGTTTATTAAGTTTCATAATAACTATAAACTTTAAACATCAATTAGGAAAGGGACTGATGAAAATGATTTCATTTTGACTAAGTTGTTACATACGCTCGGGTTTTGGTCACACAATCAAGTCAAACATCGTCACTCCTAAAAGTACACAAAAAATTATTTTATACAACGTTGAAATATTTTCAAAACTATTGAGGAACAGATGGTATTTAAACTAATAATAATAGACCATAATTCGTATATAACGCCTATTATATCTTAGTAAACGGTGGACGGTAAACGAGTATGAACTAAAAGTATCTATACGTATTATACACATCTACTCATCTAATATTTTAACAATGATTTATTTAAGTTTTAAGTATAATTATCAGTACAGATGTTTATTCAATAAAATAAACAACACGCTACATCTATTAATCACCTTAAATAGTCTTGACTTACTTTGCTTACTGGATAAAGGAAAATACAACATTACCAATCCAAAATTTCCTAATTTATGATAATGAGTATGCTAATGGAACTATTTGCATTTATGACAGGCTTGGACTATTTCTGTGATAAATTACTTCGTGAAGTAAAACTTTTTATACAAAAATCACTCGCAACAGTTCTCAAGTAACAAAGACTATTTTATTTAATCAGGTGTGTTGTATTGGTATTAGTAGATTGAAAAGAACCTGAATGTAAACAAAAGGGCTTCCATTTCAAGTAAGATATTCATTGAAATCTGGAAGTAAATCGAAGTTGTTAAACTTAAAACTGTAAATGAAATTATTTCCGGTTCAGTCCATTTAAGAATTTTAAAAACAATAAAGTGACTTTCCTTTTCTAAAATTAACCTTAAAACTCAAAAAACAAAATATACAAATATATTAGAACATATTTCTGGAGTTCATGGAGAAATCTATTAACATAGAATGTTTTTTAAATAACAAAAATGATATATCAATTTTACTTTTATTAAAATGCTCATCGTAGATTGAGTGCTTGTGTAACTTCAAGAAAAAAAACACTACTTATTTGTTATCAGAAGGGGTTTTGTGGAGATTTCAGTATTTTCATAGTTGAAACACCATCGCATGCCGGCTCAGTGGTCTATCGGTTGAGTGCTCTGGCGCGAGACTGGTAGGTCCTGGGTTCGAATCTCGTGAGGCGAGATCGTGGACGCGCACCGCTGAGGAGTCCCACAATAGAACGAAACGGTCGTCCAGTCCTTCCAGATTTTCCATGGTGGTCTAGCTTCAATTGACTGATGCTTTCAACTACTTATTCGGACTAATTGTGAAAATTACACTACCTTTCTTATTACTCCAGAACTTAGAACATAAACGAAACCAGGTGTACTACATAGAATGACAAAATTAATTACATCAAACAAAAAAACCAGTAGGCTATAATCACTTTATGAACACTTGTTCAATTGGTAGTTTATGGACATTGTATTGATTTTAGTCGAATATTTTCAAGTTAATGAAATCGTAATATCAACTTTTAATTTTCAACTTTCATTACTCTTTGATTTCAGTAGGTTACTCATGGTAATAGAAGTAGGACCAGCAAAATACTTCCCTTCTTAAATTGATTGTCGTGAATGGTCACGCTTTTTCTCGCAATAAAATTTACTGGATGACAGTGATGAACTTTCGTGACACGTAATATTCACATCGGAGTGGTAAATTGTGAAATCAAAACCAGGGTAGAATCTGTATTAGCTAAATCGGTCCAATGTGCCACACCACGTCAGAACAGTGAGATGAATACAAAAGCAGTAGAAGTAATAACAGTTAAATGAAACTAAGAAACAATTATGCGCGGAGAATATTATCTAACAAGATAAAAATTATCTCGCAGAGTTGAACATATAAAATCATTTCTAAACTCAGTATCTAAGACAAGACAACGAGTGAATGCGTATGTACAATTATGACCGATTCTGGACCATTTCACCCAACAACTCCAACCACGGATTATAGTAATCCCTCAAACCTCAATCAAACAGTCCTTAACTATTAATACACCTCAGAACAGAAAACACTAACTTTATAAACTGATACAACGCTGCATCTTGACACCGCTTTCCTTCCAACATACTCTTATTCCAGCCAACAATGCACGCCAATGTAGATGGTTAATTTACATACGTAACATACGTATCAGTCACTTCAGTTGGTGATAGTGGTCATTATTTTATTCAAAGTAATAATTTTTAATCGAACTAGATGAAAGTAAACTTACAATTGTTAGATATCTTTTTTAGAATGGTGAGACTGAAATTTATAAATTTTCATTGATTATCTAAGTGGAACTCAAAACTGAGAAATCAACATACCCTAATGTTTCATTAGGAGTTACAAATGACTAAAATTACAAAAAGTCTGTTTTTCAATGAATAGAGTTCACTTAAGATGAATAAATATGCATTGAGTTTTGTAGTGCTTCATCAAATAATCAACTAAACAAAGTTCCATACGTAAATATGGCCAATGATTGGTATCACGTTACTGTATATACAGGCATTGTGAACGATTGTGAACAGAAGAACTAGGCATGATGATTGAACACAAAGAAAGCTATAGTAATCATATGTACATTATATATATACTTGAAAGACCTAACAAACTTATTCAAGGGTTATATTCAAATGACTATTGTGTAAAATTGGTGAACTATCAGATGACAATCCATGAGAACAAGTGAATAAGAATTAAAAATTTTCTGTGTTAATTAAATGAACAATCACATTTATAAATACACTACAATGTTAACCTCATTTAATACAATTATTATAATGAAATGAAAACTAATGAATATAATAAGACAACAAAGGAATTTAATTTTTTTCTTTCCGTATTATTTTCTGTCAATTGACCTTAAAATAAGGCCATCCAAATTAATTCTATTTACATGCAGTAGTTATACTAATTTAAGTATTCTTTTATTCATTTACGAAACTACTGATAATTGTGGCGAATCCTAAGTTTCTGGTTCATTGTATTTGAGTAAATACAAGAATTGCTTACTTTCAGAAGATGTTGACATGAGCAAATTTTAATCTAATTACTTGTATTGGTTCATTATAAATTGAATAATTCATGCAGAAATAAAATATACAATCAACAAACTGACAAGAGTGTTCTTATATATTCTAACATTCTAACAAAATAAGATGAAAGTGCCCATTTAACCTACGCGAAAATATAAAAGTTTTAATAATGAGGGAAGTCTGTTTTTAATTTATACTTCAGTGTGACATGGATTTTAATTTCTGTCCATATAGATGAATAATATATTTCTTCAATCATGCCAAAATGATCTGATCATAGGCTCACAGTTTACACATTCATCAATAACCATACCATTGCCAAATAGTTTTAATCACCTGCACCTAAAACGCCTCCTTGAAAGAAACTGCATATTGCAATATTCAGTCAACCGCTTACAAAGTAGGACCTGTACGTACGTACTCCGATTCAAATTTCCATACATAATAAGAACAGGGAGATAACGTTATCAGGTCGAGTCCCAAACTACTAGAGGTAGTAACAGTATCAATGGTAATAGGAAAGATTAGGCATCAAAGATACTACTCGAAAAGAAAATATAATTCAGTAAAATAAAAACCCCAAAATAATTGTGAGGAATTTAGGGTCTCAGAATTTGGTGAAAGACAAAGAACGGATTTACCCACATCACTGGAAACGATTTTGAGCAATGCCATTCAAAGTCTGGAACCACCGGTTACGATAATCACGCGGACTCCAGAGGGGTGGTCTACATGTATTAAGATAACTAAGTCTAATTGTCTGTGACTTCATGAACTGATATCATGCTTTGGTTTGACCGCCGCTAATTTCCTCCCAACCTACTTCTAGACTACACAACATCGTACGTACGAGTATGGGGTAGTTAGACACACGTAAACAAGTCCCAACCACCTCAGTTGGTGAAGAATTACTACCTCATCAATCGATTTCCCATCCTTACCTAATACTCTATTCCCAACTCAGGCATTCATTTCTTGGTGTTTCCAAAACACACGAGTAGTGCTTCGAAATAACCTATGATCGAATACTATCAACCTATGAATATCTTCTACTCTTAATGCCTATGTTGCATATCCATAAAGCAGGTAGGAGCGAACTGCTGAGCAGTAAAACTGTTCTTCGGTTGGCGGACAGATAGCTTTCCTATGTCACAGGTGACGCAAGTTGGCAAAAGCAAATCGAGCCTTCTGAATCTTCCGAGATTTCGTCAAATGCCAGACTATCAGTACCGATGAGCCTTCCAAGATAAGTGTAGCGGTTGATGCACTCAACTACTTTACTCTCTACCATTAATTCAGGTGATGACGCAAGCCAAACCTGAAGTTACATTCTACATTTCGAGGGAAAGAACCGCATCCCAAACATGTTTGGATTATTGCTTAAGGTGATCAGAAGACTGCATTTTGTCAGCGTCTTCACAAAATACAACTATATCATCTGCGTACTCTAAGTTAACAAGTGAATCTCTTGGTAGAGGATTAATCCCTCAAAAGTCAGACGACGGGAGTGCTATCTTTCAAAGTATGTCTATAGTAAAGTTAAATAAAAATGGAGAAAGTAGACAACCTTGACGGACACTATTTGAAGTAACCAGTGCCGATAACAGTTTGCTATAAGTTCTGGCTTAACCAGTAGTGTTCGAGTAGAGAGCCTATACAAAGTTAATGTGCTTAACTGTTACGTCTTTCAATGACAGACACTGCCACAGAACCCCAAAATCAGTGGAGTCGGATGACGTAATAAAGGTCAAGGAACACAACTACAGCTGAACGTCGGAAAGTATGTCTATGTTCCGGAAACTGCCGAAGGGTGAATATTTGGTCTGTACATCCATGTCCAGGTCTGAAACCAGCCTGTTTTTCTCGGTTTGCCCATCACAAGCTCTAGCTCGACGTTGAACTATTATTGCAACAGACAGCCACTATTATCCGTTTTGAGAGCCACAACATCGTAAAATCCGCTTAAGTGCCTTTCAGTTTGGTCGAGTTTACTTACTTGAGCATTAAAATCACCTACCACTATTGCTAAATTAGAACGTTTAGCTTTTGAGGGAGGTTGGATAGCTTTCCACAAAACCCATCTTCAACTTCACCCGAGCTGCAATCAGTGGGAGGATAGGTAGAGAAAACGAAAAGGTAACGGTGTGCGTCCCCATCTTCTCGAGTTCTTACTGTTCCGACTATCTATTGAAATCCAGTCTAGCAAATCCTGTCCTACTTTAGAACTTAATGCTATACCTGCACCAGCGAAGCCCCGGAAGTAGCAGTGGGGTCTCCAGATGCTCAAAGAGTAAGTCGTGCCGGTTCTTTGTATCGACAAGGTGTGGTCAAATGAACGACCGTACTTGGATCCTGTATGTGCGTCTCGGAGATGCAGCATACATCGATGGTGCGAGATTCTACAATCCTGACTGAAGAAGCCTGTTCTCCAATCCGACACAAGGTTCGATCATTAAAAGCTCCAACATGTAGTTTGGAGTGCAGTTTCGGGAAACCAGTAATACGATTGCGTGAACTCAAATCATTAGCATTGGTGGCGCGTAGTGATGAAGGTAAGTAAGGGTTAGTTGTAGGGATGGAAGAGTTATTGTGAGGTGAAGGAGGGATTCGATCGCCCACAAGGATGATCTCAAGTGCTAATAGAGGTATGAAGGCGGTTGTCACTTCCTGGTTGCTCACATCGTGGAAGGATAGTTCTTATTAAGGGACCTGAAAAGGAAGCTGAATTAGTGATTGTCTTAACAACTTGAAATGACAGGACCTAAAGAAACATGTGTTTCAGCCAATATAACTTGGCTAATTTATCACAATGGGAAAGCCAGACCACCACGTCAAGATAATGGCTACGGTCAGGATAATCTGCAGTAAAACTTGAAAAAACCTACCAAGATAAAAAACTAGATTACTGCTATCTAACAACAAGGTAACCATCTACTTCACTTTGTTTTGAAGAAGAATGTTTTCTTAAATCAAACACAGTATATTATGAATAAGATATATCTATATGCAGACATTGGACATGCTCAAGATAACTTTTACTCCTTCCAAAACATTTTGAGTAGTCATTCAACATCGGTAAAAACCAACATAACACTCTAGAAAATATTTTTCTAAGAGCTAGATAATCTTATTCAAATAACTGGTGTTGTCACTAATTCTTCTTTAATGAATTTGAGTTCAAAATGCTTTTTATTTAAATTTTAAGGTATGAAATTTTAACTATGAAAAATACGGCGAATTCTTTATGTAAAGTTTAAATGTTAGGCAGTCAGGAGAAAGATTTCGGGAATCACCGGTTTTACTATGAAGTTTTCTCTTAGCTACCAGTTGAAATTAAGTCTTTAACTTTAGATAAATTAGCAAAGGCTCAGAGATATGAATCCTCATCACCTAACCATTTATTGAAAATCATTGTGACTAAAACATTTAGGTAGAGGTTGATATACCTAAAAGCCATTGAGTTGCAACCAGTGCGCCAATGTAATTCTGTTGGATAAGATTACAATGGTTCTATCGAGTCTTAGCAAACAGCAAATACGCCTGAAGAAAATTATTTTCAATCCCTCACCATTCCACATTAAATAAAGTGCCCTGGATATAGATTAATTTAGTTACCAACATGTAAATGCAAAACGATTTGTTTGTAGTCGATGTCTAGGGAAAAAAATTAAGTATTACTAAAAGACTAAGTAGTTTAAAGGTAGATTCTCTTAGGAACTAGAAGTGAACTATCAGCCATTTGTAAGGTCACATTTGCGTTAAAATCTGCAATTCATTTTAACTAACAAGATTTGCAATTTAGATCAATCTACGTGATTATGGAATTTACCGACTCAGGAATTTGTTGAAACGTCAATATATGATAACAAGTGATTGTTTGAGTACGTAAATGCTAGATTATCTTAATTCAAAGTGAATGTTTATCAGTTGCTTTACATCAACCTAAGGGAAACTGAATTTATCAGATTTGCAAAACTGGTAGGTTGTCAGAAAAATTCCTTAGTTAAATCTCCTTTCCCGTGGTAAAATTGATATAAATCTTTCAATATGCACCAGGATTTATAAAGTAGGAATAATCATGTTACATATTTGTCTGTTCATATCTTAAGATAGAGATCATTTAGTTATTAGATGATTTATATGAAAGCTATTAGATATGTAGACATAGTAAAACAGGAATAACTTTTATGTTTTATTTGCACCATTTTTTGTAGGTTTACCCATGATCTTAACAGTTTTATAACTAACAGTTTCAGTCTCCCATTTCTAGTTGATATTCAAATTAAGGTACGAGAAATATCAAATTTTGCGGAATGCATCTAGTTGGCTACTTTTATTTTGTTGATAGAATTGTTACCACATCTGTTGTTAACACCTCATTCAAATATTCATTTATTTTAATATTTATTTGTCCCTAAACGAAAAGACGTTTTATTAGTTAGAGAAGAACTAGTAAATGGACTAGGAACTTACGAAAAGTATTAAACTTAAGAAGCTCTTAAAATCCTTTTTTAAATTCTAAAAAAAGATAAAACTTACTATACAAGAATACAGAAATAAAAAGGTAAGAAAAAAGGGCACTGATCGTATCGAATAACCAAGTTAAGGTCACAAAGTTCTACTTGGTGTTCGTTTATTTTGCTTCGCTTTATTTCGGAACATCAAAAAGTATATTTAAGTTATTGATCTGCTAGAATATTTTATTCTCTTAACACTCATAGCTTATCGTTTTCCTTCATATAAATAGTAGATAGTAAATAACTACCTTTAAATTTATATGTTTGATTATGAACATTTCTATCAACTTCTATTTATTGATCAAATGGTAATGGTTTGAAACTGAATTCCTTAAAAACTGAAACTCTTCAGGATAAAATACGTCGTCGCTGTTGATTTATTGTCTAGTAAATTAAGCGCATGGCTCGTGTTAGGAAATTGATGAAGTCATTGTGTAAGATGGTAAAACTGCGAATGTGGCAATTACTGTCACATTCGATCTTTAATTCTCCTCTATGACACAATTTTCAAAAACTTTGTGAATAAATCAAACATCACTTCGTGAGAACCAGTACTAATTAAAATCAACCAGTAATAAACATGGTTAACCAGTAATTCAATTGTCATTTTCGTATGTAACTACCGGATATAATTACCTGATGTGAACCTAGGAGAAGTCCCAAAATCAAGTTCTTTTTTTAAAGGAGGGTTTGCTTCAGCTCAGACAATAATCCCTATTGTTTATAAAAGAATAATATGTTTTGTGGTATTTACAGAAAGTATAGCTGACCGTACGATACTTGAATTAGGTATCGTAAGTCATGAACAATCGACACTCTTGTGATAGTTTTCTGTATGTTTTTTCTCAATATTTGAATAAGATTCCGAATCAGACATATTCCCCTTTTTCACTGAACATGATTTCGATATCCTCAACTTGAATTTCAAAAGTCCGAAAACAAGAGGTAACTGTGTTTATTGCACTTGTAATGAAAACACTAGGAAAGGGAAGCTTTAGTGTCAAGGTTTATCAAGTTCTATTAGATTTGTCAGTTTAGCTTCGTTAATGATGCAAACTTTAAGAATTCCAAAAGCTTATACTATGGTATAAACCTCTATAGAAAATTGTTAATTTTGTCTTGGATAATTTATATAGGTTATTTTCGGAAAATAGAGTGTACTATGTGCCTGTTAAGCATGTCATACAGATGGGAACTTTTAAAGACGATTACATAGCTAAATGATCCGGGTTATTATGAATCTACGTTCATACCAGTGTATTATTCATTCTCCTAAATTTCTAGATAATAAGCACTTTTCAAACTAACCATTTAAAAAATGAATACGCTTCATGTCTTAGGAAGTTAAATTGCAACGGACGCTCCGAAATCACCATAATGTCCGTGATTAACATTACCGTAAAATGAATTTTATTCCAACATTAAGAATAATTGTAGAGTCAGTTACTATATAAACCCTAACAACTAAATATTTCTTACTTTTCATAAACCTCTCCCAGATTGTTTATCCAACAAAACTGTATTTTTGATTAATTCTAATCATAAATTACTATGATAATTAGTTAATTAGTTAACAAGAATTTCAGGATGAAATATACTGAGAATTAATCTTAAATACAAAATCTTGATTCAGATAACTTGTAAAATTAGTAAACTGCAAAAGATCTTGCTTTTAACATACTGACGCTTACTAAATTACATGACCAGCTTTCGATGCTAAATTAATCTTATTTAATATAAATCGCTGTTCTCACAAAGCCATAGTACCCACTTCAAGAATTGGGTCGTCTGTTTCTGAGTAACGTGGTTACTGGCAAACCGCTGAATGTGAATTAAACGGGAACAGTTATCCAATTTAAGTGTGGTTTTAAATGTATAACCAGTATACCTAATTTACAGGATATTCAATTTCAGAATTACCTGTATGATTAAGGGAACTAAAATTCTTGAGAAACTTTTCTGGAAGTTTGAAGACACTATAAAATTATTGTTGTATTTCTTTCGTAACTTTATTTCGTTTTTTCGGCAACGAGTAATTATCTTGACAGTAATTGTTATATTTATGCAGACGATTAAACACTCGGTTAATTCTCTAAATATTTACTAATAGTGTTCGAGTTGTGGAGAGGATACATCTCATGGTATTTCTCGTTGAAGAATTAATCAGGAAAGAAGAATCGATTAGAAATACCTGATTTACAAAGATATCTGACACAAAAAACCTATATTGTTCAGTACATATATTATAAATAAATATTATTTTACTACATAACATCAAAATTTTTTACGTAGTCTCTGATATTGTGCATCTAAAGTGTGCATCAATCAGACGCGTAGAGCAATTAGAATAAATAAGTTTCGATTTGCATCTTTTATGTCTTATTTAATTATTTAAAAAGTCTACACAATGCCGATATGACAGAACAGTAGTATTACATCATATTTTTACTACCACAGATTCATCACACCATTTATTAGATGAATGTGAATTATCCAGTGTTACATTGAATGTAGTTTTCAACACTGAGTCAGCGACAGTGGCTGATAACTGGAAAAAAGAAAAAAAAGAACAGTCATATACTGAATGACATGTTTCTATATCAAATTACAATTTAAATATCGAATGGAGTAGAGTCACACCGCATTATTACTACCTAGAAAGTGAATATGAATTTCTAGCGCCTGATACAGAAAACCTAAACCAATTAATAATACTTAGTTAAAAAATAAACAACACGTATTTCCATTCACAGTAACAGGAAAATATCTAGCCATACTTTAAATTTTGCACTAGTTACTTCCAAAAGCTCTTCCAGTCATATCAATCAAAAAATTTGAGCCTGAGATAACTGATGAAATGGGAAAGTAATTGTAGACAGAAAATTATTCAGGCGGTGCCTTTGAATTGATGAAAATACTAGAAGAGAACGCCGCGTTTGACTATTATATATTTATGCAATTAACAAGTACGCTTTTATACCATAACAAAAAACAAACTCTCGGATAAAGTTTCCTTTTTTATTTGACTTGACATTTAATCTTCATAAAAATTCCATTAATTCATATCCTAAAATATCCAGCTTTTTATTTGTATGAAAAAGGAATGTAAACAGTGAGATGGTACTAACATATATATCCGATAAAACAGATAATACAAATGAATGTTCGCTTATTTTTACATTCACATTTATACCCAACGACAAACTATATTGCTGTTGAACAAAAATTGAGTATAACAATGATCATACCAGTAGTAGAATAATAATACATTGTTTAACTAAAGTCATCAACTAGTCAAGATAACAGACGGAAACTATTTCAAAATCAATATTTATAAAACATTTACAGAGTAAAGCTGTTACAAAACATTATGAGAATGATTACATAAAAGAGGACATTTAACGATATTTGTTAAAAATGAACAAAAATCTTGATATTAATAAGGCTTGTTATATATTTATAATAGTTAGCCATTTCATACACAACGTTAAGTATCTAAATTTCAAATCATTCTTCCATATTTCTGCGAACAGGATTTTGAATTCCAGAAACAGATTGAAGCAAAACGACAGTTATTGGGGCTTAGTTACTAAGCCGATCAAATTTAGAAACTGGTGAAACAATATATATGGGCTTGAAAAATAGAGGTAACAAAGTAAGAATTCCACTTGGTCGAAATAAGTAGTATCGAAATCGTTTTCCACTTCCATGTTTTCATTTTTACTGATAGTGCGATATTTTACGTAAACTTATGACAAACCAAATGAAAGTGGATGTTTGATTATAATTCCTTGAAAAAGCTTGGACCAGATTGCCAGGCAAAACGTTGGATTTACTACAAATTCATTCGCTGAGATTTTACATATATATATTATTCCTATTTAATGTCTTACATCAACTCGGCGCTCAAATACTGTGAAACTATTCGCTCTAATTTAGACGAGAGTTCTTATACAAATTAAAGTAATTTGAAAACTTGTGGCTTTTCAAACATAAATTTGACGTGTCAAGTTATGTACCTTATATTCCTAATAAAATTGGAACACTCAAAGTCTCTCTAAATCACTGGCACCAGCTAAAAATTTGTGTTTGTTCAATGAGTCATTTCACAAAGAAAAAAACCTAAAATTCGTGAATCATCTTTCAAGACTGCTTGATTGGATTACAAAGATATACAGAAATAGTAAAATAAATAATACCCATAAGAGACCTCAACTGTGGTCTCTAAAGCACATTATAAAAGCAATTTTATTAATGGCTAGGGATGAAAGCTTTCACTACTTTTTAAAAGTGAATTAAAGTCGGTTTTTATGAATTCTAGTCTGTTGTTGTCTAGCCACAAACAATCGACTTAGTTGTTCCTTCAACTAAAAGGTAAAAATACTTTGGCAAGTATATTTGGCCTGCTTACAACATTTTTCTTTAGGTCAGAATGATACAAGAGTCCCATACTATCACAATTATAATCATGTTTCATTCATTAGAAAAGCGGACATACTAGATGAAAAAGTATGTATCAGAACTTTCGGTATTACTAGTTTTGAATACACTCACGTGTTATGTTAGAAATTTTAAACATACTACCTTCTGTTAAAATGAAAAGCTTCGACTTGATAGTCTTGATTTTCACTACTTGCTTAAGTAATTCTTGTTACGTAATGCTGTTATTTTTAATGATGAAATGTACAAAATTATCATGTGTCATCGAAGACGTACCTTCACATTTATTTTAATGACGACAGTGATCCAACATACTAGTACATATTTAATCTACTGGGACCTGTTATATTGAATTACATGGGTTTACTGGAATTATATGCTCACAATTATTTGCATCCATTGTGTTTAGTTCAGAAAACCCACAGAATCTAAAAATATATTTTTTTCCAAACAAACAGTGTCAATTGCTCTACTTCTTAATTTAGTGAACAAATAATATTTTGATTAATTCAAATCTAGTTTTATAGGCGAGCCAAGGGCCATTAAGTAATGATAAACTTTTATACTATTTGTCTAATATGGCTTTATTTCTGTCAAGTTCTTTTTCCTGATAAAACTTATCCAACTCTTAAATGTATAATGTAGTAAAGCAGAACCATTTTAGTTATTTCAGGACTAGTATTTATCCGATTTGGTGAATGAAAACGGTGTCTAATTAAATGTACTGTGTGTATAAATACAGAAATAGCATTAAATATTAAAACATTACTATACTAAAACAGCAAGCCGACTACAAAAATGTCCACTGGCGACATCTGAGTATATCTGACCCATATTTACATAATATTTAATGTATTTTAATCATTTATAAATAATACTTCTGTATGTTGTATCAATATCATCCATTAGAATAAACTTAAACTTTGAAAAATGTGTATTTTAGTGAATAGTGAAAGTAAAGTTTCAACGAATTTGCATATATGGGTGGTCCATTAGACCATATGATTAATTTCATATTGTTTTAAATAAAATGAGTTGAATTACATTTTTGACTTAAAAATGGAATTTAAAGATTGGTTTTAATTAACGCGTTTTATGTAACAAGTATTTTTATGGATATTATTAAATTTTAGCAATTCTGGAAGAAGAACTAGCGAATTGATCAAAACATCGTTTATACATCAACAGATCATGTCAGCATATAAAACATTATTGAAAGTGAAAAATTCATTTTCATCACAGCGGTTGACTTAAATAAAAATATTTTATCTATTTAAAGTGCTCAGATTAACAGTTAGACTATACACTATAGTGGAGCCACCAAGTAATTACCCTTAACTTTCTTTCACTCTGTTTTAAGTTAAGGCGAGATCATATACTAAGGCTGACATGTGTCAATTATGCGTGTTCAAACATTTTCCAGTAAACGTAACATTATTAAATATTAAAGTGAAAATTGAACAAACGATAATTGTGCATCATTAAAGAAATTTTGACCAAACAAAAAACCGGTAACTTTTCATAGGACCGTAATAGCGTATAAATAATTCATATAAAATTAACTTTTTAAGTACTGGAGATGGATTTATATTCTGTAAAAAGAAATTAACGAAACAATAATTGACAAAACTTTAGCTCACAAAAAATTGATCTGATAGATTATAAATAACTAATGTACACAAAGGTTATAAAAGATCGGCTCTTTCTATTAATAAACTTATAAACTAAGGATAAACTCATGTCTTGCAAATTGAATAATAAGAAAGCCAATTAAAACAGATTAGAGACAGGAAAGGTCCCAAATAGAGAAAGTGAATTAGTACAACGTTAATTTGTTACCTTTGGGACTTCCTATTGACTATGTATATGATACTAATACAGCTAACCAATAAATGTATTCAGAAAATGCCAATGACGAGACTGAATGAGCTACAAGATATTTTGTAAAATAATAGACCAGAATTATATTTGTGCAAATACATTTTTTATAATTGTGGGCGAATATCAGAATATACTGTCAAAATAGCTTTTTTACGATGAATCCTAATTATTTTAGTTGTGGGCTTTTGAATATATTTTTATAAAGAACTAACTAAAAATCCACTGATTCCATGCAGCGCAATAGGATAAAGATCTGTGAGACTAAGTGCTCTTTTAGATAAATGGAATTAATCGAAAAAATATAGATTCTCCGGTCGAATAAGTTTACGTAACATGTGTTTATAACGATTATATTAAGGAGTATCACTTAAGGGACTGTAGTCTGAAATTTGGTAGTTCTAATATAGATTATAAAATATTTGTTTTTTAGCCGTCTCATCAGAATGAACTATCTCTTGTGTAATTAACAAGGATCAAACGATGCATAGTTTTCTTTTAAATTCATGTTGGAATACGACTGCCTATATTGACCCACTGTTAAATTATTCTATCACGTATTATCTGTTGAACGGACTTGGGTGATCAAAAATTCACCAAACCTTACATTAAGAATTTACAACCAATTATTGAGTAAAAATTTCATTTCTTTTTAAACTCTTATCTAACTTAATACCAAAATGTCATCGGAATGTTAGTTTTCAGCTTTAGTTTCATGAAAAATTTAAAGGTCTACTAATTATTCCATTATTATAGATGATTCTTGGTAATCCATCGTTTAGCAGATGTTAATAATAGTCTTAAAATATCCATACAAAAACAGAATGACACCATATGAACTTTCATTTACATGCTGGCATATTACTTAAACTCTATTATGATTAAAATGTTTGTTTTCCTTGTACTTTTCTATCTCCTGGTTTTTCCACCGGTGAGTAGACATTATTTCTATCCATCACTTCTCCACAGAATAAGCAAGTCGTTTAGAATCAATGAAGAGATTTGTCAATATATATTCAGGTAATGAGAATCAATATTATTCAGAGGGATAAAACTGACAATGACCAACAGAAAATTGCATTGATAATTATTTCTGTGTTACATATTATTTCATTCATCATTCTCATTCAACTGTTATTGTCGCTTATTATTGCTCACATAATTACTTTTCTCTAACAATAATAAGTGAAGAATGATTCAATCACGAAGAATAGAGAATACAATTCGATACATTTATCTTTTAATTAAAATCCTTGCTTGTTCACTTTTTGACGAATTATATGAATATACGCTTGAGTGAACAGAATTCTGATTCTGTAGATAAAGAAGATGCGATGAACAAGAACATTAATCACTATTATTTAATAACAATAATCTGTATATAACACACTAGTGCTTCTATTCATCCTCACATATATATCAGTCATACATACAGGTAAGTTTGAGTGAGCAAAGTCTTCTTTTACAATGTGAATCAAAGATATTCATCTTTTACCTCTTAAGAATCTATATGAAGTAGACAAAAGAACACTAGATAGTTGCAAATGGAAAACAAAAAAACAAACAGAATTTTTTGTTTGTAATATTGCTTAGTGTATATGAACGCCTAGTCCAAATAAACCAAAAAGAAGCGATCTTAGATGAATTCAATAAATGCACAGTGAAGCGTAAACTGAAAAGTTTTCTTATATTTCTTTTAAAAAAAAGACTCAAAAGAAGCATTAACACGTGTTGTATTAATCATTATGATTTGTATGTGTGCATTTATGGGAATTAAAGCTACTGACAGCCGAATGCTTATAAATAAATATCATTAATTATCGTCAAACAACTATTTACTAAAGACTTTTTTTAATCTTCGATAAAATAGATTTTATAAGATAAAGGATAATTATTACGAACTAATGTTTCTGTGCTGTAAATTTTCAAAATTCTAGTTAAAAGAAGTACCCTTGAGTTACACTACTTTAAACAAAACAAATAAAAATTGTTGTAAAATAACCAAGATAATTTATATAAGACAGATCAAAAAGACAAAGTGACAAATAAACTTTCTTTTCATGAGTGAATAAACATACAGTATTAATTACAAAACACAGATTTATAATAAACAAATTGGTAAACTTTGTAATTAAAGCCAAAAAACTAAGTGAAGTACATGGTGAAAACTTATTTATAAGAGTAAAAACAATTGTTGAAAAAAACCCAGAATAACTGATGTTCAGTTATTGATAAAATTAATGCCTTATACAAACACTGTTACATCTGATTCCAAAACCTCTGGACTTTTCGACAATATCCTAATTATCAGTTAACGGCTTTACGAACCATTGCAATGTCTGTTTCTGCCCATTCAAACCTTTATGTTAACCGATAACTAAGAGTTACGCGTGAAGTGGGAGGTTGGTTTAGGATCCAAAGTTTATGTTTCAATCACAACATACCTAACAAATGTAACGGGATTATTTGTAAGTAATAATCCAAAGCTACTTAGCTTTAATGGTTGCAGGAGAATAAAAGTTTCCTCCAATTTAGAATTTCGGTGATAAACAAGTCCTGTCTTAATGGAGTCATGTTTATCAGAGGAAAGTTTCCAATTACTAGTCAAAAACCTGGGAACTTATATTTGGAATTATAATTTCTATCTTAACTCTTTTGCAAACCATTTTAAAATAAACTGAACCTTTGTAGTCATAACGTTGTCACAACAACATGACATTTCAAAAGCTTTTAGAAGATCATAACCTTATTTTCATACCTGTACGGATAACAAAATTTAGCCATCTATTTTAATACTACGAAATCTGTACATTTTATACGAAAGAGGTATGAAATAATTCAAAAGTACATTAACGCGCATCGTGAAAATCTATATATGATTGAACCAGAAAAGAAGAATAAAGTATATCTGATATTGCGTAGAATGACAAACGTATTTTTTTATATACTCAGCTAAACCAACATATCTGATTAAAATATTAAAAATCCCCAAGTTAATAACTGCAATAAAGCTGCCTGACATATATATCTTTGTAAATCTGCAATTATGGGATTTGTTTTAAATGATTGTTCACTTCATAAACGGATAACTTATAACATTTCGATTTATCACCTAAATTGTCACTAAACTTATTAGGATTGCAGCGCAGCAGAAAAACATTCTTCTAGAAATATAAAGCATACTCTTGTTTATAAATTTTTATTGAGGACTGTCAATTGCTTCTCCAAACAACAGAATGTGTTGGATAATAAACGAATTTATTGACGACTGAGGTGAATATATGAATTTATTCCTTCTGTAGGGATGAATAATTTTATCCGAAAACAAAAATGATATTAGCTTAAAGAAGCTTGTCTATAAAGTTGAGAAATAAGATTTGTCTACCCGATATTATTTCCAGTAATACAAAGTTCTAAAAATGTCCATATTTTACTTGCAATCAAAGTGTTTATAATCTACTTAGAACGGGGGACAAGTCTGGCTGATCATAATTTTAAAACTCATCATACCTTATCTGATCTTCAACATACATCAACTTCCAATATCATGATACCGATAGTATACAAAAAAAATAAATACGAATTTGATTGTTCATGAATCTTTAGGAAAAGAAGTATCACATTTCCATAGTAGGATGAGTATTAAAAAAAGATATAGTGAATTAAAGAAATGACATTGAAATCAGATTTCCTACTCATAAATTAAGTTTCTTCTGATGTAACTAGACATTAAGTTATTGTTACTTTCAAAATAACGAAATAACTCAGTATGTTCAGAATCGACGTTCCGTTGACCTATTTAAATCTCCCCAGTTTTACAATAGTTCTTCATGATTCTCTATTATGAATAGGTCAGTTTCTCCAGTTTTTAGCAGAAAGCATTGATGAAATGAGCATTACTTACTATTATACCGGTTAACAATAATATTGATACTTTTGTACTCAAATGCTTTACTAAAAAGTCTAAATCAATGGATGCATTTGTTCACATAATGTTACTATTGAGTTGAATTAAGGAATTTCTCCACGTAGGTCATTAGGAAGAATACTCGGGACATGTAATAAGTTCTTTCGCCTTATGAAAAATATGTCCATTTATTAAAGATGGTAACTGTCAAACTGAATCAAACTACACGGATAATTTTCTGATTTCCGTATGAAAGTAAATCTTATATCATCAATGTCATATTAAATAAGAAATACACTAATAAAGAATAACATTATTTGACGAACGTCGTGTACAATTTTTCCGTAGATCGAACTCTTTTCACTACAGTTATTCTGATCATCTCGCTAATTTTACTTTGGACTCTTCATTAAACAAAGCATTATTTAAAATATCCCTGAAAAACCACTGAATAGCTACCGATCCATCATAATCCATCCAATTTCTACAATGAAATAAATATTTCGAGTGAAAACTCTTAAGCAATAGCATCTTCACTATTCACGTCATAAAACATAAATCTCATTTTCAAAGAAGTTGGCTAAAATGTACGAATTATGGAGTAGTAATATCCAGTTAGCCGAAAGAAAATTATATTTAGCTTATTATTCAGAAATCTAACACGTTAAATTATTAAAAATAACCAGATTCAAACATTTTGCATAATAGAAATTATAATTTTTCAATAATCATAAACACATTTAATGATTGTATTTTCAGTTTTATTTAATCCATCCAATACTCCTATGTAACTTTAATTAAAGTATTTTTCTTATAGAAATTAGAAAAATATCAGTTTCATCAAAATTATAGTATATAAAATAACTGAAAATACGAATAGAAAACTAACTTCGAGCCTGAAAATATAACACTGGAAAAAAGACTTGTAGAAAGAACAGACTTACACGACACACGGAGTTTGTGGGTTCGTCTTAACGACTAAAAGTAATATGCTATTTACTGGAAGAGCTGGAAATCTTGGTGAAAGTATTTAAATAAACATAGTGGCATATGTATGAGCAATTTGAAAACTAGGGTACGCATTGACCAAGAGCTTGCATACCTAGAAAACTGGCTAGTTGAAAAACGTCAATGTTGTCTGACCGGTCTAACACTTCACTCAGTTCAGAAAAACTCTTTGACTCCATACAACGAGGATTATCACACCCTAAAATGAATCGATATTTGGACAGAGTAATTGATAATTTAAAATCAAAGTCAGCCCTTTTAGTGACTTTTTTTTAGTTTTTTTGGACGAGAAAATTCAACCGGAGATAGGTTGGATAGTGTAACAACCGTAAAGACCATACGTAGAATAAGTATTCAAAAAAGTCACTTCACAAAGTAATCCTTACTTGATAAAACCTACTTCCACGTTAACAAAAGTCGTGACTTCTTATTAACGCTTCTCAAACAAATGGAGCTTGATCCTTAAATTCCTACATTTTATAAAAAACAATCTAGATTAAGATGCTTAAAATGATTTTGACTTTTTCCATGCAAATACAATGACGAATACAAGTTCATAGTTTAAATTGTCAGTGAATTGTTTGTAGGTAATTGCAGCTTTTCTTGAAGTTACTAAATTTATTCGCCAATCGATAAGCACTAATAAATGACCGAAACGTGGGACTATATTAGTTAATTCATTTTTCATTTGTGAACTCTGATAAACCTAACTATTATGTACTATATGGTATCAAGATGCATCTATATCTCCCGAAATTCTACTTTATTTCCCTTACTAATGTATGAATAAAAGGTTTGTTGTTTGTCAAGAATACGAAAAAATGAGAATAAATAGATAGACACTGCTTTCGCAACATGTATAAGTGAATAAATGACCAAAGTATAATCATAAAAGAAAGAAATTATAGACCGAACTCATGCTGAGAATATTTTTGTACCGGGTGCCCCTCGACTATTCCCTAAGAATGAGCGTTCGAATACTAGTTTTTTTAGCTTAAAGTTTTACACTACGAATTTTTTTAAATACTAGTGTACGCTGATAGGATCAGAATTCAACTACTGATATTCGGATATGAAAAATAAGCTCACTTGCCATTTTCATAAATAATTAAACATACGACTAAGAAACTTTATCACACGCGTGATTTTAACGGTATTAAAACATGTAAAATTAAGAGGGAATTAATGTAAACAGATTATTTTTTCAGAAACAGTTATCTTTTGTACATACATATATATTCTATTAATTGAACTTATGTCACGAAAAACAAATAATTTTTGTGGTACATAAAAAGAAAAAATGGCCGGATTTATTTGACATGTAGCTATGAACAGGTGTTTTTGAGAAAAATATGTGTAAAATTCCCAAGTCAAAGTTTGTTGATAGCAGTTTACTTATATCAGTTTTGCTCAGGAGATCCAATAAATGTATATATACATATATACATACCGAAGAGTTGGAAACTTTGGTAAATTGGTGTCTAGTTGTTAACCACAGTATTTTCCAAAACGATAACTAGTCACCTCTTTCACATCAATGGTGAATATTATTGACATATTCTGATTAAAGTGTATCTAACTAAAAATTTGTATTCTAAAACTCATGGTGTTAATGATAAATAACAGTGGGTTTTTCTGTAAGAATGTTCCGTCAGTTAGCCAATCATCAATTACTGTAACAACAAATTTTATTTTCTATTATCATGTAAATATAGTGAGCTATATAGCAACTTTGTATATTTTCTTCATTTGTGCCTACTTACTTTACATTCTCATGATACCTCGGAATAACTGACTACATGCTGTCGATCTGTGCACGTATTAGTGTTAATTGAGGCGCGATTAAAGCAGGTGCTGCAGTCTGATCCGTCAATCCAAAATCGTACTTTTCAAATCTTACATTGATGAATAACTACAGCCAAACGGACCATTTTAATAATAGTAATAGTGCTGGTTCATATTCCAATCGGTCAGAACATGATATGATTGAAGTGAAATTCATTCATTCAAATTCTCTTGATGATAGTGAAAAACAAAATGTGAGAGTTAACTTAATTTTGATGCGAATCCGACTAGTGTTTCGAGTGATTCTAACGTTGGACGCAAGCGTCTACATCAACATGGGAATCCTACAACTCCCCTTTCAGTGGAAGTTTCAATATGAAACTTCCTACAGCTAACTCTTTCATTGTTCTCGGTGGTGGTGTTGCTGGTATTCGACGGTGATCGAATATCCGTCTAATTTTTAAATTGATAAGTCCGAAAAAGACTTATGAGAGTTGACTGTTGACCACGGTTTCGTGCGTATCCCGCTAATTTAAGAGTTACTCAAGATTCGGAATTGTTGTCCCAATTATCTGCACACATTAACCCTAATGGTAAAGATTGGAAAACTGTCAAACCCGCTTTTGTATCTTCAGTAGGAAATACTAGTATCAAAAAATCTGAATGCTCCCGCTAAAACATTTGTAGGCCATCTACACAAGAAACATAACTAACTTACCAAACCGAATTCGCCTAATAAAGTTGTTTTGAAGATATTTTTGGTTTATTTCTCATTTCCTTACCAGAGAACAAAAAAATGTTCCATTAGTTATTATAGTAAGTGAAAGGGGGTTATTATATAATTAATCCTCTTGATATTTCTGCGTAATTTTCCATTTGTAGAATGAATCTAGTTTATGATTTACCTCGGATTTATTATATTGTTGTTTCCATCTATTCTTTGTAAAATCATTACTGCCTTTCCGTGTATAAATGTTCACGTGCTAATAATCTGTTATCATCCGTATCATAAATTATATAATGCTTCATAAATAAACTCACGTATTAATTCTTTAGTTGTTTGGGGTGGAATGGGTTGAAGGAAAATAGAACATTATGTCTGAAACGTTTGACAGTTAGGTAAAAATAGAACGAGGTCACCTTATTTTTAGAATAAGCAGTGTTGTTGTCAAGATTTGGAGCAAGATAAGCGTTCATTTTACAAATGCATGTACAGATAATGTATCGCCATTGATAACAAGCTATTTACGTCGTATATCATAATGAATCAATATGAAAAGTCTATTATTTTACCGCAATGAAAACTTTTTATCTATCTTATGCTTACAATTATGTCGAAATAGTAGTGCTGAAGATGAATGAAAAACATTATCACAAAAAGTATTGTTTGAAAGAATATAGATTTCTAACTTAACAAGCATTTTATACAAACGGTCCTAAATGTTATGTGGTTTGATATATATGAGGTAAATTATGCATAAACAATAACAACAGCCGAAAACTAAGAAACTTGAATATTTTGCATGATTATGCTAGTTTTTCATCTTACGCTCAACAAAGATAATTATCAGCCTCCTTCGACATAGAAGTAAATAACATAATCTCATCGATAAGGAAAAATTCTGCCTTACATTTCGAAGTTACCTAAATAAGATTAAAAATAAATAAAATCAAAAGTTTTCATTTTGGATTTACTTCTTCGTGGCTGCTGGAAGTTTCAGAGTTATAGTTTTCAAATCATTTATGCTACAATTAGTACTGAAAGTTTATATTATGGAATTTTAAAAATAAGTATATCGAAGTGATTTACGATTCAAAGCAAACCATTTAATAATATCAATCGAAAAATCACTGAGAGCTTTTGTTGAGCATAAAAAGAATTTTCGAGATTCCTACTGAACTTCATAGTTTACAAGTTGTTCTACAAAATAATATCGAATAATTTAACACAGAGAACATTTGAAATTACCAAGCCTTGTTTTGTCACAATTTGATTAAAATAATTAACGAAATCAGTTGAGGATTTTAATTGTTTATCAGTTTTCACTACACTTAATTGAGGTTTAGAACTATAGAAAAACGAATGAAGTCCTTCCAAAAAAATTCATCGTCTGTAGGTAGAGAAGACCTTTGATTGGTTCATTACAGCACAATTATATATATATATATATATAAAGACGGAAGCGTCTTAAATATATTCACACTGAGAAAAACACTCTTTTATTACCACTAAATTTAAAAAGCATTCTGTGATATAAACATATGTAGAAATATAAAGTTTTTAGTTAAGTCTAATTGCTGACGATGATGATATAATCATCAGGGATTGGTTTCAAAGTGTGAAACTAACCACATATTGACTGGATTCAATCCAAATTGTTCATAAATGAAGTTAATTAAACCACATCTCTTTAAACCATAATATCAATGATCATGTCATTTAAAAATATACAACAGCACACATAAATCTAAATTCTAGGAAATTAATAACATAAAAAATAAATTCTTTACACAAAATAACCACTAGTTAATAAAAATTTGTATAGAAAGACTTTTAAAATAAACAATCAAAAAGTTGGAACCTATATTTACTTGTTGACGACAAGAAATTACTTGAACTAAAATATTGATGATAAACGTACTACGTGACATAATTGTTCGTGATCCAAATATGCATCTACATATCACCTCACTTGCTATGTCCTAAAGAAAGATATTTTGAATTTTTTCGGTGTAACTCAACAAGTTTCTGGTAGTTATACATTTACTAAACACACCGCTGACACCACCCTATATTTATAAGCATATATTAAAGTGTAAAAAAGAGATAAATATACAGCAAGAGAAGGGGATAATATTTTTTTAAAAAAAGACATCTGTTAACCAGCTGGTTAATGCATCTATGCAAGTTTAACTGGGTTTTTTTTTCATATCAATTTTGTTAATTCTTCATCGCTTCGTCTACTTTTAAAAAAACTATATGCAATGAAGTATTGGAAAAATAAACACTACATATTTGAAACAACACAGAACTACTCGAGTTTACATAAATTTTAGATGTATGCATAAATGAAGAACGTGAATTTATTTATATTTACTTCACATATGAAACATAAATTATAATTATGACTCAATTTCTTGTATAGGCTTGCTTATTAGATTTATTTATCATTTCCTATCCATATTTGGATTCAAAACTAATATGTTTATGTAAATATTTAGCAGAAAAATGACACAGAGATGAATGGACAAAATAAGAGGTGAACAAAATATGAAATATGATGTATTACTTATGCATATGTACTCAAATACTTATTTGCGTAAATGTTCACATGTGGAGGCTTATGATCCAAACATTAAAAAAAATAGTTTTGAGAAAAGTGTCTGGATAAGAAAATTTATCATCTTGCATAAATTTTCACATTTTTTCAAACACGGTAAATTTTTGTTGAAATTTGAGTTAGTTTTGAACTACTGGTGAAGTGAAAAGTAATAATGACAAATATTACAAAGCGTACATTTTCAGATAACGAATAACGCATGAACGAAAAATAATGACCGAGCTTATGTTTTATTCTTGAATTAATTATCATTATGTACTCATTCATATAAGGTACGATTTTTATATACTTCACTGAGTCCAAGAACAATGCAACATTCACCAAATAAAGACAAGGATTTCACTTTTTTGAGACTTCAAACCCAAATAATTTTCATATGGCATTTCAGTAATGCCTTAAAAATCAGAATATTTAGATGAATACAAGTCAAAAATATTCTGAATGGAAAAAGAACGTACGGTACATACATATTGACATTTAATAGGTAACACAACATGACATCAAATCTAATGTATGAAAAAATAACTCCTGGAACCATTAAATATAAGTTAGAGTGTGGACACTAAGTAGTTTTATATTTTGAAACGTACAACTTCGGATTTATTCATACCTCCACTATGTTTGATGAGTGGTTTAAACTGGATCATTTTTAAATTTTTTTAGTAGTTTTAATAACCCCTAGTTATAGTTTAATTCAAGTGATACAATGCCTTTTGTCTTAATTTTTATCATTTTCCTCAGTAAAACTAGGCGATCTGTAAATATCAAAGACTAACACATCATATTACGACATATATTCATTACACAAGTTGTCAAGAGGACGTAAATGCTTAAAGTTATGTACTTTATTAAAAAAGTAATAGATAAATAAAAGTAGAAAACATGATTTACTTTGTGTAACATTCTTGTTGACATTGAGAAATAACAATTTTTCTGCTGTCATAGAAGCACTAAGACTATCAGGCTTCCAAGGAATGAAATCGATAGTGATAGCTAATTTGTGGGCTAAACTTAGTTTGAAAGGAATTTGGAAGGAGGGTCAGAAGAACTGTGACGTTCAAGATTATGTTTGCCAAGAGTAACTATGAATTTCTTAGATATTGGTTTCGTCAACAAGCTTAAACAATCCTAAAGTAGTGATTCACCAACAGTTGTTGAAAGATCTTAACCGTCTACTGCTAGTTATACCGCACTATTTTAATAAAGTCCATAGTTTGTGCACTTAGCAAGTCCATCAATTGACTGAATTACATTGGCTCTAAAAACTTGAGCATTTATTTAGATACATAGGCAGGAAATTCATCGTAAAAACCAGGAGCTTATTACTATAAAAATAAATACAGGAGATAGTTTCACCATGTGAGCAACATGTTTAAGCTTACTAGAACTAAGTAACATGAAGTATTTCTCTTCGAATTATTGGTTAACATTTGTTCTATATGCCGAATAAATAAAATTGGATAACCCCTAAAGATTCATTTTAAAAAATATTTCTGGTTTGTCTTAAATTCGCAAAGCTAGAACTATATAGGACATGTCTGTGCATGTTACTGAATTCCACAGTTAAATAATAGAAGGGGAAAATAGCAAGTAATGATAGTAACATCTGTTTTCTAGCTTTTAAAAAAATCACCTATATATATTATACGCATCTCAAAGATATTTTTCAAATCAAGAAAGGAAATTAGGTTTTCCTTACTACGACTTTTATAATCTTTATATTATTTTTATATTGATAAAGAAAATGGACAGGAAATTAATCAACTTTTTATCCAGTCAGTGTAAGAACTTATGATTTTGTGTCTACACATGTTTACACAATTACCTCACTGTTAGAGATGAAATAAAGCAAAAGAAAGCTATCGATTAATAAATACAATTATTTGATAAAATATATATATATATATAATATATATATATATATATTTGATAAAATATTTTGCAATGAATATCTTTTCTACTCTAAAACGTTTTGGTGAAATAATAAGATTTCATCCTTACAATATACTTGGACATTTAGTTATGCACAAACCACATGTTTGTAAAGAGTTGCATAATGAATACTAAGGTAACAATTTATCACAACGGCAGAGATTTTTCTGTGCAGAAGCTACTCAGTCCCCCAACGGTTTCAAACGATACTGAATTCGAAACCAGTTCACGGGAGAAATACTCTTGTAATTTTTTATCGGCTTTTGTGAAATCGAAGGTTTACAGCCTATAAAATAGCAGCCGATTCATAGTGAAATACATATAACAATCAAAAGTAGTTGATCCGAAAGCTGAAGAAGAGTTTTGGCTCAAAAGAAAATGAGGTGAATTGCGCAAAACAATTAGTTACGTATTTAGAGAATAGATCACAAGCATCCTGAGGGCCAAACAACTCAATGGTAACGTCACAGATGATGCTGGGTGATGCGTTTTCGAATCCCAGAAGGAGCATCAGTCCCCTCAAGATTGTAAGAAACTCTTCCTGACGAATGCCAGCTAGCACGAAACCCAGATCCATGGTTTCCAGCCTACAACTCCCAACCACTTACTATCAAAAGTACTTTCCTTCACTTTAGTTGGAGACCGATAGGTTTTTGAGAAGATCAAGTAATTATATATTTCTGAGTAGACAGGTCTTAGCTTTCAAACCTAAGATAATACGTTCATTTTTAGAAGCAAAGTCATAGGTGACCATATTAAAGGAGTTATTAAGGTGGTGAAAAATATCGATAATTACTTTTTGAAAGTTCACCAAAGCTTCAGTCACATTATTACAACAACCTTGGGTTAAAATTAGATATTTAATTACGTAAGTTGTTAACTAAGCTGAAATATTTCAAATTATATACCTAATGTCTTTAAATTATCACTGTCAAATGATCTCATGGTTACTTTGGCCAGGTTTTTCTGAGCATAGTCAAATCATTGATCCAAGCTTCGGTTTAATTGCTTAGTAAATATTTACTTTACCAACCGGCTAGTCATTTTCCAATGAACTATTATTTGATAGTTAGAGAATGTAAATTATAGATAGGAGACTATAATCTGATAAAATAAAACTGGCTTGATTTGTTCTACTTAGTTTGTCACTTCTGTTCTCTATATGTTCGTATATTTATTTTTTTATAAACAAATCAGAGATATAGTTACGTACTGCATTCATCAAATATTGTTGATGAACATAAAAATAACGAAAATTCTTTTTGTACAAGATATTTATTTATAATAAATTCAGGGATTCACAGTGTTTTGCCTTCGGAATTATTTTCGAGTTCATATACGATTTCTAATAAAAAAACATAAGTTGATTTCTATAACTAAGTTTCCTAAATTAACCAAAAAGTGGGACTTTCCAAATATCTTTATTTGCGTGCTGTAATTTACAATTGGAAAACTAGTTTTATTAACTTTTCCCAGTTTTCTTACATCCTATTGTTTCTAAAGTATTGCATTTGGAATTACCTTGGTTTTTTCTAAATTAATGACCATTATAGAAGAAACGCATTCAAATAAATCGACGTAGAAAATTTCAGAAATGTTTTCTTGACGGACCGATACCAGTTGAAGAACCACTAAAGATAAGAAAGCACTGAACAACGACTATCTATAAACCAAATGATCTACATTACTAAATTCAATCCTTTGGTGACACAGCATGACCATAATCCAAATTAATAACTGTCTCACTTCCAACATGACTGAATGCTGTCACGATTATTCACTAGAACTCCAAAATTCCATTTTGAAATTAGCCACTAAATAATGCATGATTATCACTTACTTTGGTGTTTTACCGAAAACTAGTTCAATGTGAAAGATTTTTAATTATTACCGTGAAATGAAATTTTTAAGATCAATTAAACACTGACAGTCGATCATGTCTGATTTTGTTCAAAATATAATCTCAATAACTCTTTTATCTGCTCTTAATGTACTTAAAAATCATTAGTACAAATATTAGTCATCTAAACCTTGAAGTATTTTTCTTCAAAAGTATTGATATTTATGAAAATTTATAAGATGACTTAATAGTGCACCATTACTTACAATGTATCCAATCAAGGGTGAATAATATTCCAACCTCTATTGTTATTCACAAGATAAAAGTTCATGTAAATGAGGTACCAACACCAAGTTTGACTCGATAATTTCAAATAAATTGAGCATTAAGTAGAAAGTTAGTAACAAAATTAAGGGATGTTTGTGGTATTCCAATGAGTAGAAATTTGAATTTCTTTTTTAAAGTTAATACACCAATAGCTAAATCCGGCAATTTATTGTTTAACTGTTAACAAATGGTTTATATCAAGTCATGAAACGTAAGAAATTAAAATTTATACTCATTGGGATATCCCAGCTACATCATTGTTTTACTATTATTATTATTACCTCGTAATCTGCTGGACCAGGAAGTTGTTCTTTTTCTGTTTCTTTGAATCTCTCCGACTGATAAACAAACTTTCCTTTTTGAGGTTTAGTTTCCAATATATAATATTCTGCTGGACCTATTAGCAGTGGAGACACATCATGTACATTTATTCTCAATAATTATTAAAACACTCGAAAATAATTTTATCAACCATAATATTTCGTTGTGATCACTCACCAAGAATTAAATCCACAACTTTGTTCTCTGAAATAGCATAATATCATATTTTTGATCCATTTCTCTCGCCAAAGTCACTCAATAGTCTTGGACTTGCTATTCTGTCAATCATTTATCTTGCTCTCTGCATATAACATAAGGCGTTCAAATAGGAAGTAGCTTCTTAGCTTCTTTCCTATTTCCCGATTTGTTTCAAAGTCACTCAGGTATTACAAACTGAGTTCAAATATCTGAATCCACTTAATCAGTACTTAATCAGCACATTCTATTATTTTGAAAAACTAGAATGCAACCGAATTATTCCTAAAATGTTTAATTTTATCTAAATATAAGCTAACTTTAAAAATCCACTTTTTTGAACAGCTTTTCCACTAGAGTCTTCTGTGCAAAAAAAACTGGAAGATTTGATGTGGACGACATAGTCTTGAAATAATATCTAACAAAAGGTTGGATGGATTGCCTCAATATCACCTGTTAGCGTAGTTTTCTGTTTATCCAAACAAATTAAAGCGTGTAACAGTTATAATACATTCAGGTGAACTCGTTCTATTTCTTTTTCGTCATTTCCGACTCTGAATTGATGAAACACTTGGTATCGTCAAGCTATGAACTCATGGAAAACGCTACTACAGATTACGATCATGGTATAAAAGGATTTAGGATGCACTGCATCTGTAAAATGAAATTTCGGAATATGTAGCAAAACGAAGGAATTACTGAGAGGTCACAAATTAAACTTCACTATACAGACAAATGCAGTTGGATTTTTGAATTAAATATAAAACGACACACAATTAGAGCCTGGTCGAAATACATACGGAATATAATTAAATAAACCATCTATCAGAAAATTCCATGATGCTCTTCAGTTTTGCGGCAGTGTAATAAGTTATGTTGTTCTAGTACACATTGTTACTTGTGAAAATCAGAACTTCGAGACTGCTACAACAATTTGACAATTAAAGCCAAAAGGTCTTATTTGTATTTAAATATAATCTTATTTTGTCTTATTTTATACTCTACTAAACCTTAGACGATGCACTCATTAGGGTCTGTCGTCACTATTCTATGGAGACAATATTTACTTATTTTTCTTTGATAGTCATATGCATTATAAAACCAGTTTTAGTCATCCAATATTTTTTCTGACTTCAACATATTTACTCCTGAAAAACAGCAAGATGAGAACATGATTGCTTCTTTTTTACAAAATAACTGATCTAGATTGTATGTACAAAGGTTAGAAAACATAGTATATGGATTTCAAGTTACAATTCCTGAACACACTGTTAATAAAATACCATGTTATAAGGAATTATTTTTATTGACACTATAATGGTCATGTAATATTCACATAAGAAAATGTTGAAAATATTTTACGAATATCCCTAATTTTTAAAGTATCACTGACTAGCCAGTTCACCGTTTATGGAAAATATCATAAAAACTGTATCACATACAACAGTACATTTGATATTAACTTTGAACAGATCTTCGAAAAATATTGCTTGCCTGGCATATCAGGGTCTTTTGGACCCAACTCAAAATGTCTACCGAATCTTTCTGCAGTATTGGAGAAGCAATTTCTTCTTTGCCTACCTTCTATAGTACGAGGTATAGCTGGGGTACGTTTACACTGTGTCACATCAAAAGATTTTCCAAAATCATATGTTCCGGGTGGGGGTACTGACTAAAAATTTGAAAACAAAGAATAAAACATGGCATAATATTTCTACTTAAATATACGGATTACAGGTATTTACTTCGAAATCTTACTAAAATAACTAAGTTACTGGTACACGAGAAATTAAATAGTTCACGATATTGGTTGTCACACAATTACAATTTCTACTTTTGTAACAATTCCTACTCACTAAAAAATCAAACTTCTAATGACAAAAGTGTAATGCTAATAAACTCAAGAATATAAATATATTGTAAGTTAGAACTATATGCAAAAACCGTTTTATCAGTCTTAAAGGGATCATAAAATGTATCACCAGATATTATTATACAATCTTCAAAATCGCTGGTTGACTTAACACAGAGATCGTGGTTTCGGTGACAGGATACACATGTTCTACATCATATCTCAATAATCAATCAACTGACGACTCCCTCATCAAGTGATATTATTGGTTTGCCGGTTACCGGTTTAGAGCTGACGCTCACCTACATTATAATTATAAATTAAGCAAGTGAAGGAGAACCATGTATTTCTCACCCATCCTCCAAAAAAACTAATTTATAGTGACGGATAATAAATATTGAGTCCAATCAGTTTAATATCTTATCTTTTTAAAAAATTACTGAAAAATGGAGAAAATCAACAAAAACGCTAATGAATGCCATTCCGTTATGTACTGAAAATAATTTTAAATAGTTTAATTAGATTCATCACAAAAGAGCTCTAGTGATTCATCCTACCGATTGAGGCATCGATATCTCCCTTTTAGCCTTTGGAATGCCAAAAGCTTTCGAAGTATATTTTCCTTCACATTTTTGTGGATTATACTGTCCAGGACCAGGAATGTCACTTAATCCATCGCTAGATTTTCTGCCGAAAATTAACTTATCATTCATACGTTTGGCTGTTGAGCCGAATCCCACACATTTGCCTGATTGTGAAAAATCTAGGCGACATGTTAATCCATCATCAATATTATAACTATTTGGGGCTAAATATTAAAAACAAAACAAGGAAAGAATAACGATGTTGTAATGCCTTTTTTAGAGTAGAAATACACTCTTTAAAATATCTTTGTAAAAGTAGCTCAATCCAGACCACATATGATCGATATACTGAAAATATCAGATGAACAACATCTACACATGCAAACTGCAAATGATTATCAAGATCAGATATGTGTGACATTGGATTCACGTCTTGGAATGAGTAAAAACTGGATTCAGTAGAAAACACATGTAATCACACATCTACCATGCCTCAAATTATTTTGCGGCTATACTTATAGTCTATGTAGGTGAAAATCGTTAAAGATTGACCTCATTATGATTACCAATGAAAGCCAGGGAGAACTGGACAACTGATTCATTCTAGTATGAAACTCCATAACACTTCGTACCCACAACCTCATTAGGGATCGAAGCCTGGACCTAAGGGTCCTGGACGTGCACTACACATCTGTAAAAACCATTTATTGTTAAAAAAATATCCGTATTTTCTGAAAATGTATTATGGCATGATTTGTAAATTTTTACAAGTCATTTCATGTGGTTTACATTTTAGAGCTTTTCCTTCAAAGTAGCATCACACCCTTCTTTATTTTTTATCTTTTTCAACAAAGACCATATGCTATTATTTTTCTGAAACTTCAATGCCCCGTTAATAATGAAATAGTAAATAGATTTAAGGTTAATGACTGTATTCTTATTTTATCTATGCAGATAAATAACCTAGTCCAGAATGAAATTCTGTCTTCTGATTAGCTGAACCTGTGTGAGGAAAAATATGTTTTTTGTCCACCATATTGAGGTAGTAATTCTCTGGGATACTTACGCCACAATCCAAACTACAAAGTTTGATGATAACTATTGTACGATTAATATGGAACACAACTAGTAGTCACCACATCAAAGCAGAGCATCTTTTCATTTCGCTCCCAACTGTTCGTTTGATGAGGGCAAAAAAGATATTTTGATTCTAAGCAGGGTTTCCAAAACTATGTGAATTACTGGTCAAAAAGGCTTATTGACACGGTGGTAAATCAGTAAATTAATTATTTATCTTTACTTTGGTTTAAATCATGTAACCATCCCCAAATAATGTTCCCACTCCACAAATCTTATTTGCGGTTGTCTTATCTCTGATTATTCGTGTTAATTTTTCTATACGATGATGTAATAAAACTTAGGAATTTGAACCAATCAACTCCTTGAGAGATATTTTATGTCATTTTATTTGCTTGCTTGTATATCTAACAAACGTGGAATTTAATATGCGCTTACAAGCTAACAAAAGAGTCATGACTCCTGTTTAGAACAAATCCAGAAGACGTGGAAAGTGAAACGTAATAGGCAACACGTATAATGTTTAGCAGAGTGGGGTAAAGGCTCAGTGATCGAAGCTGTAATTTTACTGTCGTTTGGTTGAGGGCTTTAGTCTCCGTCTACCCTGGTTTGAGGAGCTGAGAAACATCATTCAGTTTCATACAAAACATGTACAGTGGAGAGAAATATAATAGTTTAAATTTGGTTAATAAAAGAGTTCAACAAGTAATTTCTTTCATATACCGTTATGAAAGAGGAACATGCTAAACTCTTTTTGAGAGGAAATGGCACGAAAATAGTTGTACAGTGATCATAAATTATCTTCTATGAAGGTGCAACTTAAAAAATCGCATTTCTGGGTACCCTTTTGTCATAAAGGTTTTCTCACTAAAATTAAGGAAGTATTCACACTTAATTTTTAGTTTTATGGTTTATGGTATACAAACATCCAAAACTGATATCCGATTTTGAACGGTACATTATTTAGGGTTTCCAGATAGGATGCATAGTTATTAATTAGATATGATCAAATAAAAACGGAAATAACATCATGATCAACGAATATCGTAGTTATGCGAAGCACACTCGCAAGATCGCAGCACAACTTCCTCTGAAACATAGTATCACCTGTCTATCAATAATAAATGAAAAAAGATTCTAGAACACCATTTTAGCTTAAAACCGCCGATCAATATATGAGCTTGAGGGCTATTCGCAACAGCGTTCATTATGGTGAATTGTCTATCTTAAAGAGATTATTGAAAATATTTCACTATCCATAACGTCCATTAAATACCATATGAAGCTATATATTTAAGACTGATTCGATGACACATTAATAACATGGAATTCATTGTCTTTCATGAGATAAAAATTCATCTAATTATTATTACTATTTGAAACCGGTTAGTTAAATCTGATTAAAATGACTTGTTTTGGAAGTCAGTTTTTTAAGATAAAAAAATAATGACGGTGTTTTCTCGATTAACAATAGTTTACCAGCTATTTTATGACATTTGTTGCAATACGCGCCTGCTAATCAGCTTAAAATTTCAGGATAGTTGCGAAATAATATGACAGCTGACCACAGACTTTAGTTATAACAATATTCTGTATTTTCTTAAAACTAAGTAAATTCTCAGATCATCTTTACGACTGAGACTGTGGGTAGGGGTAAATGCTGAAGAAAAAGAAGAGCATAGAAAAGTTGTGTAGACTAGATTTTACAAAATGCCATAGAAATATTACTGTGACAATGATAATGATGACCGGTGAAAAGGATGATAATCATACCTATAATAATCTCTAATACAATAAAGTTAAGATGGAATATTACCCACACCCTATTTCTAACTAGTTTAAAAGATGACCCTATGTTTGAATGCATAGCAGGAAGCACTGCATGTTGTTGACATGTGGAATGGCGCCACTCTGTTACACTTACTATGTTACATATGTAAGTTAACCTTAAAAAATCTGAAACCTTGTTATGGCGCCATTACATGACACATACAAACAATATTTCCCAAAAGGCTAGTTATACGGGTTACTTAAAATTAGAATGTTTCATCACTAGCCTGAAATACGCACTGTTTGTAAATCATTACTTAAATAGACATCAAGTTTATGTTATTTTGTAAAAAGGACTTTATATTTTGTCATCCCTTCATTTCAACTCCATAATTTCCTAATAACAAGAAACAGTAGTTACCGAATACTTCTATGTTCTGTTAGGCTGTTTAGGGAAATAAATGACAGACTATTAAAAATTTAAAAAGATTACTTCTTGTCAGTTGTGATTACTGAAATAAGCATGCGCAACAATGATATTCCGAAATATGTAAGTTATATTAGTATGCATATGTTTGTGCACCTATGAGTAGTCAGTTGCATGAGAAGAAAAAGTGATAAAGAAAAGCAGTTCTATTTAATGTCAACAATCATTTAAAGGTCATGATTTATTAAATTGTGTCGATTGATGATAAAGGCTTAATGATTGTTCATTTGTTTGGATTAGTCAGCAAGGTAGTAATAAAAATGTAGTTTTATTAATCTAAATGTGAATGAGTCAGTTATTTCAACTCTCTTTGTTATCCTTTGTATCTTATTGTAGTTTTTAAGTGAAATGAATGATGTTGTAATAAATTTCTTAAATTTTGGTTGGTCACTTCGTGACCACTGAACTTTTGCAACCTGACATCTTGTTACAATTCGGAGGCACGAATTCATACGTCCATCGATTCATCAAAAGAATAGGAATCATGGAAAATACATTCACAATCCATCTTACTTATTGTGCTTTCATAAACGAAAAGATGACCAACGAGAGATTTTTCTAAATTTTATTTTGTACGATCAGATAATCAGAGTGTAAGTTATTAGTAGTTTAATACAATAACATGGTGAATACCAAGTTGACTACAAAAGATGACATCAGCAGTAATGTCGATTTTTAAATATTCTGCAGCAATATATTTATTTATTCTTTATATGGAACTTACATAAACATTGGATTGAAATGAAATATTTTGTTTTAGTACATTTTATGGATTCAATTCACTGGAAAGTTCTAAAGACGGGCTTTAAATTGAGCATTCGCTCGTGATATCAGTTGTCTTCAGTGAATAGTATTTAATCCACTAAGAATCGATCCAACAGTGGTTCATAGTTTGATTTAAAACTGACTCTATAAAACCCATCAGTGACCGAAAAACATAGTCATTGAAGTAATACTAGATTACAAAGTTTTAATCTATTTCTAGTTGTTCAAATTACTTCGCAATTTTTTCGCAACATGAAAAGAGATATCTCACGAGGCGGGATCGTGGGCGCGCACTGCTGATGACTCCCACAATAGGACGAAACGGCCGTCCAGTGCTTCCAGGTTTTCCATGGTGGTCTAGCTTCAATTGACTGATGATTTCAACTACATAAAATTACTAAAATCTCCACAAAACCGCCTTCTAATAAAGAGATATCTGTTAACGAAGACACCAGCGCCATTATAAAGTGATGGATAATATTTGTCGAGACAATCGTTTATATGCACATTAAATGAAAATAATAAACTGGGAACTACTTTGTCAAGCGTAAACCCTTGATAACCTTATAAAGAATGTGTTATAGCACTCTTTCTGATGTTCTTTCTGAAGTGTAAGCTTTATATAAAAAAAACCGCTGTACCTAACTAAAAACAATATTAGGCACATCAGAAGATATATAACACCTTACTACTGATTTACTATACATAATATCCTGTTTAATCCAGAAATTTTTTTATTAATAAATAATGACACGAAACCTAACTAACAACGAGTAAGCAAGACCACTGACATATGAAAGTAAAAACAAATATATTGTTCAACTAAGTAAGGCTTAGATTGATATAACAAAACATACAGCAGCAGTTATTCTATAAGCTTTCAAGATGGTACGTTATCTCAAGTTAGACCATTAAAATTTAAAGCACGGAATTGTGAAGTTTAGTTCGTCAGACTTTAACCCATCTTTATCAACAAACAAGCGCATTCCATCTTATGTTCTCTGACGGCATATAAGTTTTATACTTCTTTCATCAAGATTTATTTGATAAAAAATTCCTCCCGAGTTTAATTTAGTCATACATTTATCAAAAGATCCCAGTTTTAATGACTAAAAACAAGACCTCAATATAAGAACACTGACATCCTGAATGAGGAAAACAAGTGAATATTCCTCAGCAAAAAGTTCCAATGAAAACCTTTATTTATCAAAATATGGGAACAATAAACATTCTTCGTAGTTCCATTATGATGAAATTCTTTAAATTTTTAATCAGTAAGTCAGTTACGGTATTTTAAGTGATAGATGACTCATGTGTTCATCTAGACACTGCATTTGCATGGATTTTTCCATAAGCGTGTCAGGTGGTAGGTGAAATTAAGACAGACTGAATAATATTTTCTGTAAACCAGAAAGAATTAAGTATTAAAATGAATGACTGGATGCTACAAATATAAACAGTATACAGTCTTAAATGTAAGCTATATATATATATATATATATATATATATATATATATTCGAAAGTTTGACAGTATTAAGCCGAATGAATTGCTTATTAATTATACTCCATTTTCCTACTAGAAAGTTATGTGTAAATATACATATATAATTTCCAGAATTATATTTTATATGATAAACTCAACTGCATAATGCAATATTATCCACTAAATATCTCGAGTATATCAAAATATATGTGTTCATACAATTTTACTTATTTCCAACTTATATTCATAAAATATGTAAGATATCACTTAGTAGATAACTTTATATACTAGGGAAATATCTACTTAACTTTACCACAACTCTCAAAATCTTGGTTAACTTTAAAATTAGTCATCTACGTCGGTATAGGCCTTATACCGAAAAAAAATGTACTTGTAGTTTGTTTGCTTTTCATTTACGTTATTTTAAACTATAAATAATGTGATATTCTGGACTACTCTGAAATATACCGCAGTCTATTTTTATTTATGTTCAATTATTATTATAAGGTTGTTCTTTGTATGAATCCCACTAACACTAAATAGTCATATCAAACCAATATGATAGAAATACATACCTTGCTCTTAAACACATCGTTTTCTAAGTTAGAAACCTTCAAATAATTTCTATATAAATTAATGGATTCCTAACTCATTACCATCTAGCCAATGGAAATTGTATGAGAAAAGTGTGTTTTATCTAAGGCCAATGTTCTTAGGCTTTAAAAAATATAACAATGAAAATTGAAAACATTTTGTATTTGAGTAAACTTAGTGTAGCCACAAGTTTTAGTTACGAACTAGACTGATACTCAGCTTTTCACGATTTACAACAAATCGAATAAAAAAAACGGTTCTCAGAAAAATAAAAAACTACGACGCTTACCACCTTATCCTTTTTTATATCCTTTGTTGAAAATCATGTTCGCAAGTTTGTTATTTTAATGATTAGAACCGTCTAAATTTTGCTGAATTACCCTTGTACTACTCTTCAAAGGAAAACTTGTGGTTTAATAATTGGCACAACAAGATGCTGAAGTTATTTTAATTTAACAGTATAGCCTTAATAAACGGAATCATTGAAAGTAATATTTTGGCACGGGTGTTGCTGTTTTAAGTATAACAATATCTTTCATCGTATTAATTGTTCTTTACTACTATACACAGTAAATAAGTCATGTACATCCGGGCTCTTTGTTATAACTTTATATGAGATGGATAACTAGCTTCCCACGAGAAGCAAGACTGATACATATGTTTCAACTGTAACTCCATCAGCCAGAATACTTTCTTACCGTAACCAACTACTGGATGTGCTTACAAAGTTAAGACTAAGCCCATTAAGTGACTTTAATCTAAAATCATTTTCTGAAATAGAATTATTCGTGTAAACTAATAGAAAGGTGAGCTATCTTATAATTTGCATTTTCTGCCCTACGTGAAATACCTAGATAGGAGTGTTTACCACAAACAGTGTTATTCACATATGGATACAGTACACCGAGAGCTAGTTAAGTAGAAATTTCAAAAATGTCATTCGTATGAAGTCGTTTGTTAATATATGAAATTAAGAGTGATAAATATTCTAAAAAGTTGTCGTGACATCTATCTGTTATTACTGAATTAATAAAATAAATAACTTCTTCGTTTAAAAAACAAAAAAGTAATTTCATATCACCATGATGGTTAAAAGAACTAACATTTTATACAGTGATATGATGAAATTGGCGGTTCACTCTTTTTCTTAATAATTTCTATTAAAGTGGGATTTATTTAAAGACTTATTGCCTGTTTGTTTCACCTGGCTTACAATTGCTGTACAAGCATAAATATTTATTTAGACGATGTTATCAAAATAGTCTTGCTTATCTATCTTCTTCAGGAGTTTAACAAAATTTGACTTGCCAGTGATATTTATTACGGTGATCATTATTTTAACAAAGTACCGCAACAAAACAGATGACGGATTTATGTCACATGATCAAATCACCTATGTACTGAAAGTTTCATAATTTGTTTTTATTCAGTTTATTATTCATCCCATCATCATAATCAGTTGCTTGTTAAAGTATGACAATTTATTCAAACAAAATTCGGAAATCAAATTACTTTATAGAAAGATTTAAGGAAGATGTGAATTCCTCTCCTACCTAACAATTCTTTTTAACGCTCATTTTAAGAAATCCTATTCTCATTCAAGAATGAGATTATTGAAGCATTTTGACAAATCAAACTCAGTTTAATTGTAATCAGTAAATTACTGAATATGAAACAGGGAAATAGGTTAAGAAATAAACTTATCTTGTAAAGTCGAATTAGGTCAAAAAATAACCAATTGGAAGCGGAGGCACCCAACAAGGAAACGAAATGCAATCCTTTTTAACGAGAAACCTGGGTATAACTAGTGCTTCATCTAAGACACTGTGAAGGACATTTGAGTTAAAAGTCTTGAACTTAGTAACTTCATCAATTGGTAAGAAGTACAGATAATTACAGTAATTCCTAACACATTTTGAGTGAATATTAGTCACTTTCAAACAAAGGAAACAGTATCCGGACCAAGACCTTTTAATTTCATGGGTTAAAATCACAAATACGCAGTATCATAATTACGTTCCTCTTAATGTTAAAAGTCAAGTTTGAATAAGTTTTCCATTAGGAGTTCGTCGGGTATCTCTACAATATTACTCAAGACCATCAGTAGACTATTCAACGAAGAAGAAACCTGTAACTAAGGAATTCTGACTTAGATTACTCTTTTCGGTTTGCTTAGGGGCAAATAATCTCATAATATAGATGTACATTTCATTCTATTTTTGAAATAGTTAATAGTTGTTTGGAGCCCAACGAAAATTCATGTGGGTTATAACATTTTCACCGGTAACACCCCACATAAGGTTAAGTATGTCTATCAGAGAATGACTCCACAATACACACAGGTTGACTGTTATATTATTTTACTCAATACTGTTTGGAATATATAAATTAAGATTTTTAAGACAAAAACATTATCAGTTGCCTTAAAGTAATTACAAGAAGAAAGTGGAGGGAAACTGAACACTAGTTTTGAACCTTGCTGTCAGAACAGTTAATGACTAACTCTTGAGTCGATATTCAACATGAATTAAAAACGTTATATATATATATATATATATATATATATATCCTGTATGTCAACAGACTTGTATCTGATAATTAAAGTGATACCACAACTGTATTTGCTAAGGAATTCTGAGTTAGATAACATTATAGAACTCCATGATATGCATTAGCTAAAACGATCAAAAACGGATTTATATACTTTCAAAGTAATTCAGCATAAGAGAATTTAGTGTCAGATAAAAACAAGTGTTTTATTTAATTTGATTATTTCCGAAAAACATAATTCAATAATCTGAAGATTTTGTTGAACCGTAACTAGATAAGACGTTTAATAACAGAGCAAACAGTACTACGGTAATATAGCCACACTTTCAATGATATAAGTAACCTAACAAATACATTTTAAATCAGATGTATTAAAGATTTGTTGTTTATTCTCTTTAATTTCAAGAAGTGTATTTTGAATTTTGGAAATACAGTAAATCACTAAGAGTTAACCAAAACACAAGTCTCCATTGTTTCAGTTGCTATTTATGATTAACCCATATTAATTTTCAAAATCAATCGTCAGTTCAAACACACGTAGACTAGTGTGACTGAAATTTTAACGTCAAGAGAAATTTCTTCAAAATATCTCGATGTTAACTACCAAAACTAAATAAAGGCACATTTCTTGGAGTAAACTTCAAATCTACCCATGTGATTTTACTTTTACTCATTTTTATTTACTTGATGAGCAGAGGTTAAATACTCCAAATGATTTTAAAATGTTTATTTTAAAGCCTAAAAAGATCAACAAATTTAATCAAACCATCTTGACAATTCAGCTATTGTTTGATGTCATTTCCCCAACATCCAATAATTTAGTGTCTTATCTTCATCCCAAAGAATCATTTCCGTCATTCATTCCTATCTGTTTTCAATATTTTCTCGTGTGCTATTAAATCACATCGAATTAGAGAGACCTGAAGTCTTTAGGCTTGTTTTTGGAGATACCTTGTTACTAATGAAAAAATTAGGTGGACTACACATTCTTTTGTTTCAGAAGCACAAAAACTCACTTGCTTAAATCAACTAAAACGATAGATTTGAACTGTCAGCAACTAAGAAAAATTTAGCCATTGACTACCTTCACCTAGAAAAATAATGACAGTCTGAAGTTATCCTCCTATTTTTTTTATTTAGGCTATTTGTTTTTTCAGAAACGAAGGATGACTGACTGGAGTTTAATATTTTTATTATTTAACTACTCATGAGTAGTCAAATGTTCTTCATTATTTATTTTGGTCAAGACGAATTCAGATTTAATTTCTATATAAATATTCTCATAAGCCTTTACGTGAATATCAAGCCATTATCGTAAAACATCGTGTAAAGTCAAAGAATCTTGAAAAAGCATCACCTTATCTTTTTCACAAATCGATCAGCGTATCATAATTTCCATTTAGTAAGCGTCATAACCACAGAAAGTTATTTACTGTAACAACAAGCTGTTATAACCTACTTTATGGAAATCTAGTTGTATAACTCCTCTCATCTAAATGAACAGCTGTAGTTCCTTTTTATACCCAACTATATCATAATGGTTTCCTCAAAATCACCTATCAATTACTACGATATTATGAACTTAATGAGGATTTGTAATTTACATGTTTATAGTCATTTGACACCATCTTCAACAGTCAGTAGTAAGAAACATAAAACTGACAAAACAACTGGATCGAAAAAACCAAGATGGGTCAGTTGATGGCACATAATACTTTTCCAGTTCAGGGACAATTGAATGAAGAGGCTGAACAGGCTTAAACCAACTTCACTCAAAGCGTTACAGGTGACATAAAATTCCTAATAAAACGTCCCTCATTAAAAACTTAAACATACTTAATAGGAAGATTATGGAAAAGCGTTCAATAACTGAGTAGTACCAAAAAACTAGTCATTCCAAAAAGTGTTCACTGAAGTATGGATAACTTCAATAAGAATAAATGTCTTTGATAAACCTGGAAGTGAACCACTGTTCTATACAACGTTGCTTAAAACATGTAGTACTGAGAGCTACCTTAATCATAGATACCAGTATCTATGTGCTGAATACAATCTTTAAACTTCCACCCAAAAATCAGGTGTTAAATCTCACTTTGTATCCCTACCAAAGTCTGGGGGTTAAGGATATGAGGAAGCTCACCCCTCCTAAAGTTTCTTCAGATTTCTTGATGATACTCTCAGCCCATTAAATAAAATAATCTTAAAATCTCTTTCCTACGCCTACTTAATAAGTTCCGTCATTAAGTGTTACACTGATCATAAGGTTGAAATAGAGTATCTTGTGCCAATTTTTCTTGGACTGCTCAGTTTTATTTCCAGGGACAAAAAGGCGCTAGGTGCTTTTAATGGACGTTGGAAGTCATTTATGTATTCTAATGTTTAATTAAGTATTATTAAACAGTTTAACAAAGTTTTGAAGAAGTTAGTTTACACTGACAGAAAAACTGATAATAATAAAGCCAAACAAATAACTACGGGAAAAAGGACATTATTAGTAATGACAGACTAATAAATCTAACATTGATAGTTAAAGGTTTGATTGACTGACAACAGGGTTATCTCGTGACCAATTAAATATGATCGAAGCACACTCAAATCGGATTTAAATTCCTTGGATGGAAAAGGTTAAGAGGATTGTTCAATAATGAAAAGTTACAAACTAAAAGTTAATAAAATTTCACCAAATAATAGGGATGCTAAATCTTGAAAATTTGAGTAACCTTATTTAACTGCTCAGTAATTTTCAGTAAAAAAAATCATTTTATTGAAAAACTACGCGTGTAAACAATACAGCGACTAAAATTGAAGTTTTGGCGTTTTTTGACATCATATATGTACTCCAAGTATAACTTGTGAAATCTTTAGCTCAAATTTTGACTGCTGATCATGTTAACTAAAATTACTGTCTCAAAGACATTCATGTCCTTTCACTTGCCATCTCAAATCAGATGAGATACGCTGTAGTGCCTAGTACCATTCCAAGCCCACATGAGTTCTTCTAGCTTCCCGACAGACCAATTTGTTTATTACTCTTGAGTCACATTTTGACCTTGTCAATAGTTTGCTTAAAACATTGGTTGTTTTTATATGAGCATAGATGTGTCCGTTGCTTATCCTATTCATCACATGTCTTTAGTTTATTTTGTCTGGCTACAAATATTGAGTCATGCTTTATTAAATGAAATTGGCACACTTGCCTTCTCCGGTCTGCCTCTCGACTTCGTTTCTCTGACTATCTATCTAGATCAACGTATGTGTAAAGCACCCAAAAATCCAAAATTCATTCTCGTATTTGACTACTTTTACTCCATTGTTCTCTGACGCGAATTAAGTGGATAATTATATACGATGGTAGCCGACATTTTTTTTATTTGTTAACATCATCACTCGTTCAAACAGGAATCAAATCATTGGGCCACTAAAAGGTCAATATATGAGATAAATTCTGAGGTACTTACAAGATAAGATCAGTTTTTATAAACTGAATAGTGGAATGCCAATTTTCGCCCTTTTATAACAGTTCATGAAAGCTAACATAGCAGTAATCTGCTTTTCTATAACACTGAGGGACTAATCATATGGACGACTATAAACATCTATATCGAAACCCTAGGACCTTGGTAAGATAGCATGAAAATCCTAGTCAGAGAATATACTTACAACATCCACATTTCAAAGTGGAAGTGGAACAATCACACTGAACTTTCTATAACATCAAGCATACTATAAACTTTAATACGATTATTTCTGTCAGGAAAACAGATCAAAACTTTTCATATAATTGTATTATTCCCATCTCGAATGCTGAAATTATTAAACATATGTTTAATTCTATTTACCCTTAGTTTCATTTAGAATTTGACCAGAATTAGGATGACTCAAAAATCATAGTTCCACTTAAAATAAACGCTTTAATCAACATATCTTGGTGGATTTCCCTTTATGGCAAAATGATCTAAGGGACTAAACAGACTTTATAGGTTCCCTACATAATATTTGTGGTGATAAAAACTTATTTGGAAGTAGCTATACGTCTGAGTCTTACAAAGTCCATCCATCTCATGATGTAGAGAGTGAAATATTGAGACCCACCTGGTCTTGCGTCACTTTGGGTAGTGAACCTTTCAGACGTAGCATCAAAAGGTTTAGGCTGGAAACGCCTTAACCACCTTCTTGAAATCGCACCACTTTTTAAGTCATATGCGTTTGGTCCTGGCGTGTCAATGACTTTCTCTTTGAATCTCTTAACAAATATGAAATAAAATGAAGCTTTTGATCTGTGGAAAATGAAATTAATGATCGAAAATAAAGATAAAAAGTTGTTAATAAACAGTAGTAAGATAATAAGATTTACCTTGAAGTCTGAACTATTTCGACAACTAAATTTATGTGCAAACTGAGTGAAATGTCATTATATATACAGCCCCCGGAGGGGCTACTGGCGGAGTTATTTTCACACATAATATAACTTAAAATTTTTTTCTCTTCTATCGATAAAACTTGAAACTTCTACTTAGCCACTTACATATAATAAAATGAGCTACTTATAAACTCGGTGGAGAAAGATCTACAGTTATCTAGGTAACCTAGAAAAAAGTCGTACAAAAACTCTCATAATAAAAGATAATCCATGCTAAAAACATGTTCCTTCAAATCATATTTTCAGTAGGACAGAAATTTGTTTAAAGTATCTAGGCCTAAGAAACCATCATTTTTAATCAAATCATGAACAAGCAATCCTACCTAAACCATTATAAATTGTTGGTTTATCTACAATCACCTGGTCACCGCTTACCCTCTGATGATCACTTCTAATTTTTTATACATATCTGATTGAAGAATATGTATTATAGCACTGCTACGAAAACTTAGAGCTCATTACTAACTCTGTGAGTAAGTCTGTTGAATCCATTGTAGTCAAATATCGGTTACAGATATCAATTCTAGTCAGAATTATTGAAAATTGAAAAATGAAGCAGCTAGAAGACACATATCAAGATAAAGATTCTCCACGAGAAATGGAGCCACCGCGATTACGTGGAAAAACTTAACGCTATATTCATTATGTAAGCCTTGTACCAACTTAAACAATCTTTAAAAAACTTAGCGAAGATTAGGTATGAATTACTTGCTCTTCAGTATTAAAAGGCACTTGCACCGCATTAGCCTTAGATATTTGCTTGTCTTGTATGTTGTATGAACAGGGACTAGGGAAGTTCTATTGAGTGGCAAAAAAAGTAAAAGGAAATTAAATTCGAAATATTGATAATAAACAAAAGTTTGCGAAATCTGTCATTAAATTATATATATATATATATATATATATATATATATATATATATTAACATCTAACAACTGTTATAGATGATAAATATTTTTACCTTCTAATTTTACTGGATTTGAATGGTATGAGTTATCGCGTTGTAGACATTTTGACTGAAATTCGATCAGTCTAAATTAGTAGATATGGATTTTGTGCGGATTGCCTCGATATACCCATTACGACACAAAATTGTAAGAACAAATGAAACGTGATTATCAGTGGAATCTATGACGGGCATTTTGTCTTATTTGAGACTAGTCAGCTGGATGTACCTGCATCCCAGAGTTGATGTTTACTCCGATATTCAAATTCGACACTTTTTCGCTTCAAACACCTACGACATTCACATAGCTATAGAGTTAACATAACCACCTGTGCAACGGATATGATGAGTCGCAAACAGGACGAAACAGGCGTCTTTGATTCCGCTACTAGTCATATTTAACCTATTCTATACAAACTTGTGTCATGATGTATATTTCGAGGCAATCCGCACAGAATTCATATATAACGACTTAGACTGATCAAATTTCAGTCAAAATATCAACAATGTGATAATCCAAACCATTTCAAATTGAACTAAAATTCATACTCGTTGCATTTATGAGAGTCTACGTGGACTCAGTAACCATTTGGATAGATCGTAAACGTTAGAAACTAAAAGTGTCGAGTTGTAATGCCGGAGTGAACATCAACTCTGGGATCCAGGCACGTCCAGCTGACTAGTCTCAAATAGGACGAAATGCCCATCCTAGATTTCACGGATAACCGCATTGCTAATTCGGCAACTTATGTTATTATCTAATTAACGGAAAGCATTTGCTTTTACGTCTCCATGAGTTTTTAGTAGACTAGTTTGGCTGTAGCAATAATTTGGGATGACGATTTGTAGTTTCTAATATAAATTGGTTTTCTCAATGAATTTATGATGTAAATATAGACTACCATTGATCTTCAAAATATTTTGTGTAATGAAGTATTGGTAGTTTAAATTACGCCTGACAGTTGATAAATTACATTCAGATTTTCAATTCATAAACTACATTGATCCTTTAGCTTTGCTTCAGGATAAACGGTTAGTTCAACGTTATTATCTTAAGCTCCTCGAACTGGTCTTCAAAAAAAAGACACAAACATGGGTTTGTGAATCTAAACTGTAGCGAGTTTTTGTTTTGACAGTACTACATTCTTATATAAGTACCTAACCATCGTCACAGTGATGTATTTTCGTCTTTATTTTGACGAGTCAAATAGTTATTAATCTATTTTCTGAGTTAATGCATGCTTATATATATATATATATATATATATATATATATATAGTGTACCAAATTAACTCAATAATTTTGATTGTTATGTCTCGTATTATTGTAAGGACAACAAATTATTTTGAATCTATATATGTATGATTAATAGCGTTGGTTTAATAATAACAATACTGGTACGAACAAATCGGGTGTAAGTTCTATCAAACAAATAAGTCAAGTTGTTACTGTTAGTTTATTAAATAAAAAAACTGAAGGTTACTAGTTTGAAATGAAGTTAACTTAATCTCTAAAAGTATAATAAATAGTTCGAGCAAAATAAAAAAGATTCTTTTTAACCTGTGGTTGATGATCTTTTAAGTAACGCATTCAACAAAACTTTAAGTATGTTTTCTACTCTTTATGTAAGCCATTATAAGAGAGGCCGAAGAATTATATTATGGGCAGCATGTATCGTAGAAAAAAAAGAATCATTTGCTAAAATTACTTCCTACATAGTAAATGAATATTTTTAATTAATTTCGTAAATCAACTCATGCTTATGCGGTGAATAACTGTGAATCAACGGCTAAACTTCAGTAGTTTGCAGAGGATTTTCTATTGTCTATCCAAGTAGATAACAAGCTAACTTAAATATCATTTTATTGTTCTTGATCCATATGTTATTTAAAATAATAAACTCAGTTAAAATATAGGTGTGAATCACGACTGGAAACCTAGTAGAAATATACACGTCACGAAGTTAGCCTTAGGAAATAACAAAAGAGTCAGTAAACTAGGAAATATCCAAATTTAGATACAAAAGGAAGATACTTGTTTGTGTAATTCATAAACAACTTTATCCATGAATCTCGGAACTGCCAAAGGATGTTCAGCCTCAATGTTACTTCTTTCTCTAGCAGTTTCAATAAGTTTTAGCCAAGGATCATTATAAGGATCATATTTCCCTGGACCAACTGAATTTGAAGCTCTGTATGGTAGATAACGTTCCGAAGTCTGAAAGATAGAAACAAAAATACAACGTGGTAAGAATAAAAATTTGCGGAAAGCAAAAGTAACTCATAGAAAAAATGCCAGGACATATTTACAATGATCACCATTTTGCAACGAATGATAGCTACAAACTGTAATTGTATCAATGCAAAAACTAGAATCATCAGTATGGGGTTGTGGAGGTCGTTACGTTTTTGATTGAGATCATGAATCGATCGATGTTAGACCCCCACTGAAAACCCGAAAATACTGGACGGATGTTCCGTCCTAGTATGGGACTCCTCGGCGGTGAGCATCCACCATCCTGCATGTGGGATTCAGCCACACATTGAGTTAATTACAGACATTTAGCTTATTTTTTTAAAAGCACCTGGATGCATTTTAGTGGCCATAAGCCAGTGTTACTTCTAATGACCAGTGGGAATTCAGTCCAAATTATTGAGACTTTAAAATATTCACAAATATTATCACCTGTATTTGCCAGTGATCTGTAAATTGACTACGAGAAATCTTGAAGTGTTGCCAACTTTAAATTCTGTACAGAAAAAATATTTTTAATACCAAATAAAGGAATGGTTTCCCCTCCATTATAGCTACATGATAATTCGCCTTCCTATATTTTACATACTTGCCTTTAGTGACGTTCATCAAATTCTATATGAGCACACTATCCTTGAAAATTCTATTTCGGTATAAAATACTATGGTTACTGCAATATATTCATAAAACAAAGTTTTTTAAACAATACTTCATTTATTTTTAAGGTTAAATCTATCGTTTATCGGTAGATTATTATTTGTAAACTGCGGAATATAGGAGAATGCTTTGTATATACGCTTTCCTAAATAAAGAATATTGACCTTTAGCTAAAGTAGAAGATTAGAAAATAACGCTGTAAATTTCCAAGGAAATAGTTGACTAAGACTGTTTCATGTTGTTATACAGCTTCTGTTTCTGTTTAATAAAATCATTGCTATAAAATTTAAAATTAATATTATGATTCCCTACAAGAATATATGGTTTACGACAGTGTGAAACTTAAACTTGGATAACCTAGAATTACTTAACTACCAAAGAGTAATCTTACTTTAAATATCACAATTAAAAACATCGTTCAAAAAAATCAACTGTAATGAAAATCGCAAAAGAAAAACTCACACTCTTTGACCAACCACACCCTTTATACCGCGTAAAAACAGGGTCTTTGGTAGGCCCATAAAACGCTGGACCAAGTGTTACATCCCTTTTTGGTCCAGATTGAGGGTGAAGTCGACCATCTAGACCCTCTTCGTAACCATGCACATAGTCACCAGAAGGTATGCTTGGTACATCTCGAAATCGAACATCAGGAATTATCTCGTACTGAAACGGAATTTACCGTGAATAAGAACATCAAATTTAGCTTCAAATAATAAACATTCTGAGATGACATGAACAGCAGATAAACCGTGTCATACGAAAATAAACCCTGATTTATCAATACATCATTCACAATTCTCAAAAAATAACAGTGAATCGCACAGTCTACTTAATTAAATAGGTATTCTTTCTACCGTACTCTAAAATGACTTACAACAACCCATCAGGCATAAACATTAACAAATCCTTGGAATTCTTACATGTTTTAAGCGGTCCTTATTCATCAAACAACAGTGAAAATGTCTGTGAAACAAAAAACCAAGGAATGTTGACGGTCTTCATAAGAATTACTTAATTTCTAAGGATTTGAAATGATTTACTGACAAGGAAAGATTTTATGATGGTTTGTGATATTCCTAAAAGACTACTTATAAAACTCCAAATTAAGAAAAAAAGTTCCTTTGAGAAGTCTATCCGCAGTATTTAAGTAATATAGTAAAAAATGCAGCTAACCAGAGCCTTGTCTAGGGTATTCTGAGTAATTTGATTACATACTGAAAATGTGCAAGGTATGTGTAAATAAAGATGTCAAATTAAAACAATGAAAAATATGAGAAAATGAGGACAAAATGAAAGGACAGTATTGTACACACAGCTATTCCTTTAATCATATTAACACGCAACTTAATATCGAGTGTCGAGGTGTGGGATGGTTTGGCATATGTGATATGTCCTAATCACCTGAGTCGATGAAGATTCATAACCTCACCAATTAATCACTAATCTTTGCCTAGAATCCCCATCACTCCTCACTCAGTGGTCCCAACATACGGTAGCAGTAATTCGAGGACACCTTTGGCTAAATACCTCTTACTTGGTACTTGGAAATCATTATTACGACCACTTCCCCTCCGTAAATGGCTTTTTCCAATTTATGTTAATTGTGGCTTAAGAGAGATATCTGTCTACGAACTGAAGAATGAGCTTACTGTGCACCAGTTCATTCCATCCTACTCTCTGACTATGAAGTGTGGTCTTTAGAAATAGAGGATATTATTAGGTTACTAGTATTCGGTCCTAAATGTCTTCAAAGTATTGCTCGTACATTTTAATACCGTGTAGTTAGCAATTGAGATTAAACTCAGAATATTAGGTAAGTATGGCAATTAGACTGATGAGATAGTGAATCTTAATCGACTGAAATGATGGCTGGTGTAGGAGTAGGTCGAAAGAAAGTTAGGGTTGGCCAAAGCAAGACACAGAACCAGTCTGTGAAGACTAGATTATATTTTATCGAATAGTATCTTTGATGCCTAATCTTTTCTGCAAACATTCATACTTTTACTACTTCTACTACTCAGGGATGAAATCTGACAGTTTCATCTCGCTGTGCTTATAGAGTATAGGAGCTTGAACCGATACACACATGTGCCAGGATCCATGTTGCGTTTGATTGACTAACTGATGTAATTATATTTCTTAAGACCACCTTTTATCCTGTCTCACCCTTACAATTCAAATAGTTTGCTATTGTCATCCACTAAAATTTATCTTACACTTTACGGTGAATACTTTAGAAAAATTTGTGTTCCTATGCCTACTCCTTTAGAAACCTTATCGACCGAAATGTTTGTTCCTTTAAAACACGTGTAGATTATATCGTTGGTATCTGTGACAGCTGATTATCGTTAAATTAAGTTCTGCTACGAACTCTTATCTTTCCGAATTTTCAGATCTCATATCCGATCATGGTGAAGAAGTTGACAAGAACAGAAATATGGAAAGGAAAATAATACAAAATGCAATGGAAAGCTTAGAACTAAATAGAGAATAAAGTCACTTTCGGCTTGAAAATGAAATAAATAATTAGTGATCCTTTTTCAATATACTTATTACTGTACAGAAAACCGAGGTGACCAAACTTTCTTTCTAAAAGAAAGTCTATACAGGTATACATATTTTATGGCTGGATTGACACAAAGGAGGTTTGATAAACTGTCTGCTTATTATAATCAAACATGCCTCAACATAAAACCTAGTGGGGTAAGAAAGCAACCAGTTAAATAAAACAATTGCATATAATATATACCTTCTCAATGTCTGTAAACTGATAGGGAAGACATATATTCTGTTTTTTGGTTATAATGAACCTACTCGTTGCTTCGATTCAGAGAGATGTCAAGATAAGTTGTGACAAACAGATAGGTCAAATAGAAATATCAGTTTTACACTGACATCTGATCCAGAAGAAACCAAAGTTACTACTAAACGAAATTCAGGTTTACCCTATAACCAAGGGTTGGCAAGTGCAATATGTAATCTGATAAAAGATACAAGGAATATAAAAATTAAAAATATATTATTGATCTACCCAGTATTTAACAAATATTCATCAACTTAAATAACTGTCCAACTTATAATTAGTCTATATTCTTAGATAACGGCACGACCAACTTACAGAAGTTAACCGTTTTCCCCTGTCTTGTTCGCTGGCTGACTGATTTTTCATCTTTTCCGAAAGCCGAGGGCTATGCGGATCCGCTTTCCTGACTGCCCATTTTGATACTATATTATATGTTTCAGGTCCTGGTCCATCTGAGTGAAACGATGGAAACCGCTTAGCCTTATTTGCAATAGAACTACATCCCTGTATGGATTGAGAGAGCAGAAATACGATTAAAATAAGAAATACATGGTTCCTATAGTTACATGAATGCGCACAAAAATGACTATAGAGCAATACTTTTAAGTATGAAATACAGGCCATTCAAAATCAATAAGACCAATTTAATACTTTTAAACTGTTTACTTAAAAACGAAGGTAATTATTTACTTTGATTATTAGATAATATTGTTTAAAAATTCGGTGTAATTATTGAAATGTTTGACATTATCCACATTAAAATATAGGACATGTTTCCCATAGGTCCGGTTGAAATGAAACGCCAACTTCTGACTGTGAACTCAAAGGCTCCATGTTATCAGATAGCAGGTAATAAAAACTTTCAAGCGAACGTATTACACTTCCAAAGCCACCCCATACTATAAAGACTTAAAATGTACATGGACTATTTGTTAATTCAGAATATAATTGGTTTTCATAATAACTACTAATGATGCTTTTTTACTCACAATAGTAACTATATTTAAAAACTTGGGGCTTAAGTTATCCTCAACTCCTTTGATGTTCACTAATTGTGTTGCACTCGATAATTCCAGCCGTTTATTAGCTCATTTATTGAGCGAAAGTTGTATATTACGGTATAATTTTCACTAAAAGTCTTATTTTAAACCCTGAGTTTTGATACGTTTATGTTTTTACCTGCTATCTAGGGCTACGTTACAGTGAACAGGTGGATAGCAGATAGTTGTCGATAATTTCGTAAGCCTAAAATAAAATCTTTAGCTGAAAATGCACTATAATATATATTATTTACCCCTTGAATGGACGGAAAATAACTTTAAGTGCTGAGTACAATGGACTCAGTAAAAAGTAAAAACATTGTGGATGATCTCGGCCAAAACTACCTAACACTGAACAGAGATTCTTCACAAGATTCTTTCTAAACTTCTACAATCAAAATTAAACAAATATTCCAAGCTAGAAAATGTAACGCTCTAAACTGTGACTCACACATTACAGACTGGTATGCTGAATATATATATATATATATATATATATATAATTATTTGAGATTAACATCGAGAGTTACGACCACAATTATACCTAAATAAATACTTTTATTAGTTTGTATTCCTTTTTATTAACATCCAGCTACCTCCATTGATCATCGCTTCCTTACTTATTGGTAAACGTCTACTTGTCCATAATTATTTAATCACTTTTAGTTATTTTACCTTAGAATGACTAACGAAAGACTGCTTAGGTTTCAGCTAGTAACTCTTCAAACAAGCTATTTCATAAAATTCAGTTTCCTTGTAAAGGGAAAAATATGACTGGTTTTAACCATATCTAATCTTAATATAAGGGCATATTTTCATTTCTACAATCCCTGATTTGATGTACAGAAAATTTGGTAGTGTGATACTATTTATGATTACAATTTGCTTACACCATATTAATACTTAAGTTCATTTTTATTTTCCGATGCAATGACAAAATAGATGTGGCGATTTTAAATTTTGTTTGTACCTATTTTAAGTAAAAATAGTACAAAATTGGTGCCCAGAAATATCTTTCCTCCAGGTCCGTGGAAGATAAATGAATAAGTTTTAAACCCATCTACTGTCGATAAAAGTTGACTATTCACGTTTACTACATTTACCTGGACAACAACAACAACAACTTACGCCTGTTACTCCCAATGGAGCATAGGCCGCCGACCAGCATTATTTTTTCTGGTTAGCATTTTTAGCGAGTTAGTTTTCTACGGGATGGGGTCGATAACCCCATGCCCAACCCTCCTCCTTTACCCGGGCTTGGGACCGGCAGTAACTCCAGAAGAGCTACAGGCGGAGTTTGTTTCTTATCGCTGTGTTAGAAATACAGGACCTAATATGCTTTAGCTTAATTCTACACTCCTTAATTCAGCTGCTTCTGAAGAATCAGTTATCTGTGAAACGAAATCAGTGTCCTATAGTGACTTGCTAGAGCTCATAAAAGACAAACCACAAAGTTTCACGAGAAATATTTAGCTCCTTATGATCAATTATGTTCAGCCTACTTGATGATTCACAGGACATTTAAACATTTTTCATATCTGATACAAACTCACCTTCTGAAGGATATAGAAATTTATACAATAGCAATAATAAGGGATTTATGATGTTTTACTGTTTCCTGGCCTTCTGTTAACCTACGCGTCATAATTCAGATGCTCAATCTCTCAAAAACCAAACCGATGGACATTTTTACTTCTTAGTTCCCAGATTTGACAATTCAATAAAACCACTTTCGGTCACCTAATTAGATGTAATTAAATACAGCCGTTACTTTCCACATTTTGCAATATTTATGAATGAAAATTTTGATATTTAAGGATCCAGCCAAGTAAAATTTGACGAAAATCTGTATCTTTCCTACTAATCAGAACGCCATGTCACCGTTTAATGGTCACTAATAGACCTTTCATATCTGACCATTTACTTAAACATACAACTAAAAACGTTAACTCATAATAAAACGCTAATTGTGCTGTCACTCGCACATAACATCAGTTCATGATTCAAAAATCTTAAAGTAAACTAGCTGCTAGTAAAATTATGTTTTATCTTTTTAGTTAGTAAAATCGGTGCCAAGCAGCCAGTTTGTCATACAAAATTGCCTTTGTGCTGTTAAGTTTGCATAAAATTATCTGAAAAACCAATAATGTGATTACTGAAAGTTGTTTGCTCTATTCATAAGTGCGTACTCCAAAAGAAACAAGTAATTCACTAAATCTCATAGACATGGTTGTGAGTTAGCTTATTTATATAAGGATCATTTACAAAATACGCTAGATAATGTACAGACTCACACCTGCTGGCATTCTAAGAACCAGCTTGGTTGACAGAATTCCTTAAAAGGAAGAAAAATAAAAGGTTGTGACAACAAGTAAATTCTTTACTCTTTTCATAACTCAAATTCTTTGAATGAATAGTACTTCTAGAAGTAAAGTGCAATCCCTTTATTAATAGTTTCGCTATCGTAGACTACAATGCTAATTCAGTTTAGTAGCTAAAAGACCATGAATTAAGCCACGAAGCTTCCCACTCAAATTGTTACAGTTGCTTTATGACTTCTTTAATTAGAAGCAATAATGAGCGGTCATTTTTGTAGAACCATAGGCAGTACAAAGGGAGTTTTGTGATAAGGCTACATGTAGGACATTTCTAACAGTAGCAAAACGTTTTCTGATTAATACCCGCATTCTGTTGAGATACTATGCTTAAGGCTTTGAATAAGCAAACAAGAAGGCTAAATAAACCCTTTTTCCATTAGTGTAATTTTCGACAAACAAATATTCCGAAAATTTTCCGCATAAAAATATACAACCAAACAAACGATATTATTATCCGTCAAATATTTGCCAAAAAATCAGTAAAAAACAATTCATAGATGTGTTAAATGTAATCTATTTGGAGTAAGGAGTTTATGTGAAGGCTTTAGTGGAAAGAACAACGCTCGCTTATACGTCCTATTTTAATTTACAAAATAAAAGTCTCTTATATCTCAAAGTCACCAAACCACATTTGTGAAGCACAACTAACTTTGACCAAACGGTCACTAAACACCGTAATAAACACATTCTAAAAACTAGGTACGTCAAATTTACGATAACACTGCAGTGCAACAGAAATTCATGGGAGTAACCAAACTAAACATACGACAAGTTAATGTAGACTAAAATTTGTTTGAGTCAATCCGATATTTACATCTCAGAGTTACAGAAAAGTTCTCTATTCTTATTTTATTGCCATTAGCTTGATCTACTTTAAAATATTTAGTTAGTCTATGAAAGGATAATAGAAAAACATTGACATAAAGAGAGTTTGGACGAAATTTCGCCCGTTATATTTTTTAGTCCCCGTGATAAAAAACGATGGTCATGAGGTTTCACAAGCCATTTCTGTCAATCTTTAATTCCAGCAATCTTTCAAGACAAATTTTCAACATAACAGGTTATTTTTTGAATACATGTCTCAAAGACGTTGACATAAATACACAACCTTTACGATGTACCTATATTTAACAATCTCTGGACTTTTAAGAAAGTTTGGGTTTTACTCAATATTTCCTGAAACGTTTTGAAGATTTCCCGAAATTTCAAGTTATTTTGGGGAAAAACCCAAAACCAGGGTTATAAACAAATTCAAGCAACTCATGTAGATATCAATAAATAACCTTAAGTTTATTATGAAAAATGGCTGTCAGAACATATTGTGTGTTGTTTACTACTCTTCATGATTATTTTGTGCAAAACTCTGTAAATGAATCATATGAAATATAATTCTTAAGAAGAAAAATAGGTAGTGCATATTTTCACCTTGACTTTTTCAGAGGGTAACTTTGGAAAGTATTCCGCTGGCGAAGGGGATGACTCAGCACCTGAAAAACTGAAATTTAATTTTCTTTCCGTCAGTGACTCGAACGGGGCGTATCCAACATCGCACCCAGAGGTTAATGAAGCCTGAATGCAATATGATCCTGGGCCCAAATTTTCATCGGTTGCCGTTTTCTCTTGAAACGTGAAGATTCGCTCTTGTCGGTCATACATCTTTATCTAAATATCATCACGGTAACAAGATCGAAGTTTAATTTGCGCACACAATACGATAGGCAATAACTATCAAGATGGTTTCATTGAACAATAAGGCAACGAGATGGTTTGGATGTATTGAGGGTAGGAAGTCAGTCGACCTATGTTAATCCATGTAATTTTGAGTGCTCTGTAGATACAACCTCGATTGAATGTATCCTTAGAAGGTGCTGGTGTTATGTGTTCTGGAAGATAATCCCAGTAATTCATTAATCGGTGAACTTTCTTGAGGTTTCCTCCCAGATGATCACTGCTAGATAGAAGTAGAAGGTAAGACATCCGGCATTCTGCAAACAAGTGTTGGATCGGCCTGATACCTGCGGTAAGATAACGAAATTAGGTTGGAGCGTCCCAGTCTGTCTTAATAAAGTAGGCCACTGAGATCTTTTACTATTTCGGTCCATCGCCGTCCTAGTATACCTGCCTGATACTTGAAACAATGGCCTACTGCTTGAGCTCCATATTCTGATTCGGGTTCACAAAAGTCGGGTATAATATCCCGGACATTTCGTCCAAGTAATGAAATGACCTACAAACACCCCCTAAAACCCCGAAGCATTTGGTAACAGCAACCTTGAAGTTATTCTTAGTTTCGAGTTCATTGCTCACTACGACTCCTTGGTCTTTATAGTCCATTACTACGATAATATAACTACACGTTTTGTTTGGTGAGATGAATCGTCGCAACCATATTTTTTCATCACCACACTCTTGCTAGAACTAACTTTTAATGACCACCTACCCATTCACTCAACCAGCAAACTTAAGTCATCCGGTAATATTATCCTGCCTGACATATTGTTTATTGTTCACCAAATCTCGATATCATCTGCAAAGAGTAGAACAGATGACTTTACTACAGGTGGTCGGTCATTTAAATGAAGTAAAATGTAAAGAGCCAAGCATTGTTTGTTGAGGAGTTCCACATTTTACAGAATCCCATGTTGATAAAGTCCTATTCACCTGTACCCGTTGCCCTCTATCACTCAAACAGCCACTTTTCCTATCTATGGTTTCATAATCAATCCCAAAACCTTCCATTTTTAATCTAAGACCATGCCAAAAGACCTTGAAGAAGCCTTTACCTGGATCTATGAAAATCACATCTGGAATATTTCTATCTTTATCTGAAGCCCAACCCTCTCTTGCAGTGAGCAGATTTTTCAGGCATGATAGTCCTTTCCTAATACCGTGCTATTCTTTGAATGAAAGACCATTTCTGTCTATACACTTAGAATGAAAATCCTAAAATTCATTTCCATTAGATAGACACCTACATGGATCAGACTAACGTGTTGGTAGTTACAAAGTCTCTACCCCTCGTTTTATAAACCGGGCTGACAATTGCGTTTTTCCAGTCTTTTGGCAGTTTGGACTGTCATAAAGACATATGAGACAGTATTCCCAAAGGTTCAGCAATCTCATCCACCCGGGTTTTCAGAACACTAGGATGGACATCCTCGGGAACACTGGACTTATCTGGTCTGAGATGTCAAACTAATAGTAAAACATATCTTTTCTCAGCGACCACAGGAACTATCGATAGATCGTCATTATAATTGGTTGTTGGCTTGCATCATCAATGGTAAAAATAACTTTATTCAAATATTCTGATAGGGCTTCAGCTTTACTAGCATCATCCTTTGCTAATATCAGAGGATTTTCTTGCACCAAAAGTGGTAGAATTCCATCACTTCTCGGAATCCTCTTCCTCGTATACGGAAACAATCTTTTCGGCCTATTTTCACAATACCTAACTAACTGTCTTCCATATGAACGTTTGGAATTACTTATCACTGCTTCGCATTCGTTCCTAGTGTTACAAGAAATGGATTTGTACTTCTCGGAATCTGTAGAAATACATATACTTTGATACTTCATCGTGCGTCTAAGAAGTTTCCTGACCTGTTTAGTTAGCCATAGTGGACAGTTTTTAGGTCTATGTGGCACTAAGAACGATATAAATGGGGACACAACTAGGCTTTAAATACGGACCTTGCTCCATCGATCGATGAGCTAGTATTTACTGACCAGTCAGTTGTTCCAGTGCGCTCCCGCATGTCTATTATTCTTGCTCTTCACAGATTCGGTCAAGGCCTACCCTGATCTGATACTATGTCACAAGCTAAAAACATGAGTGACAAAACAGAATAGTGGCTAATTGCCATGCAAATTAGGCTACGGTAGGTGACACTGTACAGACTTCAGAAGCGAGTTTACAGCTAGTGACTTAACAAGTTCTGCCATCATGAGATACACAAGCAAAGAAACGGATGTTTATATTATTAGCTATGCATGTAAGAGATTCAGCCCCTTTCCTTCATTTGTTCCTACCATTTCTTAGGTAGTTGAGTTTCGATCGTTCCGGAGTGACTCCAAAGTCATAAACTAACCACGTTTCGATCACAGCAACGATAAATGACTTTCATTCGTCTACTAATACTGGACTGTATGCATTTGTTTGTAGGGCTCCTATAAAGAACGACCAGTCCATGTAAGCCATGGTAGCATTCGTTTCCGAGACCTGACTACTCGAAAACCCACTGAGCCGACTTTTTTTATCGACTCATTTCTAGTTCATCTTGTGCCCTCTTGTTTTTTATCCCACCTTCTAGAGGCATTTCAGATCTTAATGGGATTTCCGTATATTCTTGACTTCGAGCACTAGTTAAGGAAATATTTCGTGGTTCCTGAGACGCTTCAATCACCTTCAGGAGTCTGTGTGGTCGGAGCTCGATATTCCCTTCAATCCTCCTTCCTTATCTTGTCAATTTTCGGTGCCGATTTCCGCAGGATGATTTTGTAAGATTCTGCAAATAAATCTTCTTAACTTCTTCATATCGTACACATGTTCGGTTTTTGCAACAGGGTAGTTTAATCCAAGTACATCACTCACAATAATGTCCTATGGGATCCGGCCTTTCCCAGCCATGTATAATTTAAGTATCGTCCTACTTTGGTACTTTGGCGGACCATTCTGTGACTCAGGATGAGAGTTCATCAAAGTATTATCACCCAAATGGGCGCTGTGTGTATTTGTCCTATTCCCCTACCTTGTTTCCCAACTGTCGTCCATTTCTCGTCACTCGGGGAAGCCATACCAAAACTTCTTAGGGCGATGATGATTTTATTCTGATCTTCAGCTACTGCTTTAGAATCGTGACCACCAACACACAATACTATTTCACCCTTCGTTTCTTTCAAGGGGGATTCTCCCTTTTGATGTGTGTGTGTTCGACTCGTTCCCTAACAACTTTTATAACACTGACACATTCCTCGTTGTCAGCACTCACGTTACCACTGAAGTCACAATCAACTTTCTCACCAGTCAATACCGGAAGGTCTATCGCCTCCTGGATCAATAATGTTTAGCTCGAACAGCAAAATCTGAAAAACCAGTGGTAGTTAGAATTCGAGCATCTTTTGTATGGGGTGGGTTTTAAGCGAGTACGAATATTGTAGAACAACATTTTACGCCCACTGCACTTCAGTAAGTTTAATTTTTCCCTTGACAGGGATTAAAAATGTTTGCCTCACACGTTTATAAGTACAGCTGAGCCCTGTAAACAGACTAAAACGAGAAGAATCAACAAAAACACACAAGTTAATTACTAGCGTGCGCATCAACTAGAAAAGAGTGTCTAAAAAGGATATGGGAAAAATTCCAAATGTTAGCCGAAATGGTTCAAGTTAACGTAGGCCAAGTATGTTTTGGATGCAATAAATACGTCAAAACAAAAACAACTCCTAAAATGTACGAAGTCTCCGTCCTTTTCAAAATTCATGGTGATTTTCACCACCCAATATCTTTGTGACAAGCTTGTACAAGCTACTAAGTGTCTTGGAGCTTACTTCTTGATGTTACAGTACGGTCATAGGTTTTTGAAGTCCTCCAATCTGAGTAATCCAGACACTCTGTCGCACTAGTTTTAAGGAGTTCCATAGTTAGTTAGGAACTGTTACTTATCGAGTATATATGAATGTGTTCGTTGTGGGACATCATGGTTTCTGAGACTATCAGTCATCACTTTACCGGACAGAATACTGGTTTACTGCAAATTGAAGGATTTTTAATTAAAATATAGAGAAGCAAGCACTACGAACTGACAAAAACGTAAGAATTACAGATAGTCGGAGGGAAAAAAGGAAAGGTGAGAAGAGATGAGACGATGGTGTCGGAAGCAACATAAAGTCTGATCGGGATGCTAATAGTGTACTGGTAAGGCAAGAGACATGGATTAAATGCTGTCTTTTCAGGCGAAGGACAGTAAGCTTTGAGTAGGTAAGTGATTGCCGAGCCTTCTCTTGAGGCTATCGACTAAAGAGACAGTTGTCACGTTGGCAGAAAGAGAATCTCAGGAAGGACCGAAAATAGGTGAAAAAGTGTTACTTTGCCTGGGTATCAGCCCTTCACTGTGCATTTGGTCGTATATTGCCTCGTGAGTTGCACTCGCAAGGTTTCGATAGAATGTTTCGATTTTCATAATCGTAGATGCTTATTATGTCCCATGACATTCTCACTTCATCTCATATCCTCTTTATCCGACAGGAACAGTAATAGGTAGCAAGACAGATCTCCAAATACTTTATTCTCTTATCATACGACTACATTGTAGCAAATCTCTGTACTCATTCAAAGAGATTTTTGTAAAACACGAACTTAGATTCTTAGTATGTCTGATAATACTTGAGCACTCGAACGCTAGAATCCTCCCAAGTCGCGAACTCAGAAGACAGGAGACAAGTAGAAGGAATGTTATTCCAAACAGTGCCAATTATGGTACAAAACTGTCAGGTATTTGAAGTTCTTAGTAAAAACGAAATCATCATTATAGTTATCCAATCCGCACACAGGTTATTAGCATTCGTCCATTAGGGAAGCTACACATGGTGATTCTGGAATATTTTTCCAAAATTTGATTGGATGGAATATGTTTGGCTTCTTCTGAGCTTCTTAAGGCTTCCCCAACTTCACCTGTGGACCGACCTCCTCCCTTTAAAGTCTGTTGTGTAGTACTTATTTCTCAGATCCACCCAAAACTTGGTTACCGCACTCCTCTTGCGGTTCATCACTCTCAAAAGTTGTACCGCTTTGCCCTTGCGTCGTTTGTCTCCTTAACGTTTGCGCACCTGAGGGCTTATTCTAGATGAACCCACGAGCAATTGAAATGGAAGTCGGTCTTGTGGGATCAATGTTCTACCATCCCTTTGAATTTGATTTATGTGTCAAACACGTTCAGACATTTCTCCGGATCAGGTACAGTACACTTCCGATCCAACGCTCTATAACACCTGGTTCCCACTTCCTATCACCCTGATACGATTTGACAGTTACCCTTTCACCCAGTGAATGACCCTACGATACTCATTCGTGAGTTTATTTACCTTTCTGTGTAGGAACACACTGTTAAAGACTGTCCGGATTTTTCTTCCAAACATACACTAGGCTGGTGGCTTTCCTTCCTGCACTGCCGAATTAGGAGTAACTCTGTAGGACGTAAGGAACTTACTGATTGCTTGTTCTAGGATACCCTCTCCCTCCTTTTGACTAGAGACCTTCTTATCGTATTCACGAATCTTTCTGCCTGGCCATTCGACTGAGGATGGTAGGGGGAGACTGTAGATGAGATGTGCCATTTTCATTGCAAAACCGTTTAAAAACAGATGACATGAACTGAGTGCTGTTGTCAGTCACTAAGATCTCTGAAAACCTGAAACAGACAAACAATCCAGACAATCTTCTTATTGTACTCTCTGACGTCATTTTCGACATGTCATATACTTCAGGTCGTTTTGTGAAAGCATCGACAACAACCAAGCAATTTTCTGCCTTGTATTGGACTGGTAAAATCAGCGTGCATTCTTTGCCAAGGACCGTTCGGTTTTCGTCATGGTTGTGGTTCAGCGTTAGTTGGGTCCTATGTGGCCTCTGAACAGGACGAATAACTGTGACGTTTTTGTTCTATATCATGGTCCATTGACGGCCAGTATGCATAGCTCCGAGCTAATGACTTCATTTTACTTATCCCCGGGTGCTCGCTATGGAACTGCTTATGGACTTGGTGTTGAAGATTCCTGGGGATAACAAAACGTTGGCCAAACATGATACAGGAGTCGACAACTGTCAAAGAATCTCGTCGATGAAAATATTGTAGGAGCTCTCCATGTAGCCTAAATGAGGGCCACTTTTTGAGTAAATAGCAGCGTACAACCTTCAACGCATTATCCTCCTCACTAGCTTCTTTAATGGCTTCGAATGTGACCGGAAGTCCGGAATATGCGTCTGTCAATATTGTGTGAACCTCAGCCTCAACATCTACGGCAGCTACAAGCACCTCCTCCCCCTCTTTTTTTGTATGGGAACTAATTAATCTTCAGAGGGCATCTGCCTATCCAAGATCCGTTGTTGGTTGAAACGTTATTTTGAAACCATAGCCCAGTAGTGTAGTCGCCCATCTCTGTAGACGGCTTGCTGTATATACAGGGATACCTTTCTTGGATCCAAAAACTGTCAGTAGCACTTTAGGAATACGGGTTATTGACTAGGTCAACTCCAACAACCTGTTTTCTCAGAGTATATTTTCTGGGCAATTTATTATAGAACTTTTGTGCCTTTGGTTGCGTGCATGGATTTTAATGTACTGACGTCTCATTCTACCAGCCTGTGGTTGAGTGCATGGATTTTAATGTATTAGCATCTCGTTCTACCAGAAGAAGATATACAAGGAGAAAGATATGAATAAAGGGGATGTTCAGTATCAGATAAGATAACACCTGTCAGGAGTTTGCAAGACTGTAGAAATCTATCCACAGGCATATTAAAAATGGCCCCAAAAGATTCACCACACAGTTTGCTAACTGCCTTCAGCACTCTCTACAATCCAGCAAAGTCTCGCCTCAAAAGCCTGGGAAAGAATAATGGAGAGCATTAAAGAATGATAGGTGATATGCAAAAACCGATAAATTTTAAAAGTAAATGGCGAGTAATCGTAAAAGCATGCAGTCTCCCTACGTAGTAATCCAAACGTTAAACTTTTTCCAATAGCAGTATAACACCAAAAGACCAAGAGAGATCAAAGGAAACGGTAGCACCAAGATAATTGACCTTCGACAATGTTTTTGCCAAGAAGTCTCCGATGGCACAAGCATTATGGATCCCAACATGGTGTTAAAAGTGTTGTCCATATCCCAGGCTAGAGTTAACAGGTTGACACTTAGACGGATTAAGTATGAGACCAATACCAACAGACCACCATTCAATACGAAACAACAACTCGTTCGGGATGTAATGAGGTATAAATTGGCGTGCATATATCGAGATCTTCCGCATATTTCGCAAAAGTGATTTCTTTGGAAGATGGCGGATCATGCAGAAAAAAAGAGAAAAGAAGACATGAAAGAACGGCTCCTTGTGGCACACCTTCATAAGACAACAGGGACGTCGAGCACTTTCCTCCAAACATAGTGTACTGTTATCTCCCAAAGAGTGACCCACATCATTAATGAAGACGTAGTCTAAATGAGCATCAAAACGATTGGAAAAATCTACTAAATTTCGGCGACCTAGTGATGAAAGGGAGCCACGGTCACATGAATTGAAACCAGCACATACAATTGAAAGTGAACCACTGAAGGCAATAACAGCGAATTAAGTGAACATATCGGCGAAAAACGGATAGCGCAGATGTGTGCAGTCTGGAGTCACGTAGATGTTTGAAAAGTAAACATAGTTGTATTTATTTAGGTGTTTTGGACAGCATCTTTAAGTTAGAGTCGATAAAGTCATTTGAAAACTTGAAACATGCAAAAGTAGGTTGACACCAGTTTACGTTTACAAGAGTAGCCACACCGCCACCACCCCTCTTTTTATTGATTGACCGATCCTGATGATAGATATTGAAATCACTTAATGATACTAAGTGATCGTCCTGTAAATCAGTTAATCAAGATTCTTCAGCTGTAATGACACCACAATTACGATGCGTTTTTTGACTTAGTAGGAACTGAAGACACTCTACCCATATTAGTTATCAGCAGTTAGAATGTAGCAGCTTGGGAATCAACATATGATTAATGCTCATTCTCTTCAATTCATATTGCCAACCAGCGCAATGTTTATTATTGTATTTTTGTAAATTGTGCAGCGAAAGGTTGTAAGCTTTGCATAGTTACCATTGACAACCTTTTGTCATTCCAATCCTTTACATTCACTTATGTCAATTGTTTCACACTACTTATTATCCTAATGCCAAAATTCTAATACTTATTTGGTTGTAAGTAGCTGATGAGAAACCATGAAATATAATGCGTCCATATTATTCTACATCAATCTTAATCAAACAGCCTAAGTTGTTTCAGAACCACTGTTTCACAGACATGTTTCTTTAGACAGATCTTCCATCCGTTTTAATCTTTGTGTTGTTCCTGTTTCTCGACGTCATGTACAAGTCACGATTGAGGTCTTCCAGGGAGGTTCATTATCTATCCCAGGCAATCCTCGCTATCAAATTCAGTAACTCGATGTTTATTTTGCCCTGCGTGCTTACTGGCCTGTACTATGCATCACCTAAGAAATATTCTCTTAGATGCCTACATAATTGATGTCCTCTACAATGCTCCAGTGCTCGTCAACAGAAGTTCTAACGCATTTCTAAGGTCAGGGGGCATTTTCAAAGTTTTTTCTCATGGCCGTATATTTTGCCTCATTGTAGCAGAGGTAACTAGGATTCTCATTCCTCTGGGGTACACTGTTTGTGAACACATATAATATGGCTTTCCCAAGTATACTTATCCACACTGGTGCCTGAACGAAGCTATTTTTGAATAGAAGTTGGTTATGTGACAGTGGATAATCAAGTCCTGTGGGCTTTCCGTTCTTACTTCATCTTTCTGCATGTCGCGCATTTCCAATAACCGCTAAACTTTGGGCGGCCGCGATGAGTTACATGTGAAACCATCCATAAGGTATTACATATCTCTTGTAGTTCTCCTGACTTATAACTTTTTGTCCCTTTGGCGAGAACAAAGCCTTATATTATGCTTTTACTGAATTGATAAGTGGATTTTTTCGAAACTTTAAACATGCAAACAGGAATCACAGACGTGGGTAACCTAATATGAACTCATAGTCATGGCTATTGACCGTAGTGTCTCAATGGTAGCAAACGCAGTTGCTGCAAAAGTTCTGCTCAGACTCAAAGTCCCTGTCTTTTTACTAGTGAACAGTCCACAGTACAACTGCCGCTGTTCCTTCTTTCTACCCGGAAAGCAGTGCTTCCGATTGCTTATTTTTCGAATGTTCACTCCACAGGCCCATGGCTTCAATTTACTTTAAAATAGACGAGCCTGGCACATCAATTTGAATGATCTTACGAAAATGTCGACATTGTGCGTTTGTCCTCGTTATTGTGCTCAGTGTTCCGTACCTAATTGTTTGTCAACTAACCCCTACAAGTTTTCCGTCCTTTATTCTGCTATCATGAGTGGTCATGAATCGAAATTTTTCGTTTGCTGTCGTGCGACTTGAAAACATTTGTGTAACTCTTCTTTTAAGTGGCGTGTCTCATTTCTTTGTATAATCTTCTGTTCTGTTATCAGTTCCATAAGTTTGTTCTTTAGATAATGTTCCTCCAAGGTCTCACTGCACACATCTCCCCCTGTTTAAGATCCCCAAAGGATCGACTTGAAGAGATCCCAATTATCGTTTGGCTGTACTTTATTATTAGGTGAACTATAATCTCTCTCAGTATGTTTGTATACGCTCGTGACGGAAACGGAAACCAGATGGAACGGAGAATTTTGTTTTAAAAGCTTTTTATCGGATTTTATGCTAGTGAAATGTAGTAATAACTTCGCTATCTGAATTTCAAAGACGCTTTGATTATATTCTGATAGCTTAGATTTCGCAGCTACATCTTTAATAATTTATCCAAACAGAGACTGATGACCGTTTCCCTGATAATTGTTTCAATTAAACCCAAAGTATTCAAATTTTATGGATTATAACAAAACGGTTAAACTAAAGACGTTGGTATGAATAACAGGACTTCACAACAAGGCTTCTGTATAAAGAGGACAACCCTCATCAAGGATTTAAATAGGTTCGTAAATATGAAGTAAACGTTTGATAAGGAGAACAATCGACCGTTATACGCTGATATTCTAGGTATATTACTCAGGCTCATTATTAAGAAATGGGAATAAAACACTCACTCGTTTGTCGGATGATCAGATTTTTATTTCTATAACAGGCCTTTAGTGGGATGCTCCGTTTGACGGAACGCGAGGGGAAAAGTGCAATTTACATTAGGTTCACTGATAACCTACGCCAACACTTTAAATTTCAGTTTTTATTTCATCGTCGTAGGGATTCGGTTTCGCTGCCCATGCTACTGGCGTTTGTGCAATTCCATGATTACAAGGAATTACACATACCTATCACTCTCTGATTCTGATAATACGAAGCCATGAGTTTCACTGTTAAAAATATCGAAAGACTATATCAAACATATGATGGTTATTAATGTTACCTTAGCTTCTGCCAACTCCTTTTACACGAGAATGTCGCTAGACAAGTTCGCAGAAGACAGCTTCTAATCTGAACGGTACCTTTTATATATGGTCGAAAATCGATTGTGTGTTCACAGCCACCAGAGCCAAAAACCCGGAGATATTAGTTGTTTTGAGATGTGTTTAACGACTCTTGGTGTAATATGAACGCTCAATGCCCTGAACTTCGCAGAATAATAGGTCTGCAGAATGACATCAAATAAAACAGGCATTTTCACTCATGAACTAAATCGTCGAGTGACACAGAACACATGATTCACAGTATCAGGTACCCCAGTCCGTCAGGAGTCACAAAACGTCAAAGAGGGAATACGAGGGTCCATCTAAATGTCTGAGCTCTCTATTTTCTCACCGCCAAAATATTTACATAAGTCACATTTGTCTGCCTGCACTAATAGTAATTTAATTCCATATGGCAATATGTTGCAGGAAAAAACCCAGGTTACATTACCAGATCAAAATGTTACAAATGTTACAGGATTTACCGTAATAAGTTACTCAGGCTGATATGTAATAAGACAGAAACTGAGGGGTGGATTTGAGTACATAAGAATATGAATAGTGTAACGAGCGATAATAAAGTATAGCAGATCACGCGATTTCTACGGGTATGATCAGTAATTTATAACATGGGTTTACAAATCAGATATTACTTAGGCAAATTTGTTAAATAAGTGAAATCAATGAAAGCCTTTTGTGGAATAATCATGCAGACAACCGAAGAAGTTAATAAATGGGTTTGTGTGTTGATACTATACTGTGAGTTCGCAGTTGTCATAATCTAATTAAAACTGGCACATCGTACAAACCGTTACCTTGGCGAACGCAAATCTACTGTACATCCCATGTGTCAAAAAAGGGAGTTGATCAGACTGTGACCCAGAAACTGTTGACCTTAGACATAAATCACCAATGAGGCGAAACCATCCAGTTTTTATCAGGCCTGAACATTTACTGTAGTTGTGGTGCACTAGCAATTCAAGAAGCTCAGTTAAATGACTTACGTGAATTGCAAAGCTTCAATACGTTTCGTCAAGATTTATTGTCGTCCGAATGAACAAACAGGGTACTGGCATCGCCATTTCTTGCGGCTGTTGACGAAACTCTTAAGTGCCACTCCGTGAGAGAAAAAGTCTCATATTTCTAGGCGCAAAGGACAAATTTAGTTTCACCCTGACCGAAACCTTCTAAATGTCAAGTTGTTAGCTTACCGCTCAGAAATGAAAAGCATCGTAACAAACTATCAGAACTCTGTGAAGATGGTGTAGCGAATGAGAACGCAGATGGCAAAGACAATTTTATCATCTATTGCCATATTCAGAATATCTTCTTAACAGATGAAAGCCATAAATTAAACACATCATATGTCTCCTACAAACATTGTCGTTCCTTCATTCCTGTTGTTATTACGATTACTCAACGTTTACATTCCTCTTCTTTTCAATTCAATCTTCTCAATCTTCTGCTGCGATACATTCCACTTCTGATTGGTGTCACATATTACTTATATCTGTCAACCTAAGTAGCATGCACCACAATAGCGCTGCCAGAGATTTCGTAATTAAAGTTTTTACATATTTCATCTATCTTGGTTTAAGTTCTACCCATAATCACCATTGGTTTCCTCGTGCTTTCTCGTACAGGAAATTTTTCCAAACGAAGGGATTTTCTATTTTCCCCAATACTCAAAACTTATTCCACACTTTTTGAATTCCCGTATATTACAAAATATCTTGTCATTCTATATTATTTTTCCGGTACTTTTCAGTAGGGATTTTTCTGGGCTTCTTGATGTTATGAGCTACTAGAAAGGCAAACGTTGTATCTCTTAAAATCATATTGGAGTTCATTGTGAACAGACAACGGAAATTTCGTAAACAACCGATCGATGTTAAGCCATTACATGCAAACTATTCAATCAGTAAAAATGTTTGTCCTACTAGATATTCAAGGAAAACGAAGCACGGATACACTTAAGGATGGTTAAAACGTTTCAATGTGTTGTTCATAGCACATATGTGCACCGAAGAATGCATTATCGCACTTATATGCAAAGACTACCATCTACAGCCTTAAAGCAGGACGAACAGATACGATGGCCTATAATTATTTCTACTGGCTTTCCCACTTGAAGGTTCTGGTCTTATGTCTTCTCACAGATACTCTTTCCTTCCTACTTAAATATCACTCCGTTTAGTTGAAACATGTATAATGTAATGTTTTTTGTCAACCTTCGGTCAGTAGCGGTAGCATCAGAAGGTGGTATAGAGAGGCATTTCCAAAATCATTTGATTAAAACTTATATACATGAAACTTAACAAGAAGCTATTTGCAGTAGGTCAGGTAGAGCTAACCCGATAACCTATATGGATAGGTAGAGAATACAATAGCAGGAGCTAAAAAATTAAGTGTTCAAAACAAGCTCAACATTAAACATTTTAAAAGAACAACGACATTTTCCCTCACTAACTGAACTTCATTGTTTTGATCGTCTATCACGCATTAAAACTACTGTTTTCGCTTCAATGGAATTTATTTTTGTTAAAGTAGTCGCCAACACTATCACTTTTTTCGAAAGTAATTTATCATCTGTGCTTTTTAGTATATTAGTTCGCTTCGTATTTGTTTGCACTTTTAGATCCAACATATTAAGATTTTTCACTTTTTCCTAACCATCAGTTTCTTCAGTCTCTGAGTACTATCTGTGTCTGGTTACTTCTTGAAAACCTCTGACGGATGACTGGACAGTGCAAAAAAGCAATTGACACCGTCTAGGATGTCGACACCCTGTGGAAAGTGGCATGCAGTATGATGAGTGCAAGGGATGGTTTCTCAAAGTTTGTACGAATTGGACACTTGCGGCTTTCAAACGGCTTAGCAAAAATAGTTTCGTAGAGTTGTGTCAGCAATGCTGCTCGGACAAAAACAGACTATTATCGGAAGCCATTGCAATGGTTAATTCTGCTGAAACGGGTATTAGCAAGCACAACTGAAACATAAAGCGGTACTCGCTCGCTCAATACACAAATTGGTGTGAACACACCTCAATAAGCCCACAGTCGGTTGGTTTACATGGGCCAACGAAGGAAAGACCGCCTGTAAAGAGGTCTATTGGAAATAAAGGCTAAAGAAAGGAGGTTACTTACTTTCCCCATCCTCGAAAAGACAGAGTAGAAATCACCTAGAAAACCCAAACGCAAGGCTAGGTCTGTTCCTAGCAGGAAAAAAACAACCTGACTACACAAGTAATCGATAATCATCCAGGATTCATAGTGTGTGCAACGGAACTGTGATTGATACTCCAATGAAATCTGATGAACAGGTACAGATCAACAATAAGAAACGATCAAATGTTGCTAAACAAAAGCCGGTTCCACAAACAGAAGTCGAGAGATTGAAGATTGATCGCAGTGACCGGCCAGTTGCCGTTCAAAGAGTAAATGACTGGGAAAGTTCGAAATCCAGAACTCGTTTACAGCACGACATTGAGTTGGCAAAAGAGCTACTAAGGCAGCTGCTGAATGGTATAGTCCACAGCAGTCCAAACTGTGTGGTGAATGAGGTCTTGCTACACGATTTCAACGCTTGGTCTTCAAGTGGTCGATTTTTAATCTTCAGTGAGTTTAATGCATCGACGGTAGGCTGGAAAAATCTGAAGATTGAGTTGTCAAGAAATCCCTTCAAACAATAGATAGTTGACGCTATCATCACATGTGCCCCAGTGCGACATGTGAAAGAAGCAACTAGGTACGACGTGGGTCCCGAATCATCTTTGCTAGATACGATATTGATCCATTGTGAGAGTGTCGTCAGACACCTCGATTATCTGCCACCCTCGAATAACAGCGATCATGCAGTTCTAGTCTTCGATTTTCATATCGCTATCAACAGTGATGCGTCAGCCCAAGCCAAACCAAACGTCTGAAAGGCAGATATACAAGATATTACACACTCAGCATCCTCAGTAGATACGATAATAGAATCCAAATCCTCAAATGAATCAGCTTTCGAGGTATCCAGAAATTTGTACATAAAGGTTAATCGACGGCAAGTTCCTTGGACTACACCAAGGAATCTGGGAAAACCCCCACAGTTGTTCAGTATATATGTTCACACCCTTTTCTGTGTACCGATAAATAAATCCCTAAAATAAATAGCTCTGTAAGTGTTCGACATTGGATGCTGACCACATTAGTTTTAATGGACTCACCTAGCCGAAAGCGCTCAGTCATGCTTCCGCACCAGATCACGAGTGGAAACACCGTGCTCAAAATCCCCTGCGATCACTAGCCAGTTTAAATCAGTCACTTCTCGATATATTGATAATCTATCAAATATATCTTCGAACCTCCTCGCCTCTGACTTTTGAATTCACTTGATGGTTACAATTCATAATAGAAGGTGCTACTGGTTAAAGTGTTGTCAAACTCCGAATACCCGTGGCACCATCATCTGTAAGAGTAAAGAAATATGCGAGAAGTTTAGGTCACTGGATACTCATGGGACAGGATTCATAAATTTGGAAGCTTGAAATGATGTGCCTTAACCCTCAGCAAGTCTGCAAATTGGTACGGCGAAAAAAATTAGGGAATCTATAGGATACCCTAAACGCTTATACTCGTTCATAAACCAAAGGACTAATAGAAGAGGCTTTATTCCAGCATTATGAGGAAACAGTAGTGCTGAATTATTAGCGCAGGACAATTATGGTTAAGTTCAGGTGCTCCCAAGTTATTTCGGCAATGTATATACCATGGAGACACACTTTTCTCTAGTCCATACAAATCCCCTCGCACATTGCACACTGTGGTCATTAAAAAAACGATGTCTTTGGTCTGCTAAATGAGCTTGATATAGGGAAATCCATGGGATTGGATGAAATTCACCCGAGGTTACCAAAGGAATTAGCAAGTTTTGTCACGAATCCCTTAAAAATATGTTCTAATCTTTCCGTAACCCACAGCAGATACGAGACATAAACCTGAGAACTATCGACACGTAAGCCCAATTGGCGTGGTTGCTAACATTTTAGAAAATATTATTCGGAAGGGGTTGTTCCAGTCAGTATCTAGACTGAAAGCCTAATCTTCACGAAGAGCAGTATGGCTTTAGAACAGATTATTCGTAGCCCGTGAAGGTTGGTGCCCTCCTCAAGATCAGAATTTACCCATAGATGTAGCCTACATTGACTCCGGCGAGGCTTTTGACAAAGTTCCTCACAACCGGCTGTTATATGAGTTAAGTAATATCGGGATTGGAGGCAATTTATTACTGTGGATAAAGGGCTTCCTAGTTGAGAGCCGACGAATAGTGCGTGTAAACTCAAGGTTGTCTAGCTGAGAAACTGTGCTTAGCAGAGTGCCTCAGGGTACAGTTCTTGGGGCCAGTGTTGTCCCTCCCGAGTGCAGATGACCTTCATAGTCTCCTATCACCATAGGTTTTGTAATCTGCTGACGATATCGAGATATGGAGAGCTATAAAGTGTAAAGGCGATGGTTTGGGGCTTCAGAATGATCAGGATAAATTATCTAACCGGTCTAAATCTTGGAAGTTGCAGACAAATGCTTCCAAGTGCAATACGATGCATAATGGTCACCAAAGTATATACACATGCATGATGAATAACAGTGAGCTACCAGTTGTTCAGACACACAATGACTTAAGATTCATCACTAGCCAAGACTTAAAAACTCTCTATGTCCGACACGTGTGGTCCTCGGCCATTTCGATAACAAAATCATTTCGACTTTGTGTACACAATTCGTCCTTCCTAAACCCGAGTACTCAATAAAACCGACCAGTCCTTGATTAAAAAGAAGCAGTGAGCTTTTGGAAGAGAACCAAAGAACCCTAAATAAGCTGATTCGTGAAATAGTAAAGCTCCCTTATGATGCTCCATCGGCTGAACTAAACCTATTTCCTTTGTCATAAAGAAGAATCAGAGGCGACCTGATCATTTTTAAATTACTTGGTGATAAATTTGCACCTGATATCCGTCAATTTTCTTGTCTTCCTAGACGAGAGTTACGAAGAACTACAGAGTGCTCACAAGTCAGAACAAATTACCTGTCATCCGACTATCGACCACTTCGTTAGATCAGCAGATAATAGAATTCACTAGCTAAACACTTGATTGAAGCTACATCTTTTGACGATTTCACAATAAAGTTGAATCAACTAAGACACCACCGCTGTCAGGACTAACAAAGGCAACCTAGCCTCCAGCCCATTCCAAATTGAAACCGAGAACAATATATGTTGGGAATTGGACTGTCTTTGTATCAGTCATTTCTCCCTTCGCCATACGTGCGGTTTATTCAAGTGTGTGTACGGAAGGAATTATGGAGTAGCTGTCTACACTGGAACAATTTGTTACTCTTCGCGCAAACGTGCGAGTTTGTAAGATTATAATTTCATTATTCAGTCGCATTTAAGCTAACCATGATGATCCGAAGAAAACAAAAATGGGCCTCTCTTACATTGCTAATAAATTATGGACATGTTATATCAAAAATTGCTGTTGGGGACCGCTACTCCTTTATGGAGTACTGGTCTCGTCTCACCACTTTACGCTATCATAACTGATACTCCCGTCAAAACTGGGTGCTCAGACGTATTGGGCAGTTGTGAAAGTCCTGGCAGTTGTTCTGGTACGTCACTGTATGCACTAATGATTTGCAGACTTCTTATCTGACATATCAACAAGCCGAAGCCCGGATTCTGGGAGAGATTGTAACTCAAGCATTTCTGATTTTGTGCCAGAGGACGTTCTTGATTTTGTTGCTGACTACTCGGTAAATTTATTGTTTACTAATACCTCTTTCTAGGCACGCCGTTCAGAGGCTGATACTGAGTTTCTGTATGACGACCTCACTGATGCAAACCCAACTTCTTACTTACCACAACCTACTGACTTCCACCTGCCTGAAGTGCTCTCAGAATCTCGCAACACTGATTATTTAAAGTCAGATTCGTACCCACGTGATCTTATCATGTCGAAAGTTAGACGAAATGTTCATTCGAAACGGCGTCGAGAAATTAATCGTGAGGCGTCAAAACGTTATCGACAAAGACTGAAGCAAAAGTCATTGAAAACGCAACAAGATCTTAGCCTTGTTATTTCCGCATATGAGCAATCCAAATCGGCTTACGAGAAAGCTGAACATGCTTTTGATGTGTTGAAAAATATTGTTCTCGATCTGATTAATATTGTTCCTCGAAATTGAACTGCCTTCGTCATTGACTGTTTTTTTGCTCCCAGGAAGCCTGTACTGTCCAATATATTTCTGAGCAGTGGTAAACTATCTCTTATGATTAAATCTGTGGTATTAGGTCGGGACACGTCCGTGTTAGGTCTTTGGGTCTGTCAGTTACAATTCCAGCGTTATTTGAGTATCACACCAAGTAGTTCTTGTGTTTGCCAATCTGCAAGTTTATCCTACAGTTTCTTATCGCCAATTACTTCTGCTTTCTGACATTAAACATTCAAAAATCTCTGCAGACAACCATATTTTATTATCATACACAGACACTCATATGGCATGAAAAATGCTGGTTAGTTCTAAGAATCCAATTCTAATATATCGTTCTGAGTAACATTGTGACCTTATTCGATAAGTAGGTAGGACAATAAACCTCGCGATTTCCGACGTAATTCAAACAGCAATCAGATGTACACCACATCATCTGACAATGTAGATTTGCAAAATTGTCTTGAATATGAAATACATTTGAGTTTGATTTGGTCTGGAATTTCGGATAGTGACACGTTATGATCTAAAAGAATTGACAGACATATAGTAGGTTAATGGGATACATCATTGGGAAGCGATTTTTGGCGTATGTCTGTCGGGTGAACTATTTTGATACTCTCCATTTATTTACCGAATCCAAATAGCTTCCAAAGATGCGTTGTGCTTTAAATGATATATCCATTGTACTCCGCACACCGGTAACCGTTTAGTTTGTAGTTGTATAATCTCTGTACTAGGGAGGTGTCAGTGTGGTGATTGCAAACTGTCTTGTAAGTACTTCACACTACCCGTTCGTTTCGTGAGAGAACAATGTTTCTCTTCTAATTTGTTATGCACTCACTAAAAGTAAGATGATGCTTCATGAGTGAACTTATTCGTCACTACAACTTACAGGATTTCGGCTGTCCGATGTTTTATACTGTAATTATAAGACTAACTATCTAATTCCAACGGAGGTCATGAGAGTTAGTTACAACTACTCCCTTTACATTTTCATTCGAATAAATATTATCGTTTACTTACTGAACATTTTCAACAAGAAAAGTGTCTAACATTGTGCATAAATTTCATGCAATTTATAAAAAAATCTACTCAAATTACGGGGAGCGCCTGAGACGAAACCGTCGAACCGAGCAACATATTACCAATTCACCAGTATGAACTGCTAAGGAGAACTCAGACTGCCTAATTTTTTGTAATTACATGTTATTTCTTTTTCTTAGAGAATAATCTCGATAGCACTTTTCCAAACTATATTTCAGTAATTACCTATACTGTTATTTGATCAGTTGTTTTTAATTACAGTTTGACAGTTGTGTTAAGCATCCCAACATCACTGGGTCTTACTTTGTGAACGAAGTTTTGGTTATCTGTTCGAAAGATAAAGTTGTTCTAAGAAGTCCCTTCACCAATTGGCGTGTGGATTACTAACGTCGAAGGGTTTTTCTTAAACGTCCGGTCTGTCAAGTTCCCATTAGTCTTTTTAGTATTAAAAGATTCTCAAATTATCGTAGACCCAGCCGAAAACCAATCGCGATTACATTAAAAAACTTAAAATAAAGAAACAACCCACAATTGATAAATCCTGATGAAAACAAGTTCAAAATCTACTTCCAGGTTTTAAAGTTTGTTTATTGACGAAGTAGATACCTCTCTCTCTCTCTTTATATATATACATAACTATCTTATCAACCTTCATAAAATATATATTTACAAATATTTATAACTTCGTAGATATTTTAAAACAATTAGTCCCTTTGATAAATTTCGATAATGCAATGAGAAGACGAAGTTTATCAGAATTATGTGATATATTAGCGCAATACATTTCGAACAATCTGATCACACATATACTTGTTAAGACATTTTTATATGAAAATTAAGAGGTCAACTAGACAGGTTAAGGTAAGAAAATAAATAAAGTACACAAAAACAATGTGATGACTACTCTGGATAATAAATAAGCATTACCAGGGTAGGTTAAGGGTAAGAACAAATTGTTTTTGAACACATAAAGGGGGTTTCAATTTCCGTATAGCTAAGGCTTCAATAAACCTTAGTATACGTCCTTGAAGGCTTTTGTACA
>NC_031502.1:26418516-26428118 GCF_000237925.1 Schistosoma mansoni | reverse complement strand
ATTCGATTCCGTGTCACTCGATAGCATTCGATCAGCACTAAAGACTTGACACGCATGACATTGATCACCACCCAGTGATCAATCAATTGTGATTACATCTCAGTCCTACAGGAGGTCGATTGCGGCCCGAATAGCTCAGTGGTAACATCTTTGACTGTGAAGCTGAATGACACGGAATCGAATCCGTCAGGGAGCACCAGTTCCCTCAAGATTACAGGTACACCTTGCTGATGAGTGCCAAGTAGCATGAAACCCGGGTCCAGGGTTTCCTGTTGACCACCTCCAACCATTATCTTACCATTAGCAACAGCCTACTGTGGGAGAGAACAAACCAGGTTCCCGATGAAGAGGAAATTAGGAAAAGATGTTGGAGGTGGGTAAGACATATTGCGGAAAACATCGAACTTCATCACGAAGCAAGTGCTAGCTTGAAATTCTGAAGGTAGACGGAAAAGAGGAAGGCCAAAGAACACATTACGCCGGGAAATAGAAGCGGATACTAAAAGGATAAAATACAACTGGAAAGAATAGAGAATGCTGGTGGGCGGTCTATGGTCCTTCACGAGAAGTAACAGGCGTAAGTAATATTTTAGACACTATATTAGTCAAACTGATTCCTCTGTGATTGTCACAAGAACACTTTTGTCCTTTCTTATAGACCGGCACAATCAGTGAGTGGGACCAGTCAGATGGGATTACGTCCAGTTCCCAGATTCTACCTAAGACCTCAGTCAATCTCATTGCTAATACGGGACTGCCATCCTTAAAAGTCTCAGGGGTAAACCTGTCAGGGTCTGTTGCTCTCCCCCACTTCAGATTTCCCATAGCTTTTCCAACCCCGTAAAGAGTTGAAGGACATACTGATCCCTAGAGTGTTCTCCCTATCGACCAAATCTTCTGGATTGAGAATGAATAACATATCCACGTTTTTCCGAGATAGTTTCGCTAACAGTTGGGTTCCTAATACCGGTTTTCTTAACAAGTCTGAACAGTTGTCTGCTGTTACCTATTGCCGCTGCCTTTCCCATCTCTCTTACTTTCCCTACACACCACTGTTCGCGATCATTGCGTAGGCTTCTTGTTAGCCTGCGCTTAAGCTGACCCCACTTTTCGTTGTGTTCAGAGCCAGGTGGGATGAGTTTTCGAGCATCTATCAGTGAGGTAGATGCTGCTGAGATCCAGTGTTTCTCCCTAACCATATGGTTTACCGTACTTGCAGATATCACTGCTATTTCCACTGCTTTTCGGATGTCATTTCACGCTGCCTCGGGGTGGGCACAACTTACATGGCTGTCTGACTGTTTTTCTAGTTGTTCCTGAAATATATTCTTAGCTTGTCTATCATTAAGTAGAACCCTAAGAGGCTTCCTTGCAGCGTCGTTCCTACGTCCAGTAAGACGCAGACAGATATGCGCTCGCACTAGAGCATGATCTCAATCTAAACATGTGTTCCAGAATGAGCGACAGTTTTCTATCGACCCCCTCCATCGGTGGCTGATGTGTTCCAGTTGGGTCGAACGTTGGGACGACTTCGGGAGTCGCCATGTCAAAAGATGTTTCTCCTTATGCTTAAAGTTAGCATTTGCAAGAAACAGGCGGTTATCTGAGCATAGCTGCAACAGACGGTCGCCATTATCTGTTCTTTGAGCCACGACACCATAAGACCCACCTACGTGTCTTTCCCTCTCGCTTAGTTTACCTACTTGAGCATTAAAGTCACCAGCCACTATTACTACATCAGAGCGCCTAGCTTTTCGGAGAAGGTCGGAAAGCTTTCTGTAAAACTCATTTTTTACATCATTTGAGCTGCAGCCAGTGGGAGAGTAGGCAGAGACGACGAAGAGACAACGAGGAGTGTCCCTATCTTTCCGAGTCCTTATTGTCCCGTTTAGTCGGACAGCGCACAAACGACTGTCTACTGGGATCCAGTTAAGGAGAGCTAGTTCTGTCCTAGGACTCAATGCTATGCCTACGCCAGCTAAGCCACGGAGAGCAGCACCAGAGCTACCAGATATACGAAGCGTGGAAAGAGTTGGTTCTTTATTTTGACATGGTGAGGTCAAATGAATGACGCTACTCGGATCCTGTTTGCGCGCTTCGGAGATGCAGTACACATCGATGGTGTGAGATTCTAAAGTCCTAGCTAAGGAAGCCTGTTGTCCTACTTGGCACAGTGGTTGGACGTTAAAAGCTCCTACATGTAGTTTAGAGCGTGGTTTCAGGAGACCAGGAATAACGTTCCGCGTCCTGGAATCGTTTGCCCTAGTGGTGCGAAGTGATAAAGGGACGTGAAGAGGGTTATTCATGGAGATAATAGAGTTATTAGGTGTAGGAAGGATTTGATTGTGACCAACTTGGTCTCGTGTGCTGCTACGAGTATGGGGGCTGATATCACTTCCCGGCTATCCACATCGTGGAAGGGTATTTCTTGAGGGACCTGAAAAGGAAGTTGGATTAATGTTGGTCTTAACAACTTGGGAGCGTGACCGTAGAGCCCAAGGGACAACTGCTTAAGGCCGGTCGTGCACGACCTTTTTGTGGGAGGTTTCTTACGTGTTAGCCCCGTTCTTCAAAGGGCCTTACTGCTGGAGACGGAAATCCGTGAGGTAAGGTGAGGCGTGACATTTTGGGGGTCGACGTTTTCTAACCCCCTCCTTCCTTGTGAGAAGGTAGCATCGTTGCAGATACTGGTTGTCTGAGGGAAACATCTTACTGATGTCGCACTTCTCCACATTCAGCAGCACGACTTCGCCCTCAGACCCTGAGTTGCTGATTTTAGTCTTACTGTTCTACAACCGACCTGTCTGGCATGGTGAAACCTACAGGAACATATGTTCCAGCCAATATAGCTCGGTTGTGTCATCACGATAGGCAAGCACGACCACCACGTCAAGTCAGCAGCTATATATAAGCATTATTAAGAGTTGACAGATCTGTGTCAACGTCCTTGGTTAGGTTGGTTTAGAATAGTCAGTCCCTGGATATAGGCTACATGTCGGTAGGAATGTTTGATTTGTCGTTTTGATTCTCCGTAGAGTGCATCACGGTTTGGTATTTTTCAGAAACAGTTGAATCTACGGTTGGTATTTTGATAGTTGTTTGCTTGATAAGTTTGGACAGTCTGGTGTTACCTACGGGCACTGTCCTCCTGTCTCTTTTACTCTTGTTGTCCACCACTGCTCACAATTATTAGCTAAAATTTTCGTTAGTTTATGTTTAAGCTTTCTTTATTCTTTATCGTTGCTCAAGAATGTCAGGATGAGCTTCCGAGTAGCTATCAACGAAACCAACTGGTTTTTTTTAAACCTTTTGGTTTGAGTTGTTGATAGATACCACTATTCAATTAACATCTGCTTGGATATCATACACAGCTCTTTCTTTGGGACGAACTTTCCTTCATTAACTGACAGTTCAGTATACTGGTTACTTCTCACGATATTTATATTCTTCACAGAAGGGTTGGAGTTCTAGTTTAATACAGCTATGATGCAATGAATCACCATATAAATTTAGCTTCCATGGTACGATCAACTTAGGTCCTGTGAGTTTGATTCTCCAGTCTATGGGAATCAGTGGATTATAAATGCAAGAACCGAAATGGTAAAACCTACTTTAATAAACCAAGGTGGGAGCTGAAAGCTCTTCATATTTAACAACCGAATCAAAATCATCCGGGAAAACAACCAAGAAAGATCGTATGAGTCCGTGTACAGAAACATTCTCGTGAAGGATATTTATATATCCGACTGTTTAAATCTTAGAAATCCCAGATAAATTTCATGCTTGTGACGAACTGCTTGACATTCGAGTCCTAAAATACGGTAACAGCCGCACATAGTGAAATGTGCAAGTCATACGTGATGGCTGGGTCGAAAAATGGAATCCTGAGAACCTAGGAAACAGCAATGAGCGAAATTTTGTTAAACACGTGGTATTATGATTCATTGCACTACAATGACTTACTCGAAAAGTACGGGCTCTCGTATTTTCAAAAAAATTAGAGTAACTTCATTTCTCCAATCGCATACTTATTTGGAGTTCGGCTCACCGTTTATGATTAGAGCCACACAAACAAGCTGGAGTGAGTGGACTGAAAAATTGTACGTTATGATTTAAATTACATATTACATATGCGACGAATGAACATCTGTAGTACAGAAAAAGCTGGGACTATCACCTACATTTCTATTTACCGTTACACCATTTACAATGTTCCTAAAATACAACGGGATTCTGGGAAGTTGAGACATTTTTAGTATTAAAGTGACAAAAAGGATAAGGTACTACATGGCCTATTATTGATTTAAATGGAGAAAATCGAAAATTGGATAAAGGTTTGGTAAATTTACTGATTTTCACAACATACCTGTTGGAGTGGGTAAGTGCATAGGAGCAAGCTAGGAAACCACCCAAACTATGGCCAAGTAAAATAAACTTCTCCAGGTTAAACGATGATCTCCACTGCTCAATAGACTCGACCCACTTCTCCTCTACTGCAGTAGCGTCTGCCGGGAAAGAAGGTCGAGAGCTTCGTCCAAATCCGAGAACATCCAGTGAGTACACAGGGCGATAGCAGGCAAACGCATCAATGTTTTTACACCAAAGAGCAGATCCAGAACCAAATCCATGGACTAATACAATGGGAATGGCTCGGTCTATATCTGTGATTTTACTTGTGGATGATATTTGATCGAACTTATTTCTTCGGAAAACAAAGGTTCTAATGTAGCAGGACCCATTGAAAATAGGCACGAAAAAAGCTTCCACATCACTTTTTACTCCTATATGCAAACAGGTTAAAATCGTAAAAGAATAAATACGTGACAGTAGTTTTTGCTCCGCAGATTTCAGAAGATCATTTGATGTACGACTCCATTTTAACCAGAATGGAAACCTACTTTCTTTGCTGCTAACATCTCTGAAAGCGTTATTCAAGAGAACTCAAGACATACATGTCCCCAATATTGCAAGGTACCGCCATTTCCAGGAGGTACAATCGCCACCGCAAAAAACCTAGGGAAAATGGAATGTATAAACAAATGTATTTCGCCTAGATCGCGCATTCCTTTCTCGATATAAAAGCGGCTGCGTACCCCCTGCAACTTGATAAAAAGACCTTGTGGACCCAATTTACTTATTTCCCTGTAAGTCTTCAGTGTTAAATCTACAGATTTAGTTCATCACGCCTTTGTTTCCATGGCAACAGACGTGTGATGTACTAGGAACAGGTGATAAACCGAAGGGCGAACTTCCGAATATGGGGTTCTCAGTTGATCGGTCTCGATGTATTCGTTTTGAGATGATAGTGACTAAACACACGTTATCATATAGCCCCAAATCTTATGATCTGTTGATAGAGATAACCTGCTTGAGTGTATAAATCAGTTGCGATTAGTAGCAAAGTATCGCCATACAAATAAGCTTTCATCATGACTGATATCACCATATTATGAGTCGGATGTTTCATTTAGGGTTATTGGCCATAAGGATGTAAAAGCCATGGTAGGTGATGACTTAGGAACTAAAGCTAACGGAACCATGACAGCTACAAAAGGGTTATTGTGTTCGTAGTGCATCGCATATCTTTGAAGATCTCAGATTATACCACTTAAATTGCCTAGAGTAAAGCGATCAAGGTCATGTACCAATGGCAGTATGTGAAAAATTTCCATCATCATTATAAAACATGGTTGTTGACATTTCATTATGCGTTCTACAACTTTTAGTTCCTCGTTTCTTTAAGGTCGTTGTTGTTCCGCTTGACGTAAATAGGCTTACCTGTACTACTATCATATTTTTACTGTTATTTCGTGAGAGCTCGGTTTCTGTTTTTCCATGAAATAGGGGTGATGAACTATTTGTTCAGTAGATACATTAGCGCCGGCTGTCAAGAAGATCCCATCCATCATTTTGAATAATGCTTAAATATTTAATTATTAGCTCCCATGATACTCTTATGACTGAAACTGATTGTATCCGAAACTTTGTAACTGCTGGTTGGAATATCGTTTTCATTATTGAAGGCTGTCACTGTTGTCAACAGAACTCTGGGTAACTTGTTATTACTGAGAAGTAAATTATCTTTGTCACTAATGCCGTTGTTTAGTGTAGCAGCATGACATTACTCCGCCCTGAATCTTGTAATTTGACGAGCAGTCTAATTATTAAACTTGCTTAATTACTTAGGTCTGTCAACCCTCGTGAAGGAGTATAAGCCGCCCACCAGCTATCTCTATCCAGTTCTATCCTGGACAAACCTTTCCGGTTGCTTCATGTTATTATTATTATTATTCACAAACACCTTATGGGTACATAAGTGCTGTGAAAAAACCATTTCGGGTTTCTTCAAAAAATGCAATAATACACAATTTTCAATAATGTTAACATTACATATGCCATGTTTGAGAAAGGAAGGAAGAGGAAAATAAAATATTAATAATAGAATAGTAATAATAGTAATAATAAATCAGGTTCTGTGTAATTAGCAAGAATTTTGAATTGATTTTGAAGAAGGAAAGGAAGATACTGAGGAAATAGAAATAAAGGAGACGCGGAATACGTAAATATCTTAACGCAGAACAAGAATAAACAACTATGTATGTATAGCAAAACGAGTAATAAAAATAAAAAAAAAACAATAAATTGATAAGTAAATAACTTATTATTGCAGTAAGATATGACGTTAGAATAAGTGTTTGTTCGTGCAGACATAGTTTTGGGTGATGCTATGAAAGTCTCAATTAAGTGCAAAAGATAATCAATATGTATGAGGTGTATATACATAGTGAAGATAAAACGAGTCTGATAAGTTGATGTCCATTTTATTGATGTCTGCTCCCAATGTGTTCTTTGGCCTTCCCCTTTTCCACATACCTTCAGAATTTCAAGCTAGCACTTGCTGATGGTTTCCGGCCTACGGACTCCTTGTCCGTTGTGACAGCACTACGGTGTTTCCCTCAGACAACCAGTATCTGCAACGATGCTACCTTCTCACAAGGAAGGAGGGGGTTAGAAAACGTCGACCCCCAAAATGTTACGCCTCACCTTACCTCACGGATTTCCGTCTCCAGCAGTAAGGCCCTTTGAAGAACGGGGCTAACACGTAAGAAACCTCCCACAAAAAGGTCGTGCACGACCGGCCTTAAGCAGTTGTCCCTTGGGCTCTACGGTCACGCTCCCAAGTTGTTAAGACCAACATTAATCCAACTTCCTTTTCAGGTCCCTCAAGAAATACCCTTCCACGATGTGGATAGCCGGGAAGTGATATCAGCCCCCATACTCGTAGCAGCACACGAGACCAAGTTGGTCACAATCAAATCCTTCCTACACCTAATAACTCTATTATCTCCATGAATAACCCTCTTCACGTCCCTTTATCACTTCGCACCACTAGGGCAAACGATTCCAGGACGCGGAACGTTATTCCTGGTCTCCTGAAACCACGCTCTAAACTACATGTAGGAGCTTTTAACGTCCAACCACTGTGCCAAGTAGGACAACAGGCTTCCTTAGCTAGGACTTTAGAATCTCACACCATCGATGTGTACTGCATCTCCGAAGCGCGCAAACAGGATCCGAGTAGCGTCATTCATTTGACCTCACCATGTCAAAATAAAGAACCAACTCTTTCCACGCTTCGTATATCTGGTAGCTCTGGTGCTGCTCTCCGTGGCTTAGCTGGCGTAGGCATAGCATTGAGTCCTAGGACAGAACTAGCTCTCCTTAACTGGATCCCAGTAGACAGTCGTTTGTGCGCTGTCCGACTAAACGGGACAATAAGGACTCGGAAAGATAGGGACACTCCTCGTTGTCTCTTCGTCGTCTCTGCCTACTCTCCCACTGGCTGCAGCTCAAATGATGTAAAAAATGAGTTTTACAGAAAGCTTTCCGACCTTCTCCGAAAAGCTAGGCGCTCTGATGTAGTAATAGTGGCTGGTGACTTTAATGCTCAAGTAGGTAAACTAAGCGAGAGGGAAAGACACGTAGGTGGGTCTTATGGTGTCGTGGCTCAAAGAACAGATAATGGCGACCGTCTGTTGCAGCTATGCTCAGATAACCGCCTGTTTCTTGCAAATGCTAACTTTAAGCATAAGGAGAAACATCTTTTGACATGGCGACTCCCGAAGTCGTCCCAACGTTCGACCCAACTGGAACACATCAGCCACCGATGGAGGGGGTCGATAGAAAACTGTCGCTCATTCTGGAACACATGTTTAGATTGAGATCATGCTCTAGTGCGAGCGCATATCTGTCTGCGTCTTACTGGACGTAGGAACGACGCTGCAAGGAAGCCTCTTAGGGTTCTACTTAATGATAGACAAGCTAAGAATATATTTCAGGAACAACTAGAAAAACAGTCAGACAGCCATGTAAGTTGTGCCCACCCCGAGGCAGCGTGAAATGACATCCGAAAAGCAGTGGAAATAGCAGTGATATCTGCAAGTACGGTAAACCATATGGTTAGGGAGAAACACTGGATCTCAGCAGCATCTACCTCACTGATAGATGCTCGAAAACTCATCCCACCTGGCTCTGAACACAACGAAAAGTGGGGTCAGCTTAAGCGCAGGCTAACAAGAAGCCTACGCAATGATCGCGAACAGTGGTGTGTAGGGAAAGTAAGAGAGATGGAAAAGGCAGCGGCAATAGGTAACAGCAGACAACTGTTCAGACTTGTTAAGAAAACCGGTATTAGGAACCCAACTGTTAGCGAAACTATCTCGGAAAAACGTGGATATGTTATTCATTCTCAATCCAGAAGATTTGGTCGATAGGGAGAACACTCTAGGGATCAGTATGTCCTTCAACTCTTTACGGGGTTGGAAAAGCTATGGGAAATCTGAAGTGGGGGAGAGCAACAGACCCTGACAGGTTTACCCCTGAGACTTTTAAGGATGGCAGTCCCGTATTAGCAATGAGATTGACTGAGGTCTTAGGTAGAATCTGGGAACTGGACGTAATCCCATCTGACTGGTCCCACTCACTGATTGTGCCGGTCTATAAGAAAGGACAAAAGTGTTCTTGTGACAATCACAGAGGAATCAGTTTGACTAATATAGTGTCTAAAATATTACTTACGCCTGTTACTTCTCGTGAAGGACCATAGACCGCCCACCAGCATTCTCTATTCTTTCCAGTTGTATTTTATCCTTTTAGTATCCGCTTCTATTTCCCGGCGTAATGTGTTCTTTGGCCTTCCTCTTTTCCGTCTACCTTCAGAATTTCAAGCTAGCACTTGCTTCGTGATGAAGTTCGATGTTTTCCGCAATATGTCTTACCCACCTCCAACATCTTTTCCTAATTTCCTCTTCATCGGGAACCTGGTTTGTTCTCTCCCACAGTAGGCTGTTGCTAATGGTAAGATAATGGTTGTCAGAATCAAACTCACCATTATCTACATGTGTATGCATGTAGATGAGTAATTACATATGTGTATGTGATGGAGGGATTTTCATGAACATGCTTACAAAACTTTCCAAAAGAATCCTACTGGAAAATGATTCCGGAAGATAGATTTTGCCTGGTGATTTCCAACGCTTTAAGACTTATGATATAATGCAGCAACGCCCTATTTATAGGTTCCAACGGCTGACTTCCCCTGT
>NC_031502.1:26368293-26418316 GCF_000237925.1 Schistosoma mansoni | reverse complement strand
GTGTCATTCAGCTTCACAGTCAAAGATGTTACCACTGAGCTATTCGGGCCGCAATCGACCTCCTGTAGGACTGAGATGTAATCACAATTGATTGATCACTGGGTGGTGATCAATGTCATGCGTGTCAAGTCTTTAGTGCTGATCGAATGCTATCGAGTGACACGGAATCGAATCCATCAGGGAGCACCAGTTCCCTCAAGATTACAGGTACACCTTGCTGACGAGTGCCAAGTAGCACGAAACCCGGGTCCAGGGTTTCCTGTTGACCACCTCCAACCACCATCTTATCTCAACATAGTGCAAGCAGTGTCGAGCCATTTAGACTAGTGGCCACATTGCAACTTGATCGATAGCATTCGATCAGCACTAAGAAGGACTTGACACACATGACATTGATCGCCACGCAGTGATTGATCAATTGTGTTGCTGGTGGTTTCCGGCCAACGGACATAGAGTATCTTGCGTAGACAACTGTTTATGAATAATTGTACCTTTTTGGTGATAATTGTAACAGTTCTCTAAGTTTCAGCTCCTTAGAGTAAAACTGTCTTGATGTTCGTATTGAAGATTATGACTTTGGTATTGGTTGACAGTTGTTTTGAGTTCTATATGTTCTTCAACTGTATGGATGCTGTCCTTGCTTTGTCAATCCTCGCTTTTACGTCTGCATCCGATCCTCCTTGTTCATCGATGGTGCTGCTGCCCACCTCTTTCAGAACTGCATCAAGTGTGATTGTGTTGGTGTTCTCCGTGTTATATTCGAGGATCTTGCCTTTTCCTTTGTGTATGTTGAGGCCTACTGATGCAGAGGCTGCTGTTACACTAGTTGTCTTTATCTGTATTTGTTGGTGTGTATGGGATAGAAAGGCCAGGTCATCTGCTACATCCAAATCGTCTAGTTGATTCCAAGCTGTCCATTGTATTCAGTGTCCCCTCTCAGATGTCGAGGTCTTCATAATCCAATCGACCACCAGAAGAAAGAGGAAGGGGGAGAGCAGACAGCCTTGTCTGACACCGGTCCGTAATTGGAATGCGTCTTTCAGTTGCCCTCCATGCACACTGTAGTTCGTCGTATGAATTCTGGACGATGTTGAATATCTTCTCAGGTACACCATAGTATCGAAGAAGTTTCCATAAAGTCCTCCTATCCACGCTGTCAAATACTTTCTCATAGTCGATGAAGTTGATGTATAATGACGAGTTCCATTCAATTGACTGTTCAACGAAGATCCGTAGTGTTGCGATTCGGTCTGTTCACGATTGATCCTTACGGAATCCGACTTGTTGATCTCGAAGTTGGGCGTCTACTTCGTCTTTCATCCGGTTCAGCAACACTCTATTGAAAACCTTTCCCGGTACTGACAACAGTGTGATGCCTCTGTAATTCTCACATCTGCCCAGATTTCCTTTCTTCGGTATTTTGATGAGGTGTCCTTCCTCTCAGTCTGTCGGCACTTGTTCCTCCTCCCAATAGAACGTAAAACATGATTACAGTTGCTTCTATATCTGACTTCGGCGCCTCAGCTGGTATATTGTCAGGTCCCACTGCTTTCCAGCTCTTAATTTTTCCAATAACCACCCTGAGTTCTTCGGTCATCGGTGGAGTGACATTGATAGGGAGGTCTGTGTGTGTTGCTTCGACGTCCGTTGTGTTCAGTGGAGCTGGTCTATTTAAGAGTTCCTCGAAGTATTCCACCCATCTGTTTCTCTGTTCTTGAATCTCGGTGATTGGCTTTCCCTCTTTGTCCTTGACCGGTTTCTCTGATTTACTATATTTCCATGTCAGTTTTTTCGTTGTGTCATATAGTTGTCTGATATTTCCTTCTCTTGCAGGTTTTTCTTCTATCGTTGCTAGGTCTTCCACATATTTTTGCTTGTCGGCTCTAGTGCTCCGCTTCAGTTGCTTGTCTGCTTCTGTATATTCAGCTTGTGTCTTGACCTTCTCTGTTCTTGTTCAGCTGTTGTTAACTATCTCCTTGTTCTTCCTTCCCTGAATCTTGTCTAGGATTTCGATAGAGATCCATTCCTTGTGATGATGCTTCTTCTTTCGGCTCAGAACCTCCTGACACGTTGTGGTTAATTCTGCTTTGATCCCTTCTCAGTTGTTCTACATAGTAGTTTTTTCTCTCTTGAATAGATCTTGTAGGGCTTGGAACCTGTTGTTGAGAGTTATCTTGAACTTGTTGAGTTTGTCAGTATGTCTAAGGAAGGCTGTATTGAACCTTTGTAATGCTGTTTCTCCAGTTGTCCAGTGTTTCTTTAGCTTCAGTTTCATCTTGGCAACCATCAGGTGGTGATCTGAAGCTACGTCAGCTCATCTCCTGGTTTCCAGGTCTTCCATTGTCGTTCTGAATTTTTGAGTGATGCAAATATGGTCGATCTGGTTCTCCGTGGTGTGATCCGGTGAGACTCATGTAGCTTTGTATACGCGTTTGGTTGAGAATATTGTACCGCCTATAACGATTTTAAAATCCACATAAATATGCAAATATCTCACCATTCTCATTCCTTTCCCACAGATCATGTCGTCTCACGATATCTTCATATCCATTGTTGTCCATTCCGACTTCGGCGTTTATTTCTCCTATTAGGATGGTCAGATATTTCCCTGTGCACCTCGCTATGATTGATTGCAGCCTCTCATAGAACTGATCTTTGTCGTTGTCGTTGTCGTTGTTATCGTTGCTATCATTAGTGGGTGCATAACACTGGATAACATTTGTTGTGATTCCCTTCTTCTTTGTTTTGAAGGATGCTTTGGTGATCCTGGATCCATGAGATTCCCATCCTACAAGTGCATTTCGTGCTTCCCTGGACAGCATTAGAGCAACTCCCTGAGTGTGTGGAGCATTTTTCTGTTCGTGACCAGAATACAGCATCTCTCGCGTATCTGGCCTTTGTTGTCCAGCTTGAGTCCATTGGGTTTCGCTGATTCCGAGTACTGTCAATTTGTATCTCCTCATTTCCGTTGCTATTCGTCAGGCCTTCCCGGTCTCCCACATTGTGTGGACGTTCCATATACCTATAAAAAAATGCTGTTCTGGTTGTTAGAAGGGGTGTCGGCCTCGTGACTTCCGAAGAATCTCGGCTTTCATCCTGAAGCGTCATAATTCTTCCTTGAACTCGGAGGGCAGAGTTTAAATGGTTTAATCTGTTTAATCAGGTCGATGTTTTTTTAGCAAGATTGTTTTCTGCTAGATGAGGTTGCCGATCCCACGTCCAACCCTCACCATTTTTGTGGGCTTGGGACTGGCATTAACTCTAGAAGAACTGTAGGTGGAGTTATGATTTGTAATTTGTATACCCAAAAATACACGTACACTTTAACCATGAGAAACACTTTATAAATGTAGAGGCCCTATGTAGGATATAAGTGTTTGAGCATAAGTGTTTTCCTCGAGTATGGAGGTGACTATAGGAAATCAAGTAGTGAGACCAAATCTACCGATCGAGATAGTTGAGACGTGTTATGTTTGCCCAACCACCTCATACCCTGACGCGCAACGCTAGTTAGCATGGGAGTCAGTTGTAATAAACCTAGGGACGTCTTAACTAAGACTTGGCATCAATGAATGAAATAATTAACTGTTCTACAAGGTAGCCACAATCGTCAGTTGTAGACGTCAAGTAACAGTTCAGAACCAGTCACACTAACTCAAATGCACTTATTGTTGATCTTCCTCTAGAATTTAAGTTTCCCTTTCTCTCGATTATCGTGATCAGTGGTTAGACACTTTGAATGACATGGCTCATGACCATCTGCAGTGGTTCAGGTACATCCATTCTTTGTCTTCCTTGGAATTCTTAGATCCGAAATTTTCTATTTTTTTTCGCTTCTTTATTTCACTAGTTTGTATTTTCTCGGATCGTATCTCCAATCCCAAATCTTTCCTATTACCACTGATACTGTTACTACCTCTACTTTTCTGAGATTTGGCCCGACAATTTGATCTCTGCACTAATGGTTTATGGAAACTTGAACCGATGTACATACGTATCAGGTTGTGGCTGATTCATATTCTGTCTTTATACTCTTTAGAACCATATTCTTGGTTTTTAGTCGTTCTCATCAATAATACTGCTATAATATGAACTCATTTGGCACTAAGCTTGCTAACTTCATTTTATTATGCAGCTATATGCTAGGATCTACATTGGTTATGATTGACTGTTAAGCGTTTGTAAGGAGTGGCTATTGAATCTAGGGAATACTTTCAAAACGTTATCCACCCGAACAGTTTAAAGCACTGAATGAACATAATCCTGTGGATGAAATATTTAAATTGTTTAAGAAGATTGTGATACAGAATGTTTATAGTATATTCCTATTCGTCCATCTCGAATGGAAATATTAATTGAAAGCCACTGGGTTGCTATGCTTTAAAATCGACCCATTTCATGAAACAATTTGTTTCCAATCTGAGTTAAGTAAAATTGTACTAATGCTTCTCTAAACCACCAGTAGCCCAGCTCTACTGACTTTCCCTGCTCTGGACCCACTTATTTTTCATTTAATCTTGTTTCTGTTTAGTTTTATTTTCCTTTTTGATGTCTCTGTTTCGAAATATAGGGACTTGAGCTAGTGCTCTATTGTTCTTGGTTCAATATAGTATCAGCTTGAAATTTGTACGTCGTGAAATGCTTTATTCTAATCATAAAATACTTGAGTGTTGTATGAATTGCATTAAAATAGTGACTTTGCTTATTGGAAATTGTCAATGCTTTTTATTTTTTCTAATTAGGGTTGTTCATTTGATCCTAGCGGATCCTTGGGGTTTTGTGGAGGATCCCCTAAAAGTTAAAGATCAATCGAATGTGGGCGCAGCTCAAGCATGGATATTTTCAACTGTTCGTCATTTATTTCGTTCCTTTAATCCCTTATCCTTTCTTCGTGCTGCCGGGCCTTTCGGGCCTAGCCTTATCCACTATTTCCGTCAGGATCTAAGAGGGTTTTTCGATCAAAGGCCCATTCGCGCTGAAGAGGTTAGATATGTTTCCGATAAATTTTGTTATCTAAAGAGTTGTTTTTGTCTGTCGGAAAAAAAACTATATGATAGGTATAAAAATGTTTCAAAGAGACAATACGCTTATTAGCCTATTATGAAAACCTAATGGTCCAGCTATACACTGTAATTTATAAAACTACAATCACACGTTTTACATAGTTGCTAATAATGGGTTAGTAATTTTTGTCCGATAATACTTAAATAAATTGAACGAACTCATTCATCAGGTACTTGAGTACGAGCCACACAGTGAGGTCTCATGATATTACCCGGCTGTCCAAACCGAAGGAGATGGAGCGGGGTTCGAACTTGGAACCTAGTGGCCGAATGTCGGATGGCTTAAATGCTAAGCTACTACTTCTCTGTTGTGTGGTTTATTGTATATTAAGATTTAATATATTTGAAGTTGCATTTAGCATGAGTTTATTCAATCCAGAGAAAATTTTGGAGACATTTACGATATCACGTTAAATTATTCATAGTTGATTGTTAAGTATTCCTGTGACTTCAGCACAGAGTTGTTTCCCAAGCAGTTTAGCCTAATTCGAATTTTTCATCAAGACTGTTTGTTTACAAACGGATATGACTGTTAAGTGTAAGATGTTAATTAGGGTTAATAAGGCCGTTAATTTTCATCTACTGGAGTGGTTCTCATCGGTTTTAAGCACTTCCAATCATTGTTAACATCGATATGCAGTGCTCAATTCCAGATGAATAGGTTAGAATGAGAATAGAATTGAGGATATCAGGAGGTTGCAACAGTTTGTAAAGCCAAAAACAGGGCTTCTTGATATGCTTTACTTTTTAATCGGGGTGTATAAGATAACCGTACTCTGTAGTTGGAAACAATGGCTGTCACTTTGTATTTTTTGTTCGTGTCCTCCCATTGATGTTTAGGATTGCAATTGATCAGTCTCTTATTGGCATATGTGCATCCTGTGCGGATGGCCTCGATATTGCCTTAAGTCACAAGCATTATAAGCAAAGATATATGGTGGCTAGCAGTGAAATTCAGGACGTGCGTTTCACCCTATTTGAGACTCGTCAGCTGGGTGTGCCTGTATCTCAGGGTTGGTGTCCACTGTTCCGAAATGTAGTAATGTAGATAGATCCGCTCGTTGATTCTGTAAATCTAAAGTCTTAAAATGATCTCTTTTTTATATTTCCCGATTGACTCTAAACTGGATTTCATTATTACTTAAGTCTGTTTCTCATCGCATTACATAAGCCGTCAATCAGGATTTTCCACCCTTAGCTTTCTCTGTTATTGTTCGTCTGTTGTTGATTACTGTCTTGTATTATAAATCCGTATACTCGCCACAATATTATTAACCACACTGACTTGGATTTGCCTAAGTTCTCGACGGGATCATGGTCATCTGTAATAAGGAATACCGTGATAAGAGAATTTCTGGTATAGCAGGTTCATGTCATTTATATAAGCAAGATCAATAATTTGCAACATGGACTAACAGATAAGAAGCTATCCAGACAGGCCTTTAAATAGGATAAAATCAGTGGAACCATATAGCAGAATATTCATGCCTATATATTAACTACTGAATAAATGTGTATGTTAGTGCTGTATTATAATTTCACAGTTGTCTCAATCCATACAAAAATGGCATCTCATAGAAATTATGACCTTGGAGAACAATGAGTTGTGATATGTTGCAGGGTGGAATGGACTCCAATAATAGAGGGAAATTTAAAGTTAGAATCGGGAAGGGCTTTCATTGAAACCGAAAATGCAGCAAGAGAAAATGTTTAGAGATCCTAGCAACTTCATTTCTTATTATCTGATATTTATTTCTTTATTACTTTTTTTCACCAAGTGCCAACCATGGGATCATAACGTAAGGGCCTCAGTTAGTATGTTATAGGTTATCTTAGTAAAGTAGCGAAGCCAATATAAGATCGGTAACGTGAGTCTAAGTAACAAGAGTAGGAGAACGACCTTAATATCACCGATTAGTTTCCTTGTCCTCGTTTATAAAAAACCCTCAAAAAACAGAAGGTTGCGCTCCACAAACATGGATGGATCGAAGTAATCACTCTCGACATCAATGCATGCTAGTCAGTCTAAAAAAATATGTCCACTCGTAGTGTTATGAGAGCACCAACCCCATGGTATTCAGAAGGCCAATGGGTTACGACTAATCAACACAGAACATTATTAATTGAGTTTATTCATGACAAAACGGGAATTTTTGAAGATAAAATACATCATGAGTCTTGATGCAAATTTTTCAGCAGGTCACAAATCGATGCATGATGTGAGTTTGATGAATTGCTTGGATTATTTTGGGGATGTAAGTTGTTGAAAGACGAAAACGAACGTGATGTAAGAGTATGAACTCTATATTCGTCTTCATGAGATTCATTAGATGAGTAATCAACACGTAGGATATGCGGGAAAGCAGTGTGGTGATTGACGAGACGTGGCCTGAAATTACAGAGGAAGTTTGACGGGTCAATTAAATGAGTGATTTATCAAGGGATAGTTCTGAGAGGGGATTTATAAAACTATGAAGTTTATAGTCTGGTGAAAGAGGACTTCCAATTAGCATTTGATTAGAGCTTCTGGAGGATAACTTTAAAAACAGGAATATCGTTCTCATCATTTAGGGACCTCATAGAACGGCAGTTGAGGGAGAAAAGGTTAAAAAATGAGGTGACGATATTCCTCTAAAAGCAGTTAGTGGCAGTTGTCAAATAGGATAGCCTGAGAGAGTATCTAAAATCATCAGGCAGGTTTGCAACTAAAGCAAGTTTGTAGTTACTGTTAGCAGAGCCGTAATGTATTGGTACGTTACAATCCTCTAATACTCGTAACGTTACACTCATAACCATCGACTTATACTGTCAATTAAAAAGGCAGTTCTTATGTAGTTTAATTTACCATCGTGAAAGCTAGATATTACATGGTTGTGTTTATGTTATTGGACTCACTAACTGAGATGTCGATAATTAACTCAATTCTCTGTCAGTGTGGCCCTCCAAAATGTTGATCAAAATCTCTTCTAGTGCAGCGAGTAGATGTGACGTAGTCACGTGTAAGCTAATACAGTTGCAGACCGATGCTTAGTATAAGTCACGAGGATTAATATTCTTGATAGCATTTTTAGGGGATTCAGTTTGGTTTAGCATTTCTGAAATCGAACAATTATAGCTCTTGACACAAACTCCGTGAGACTTTCTGTAACACTCATTAAATAGGTTTTTACTAGTGCCTGTATGAAAATGCATGCGCACTATGGAGGCACAAGCTACTCCACTTCTTGTAGCAGATGAGTTTTTGGGCTCAGGACGAATATATGTGGATGTGTCGTCTGAGATGATGGTATCTAGGTTACGATTCACACTTTATATATCTTAAGCCTCAAGAGAAGTAAGAAATGCCACTTTGAAGTTTGTCCAGTGACTATCATTATGATTGTTGTTACTGCATAGTCTACGTTAATTGGACAGTACTGCAAAATTTATTTGCGTATGCTTATAAGGAGCAACAACCATCAGTTTCGCAAACTCTGATTACTTTAATGGGTTTCGCTTATATCAGGTTCCGCCAGGTTATATCTCATCTCCCCAACAATTTGACTGGTCCTGCCAGTCTGCTTCATTGTGAGGACTTTCCATATGCCTATGCTAATTGTTGCTCTGATTTTTAGAAGGGGCATCGGCCTCGTGACTTCCGAAGGATCTTGGCTTTTATCATAAGGCATTATAACTCTTCTAAATGAAAACCCTTGAACTCCTTGAGCAGAATTTAAATAATTAAAGTGGGTTTTTCTGGCTGGCGTTTGCTTTAGAAAAGTTCTTTTTCACGGATTGGGATTACTAACCCTCGACAGACTCAAGGCTGAGTTGGTTTATCATTACAAGAATTAATAAACCAATCAATCATCTACGAAGTTATAAATATTTGTAAATATATATTTTATGAAGGTTGATAAGATAGTTATGTATATATATAAAGAGAGAGAGAGAGGTATCTACTTCGTCAATAAACAAACTTTAAAACCTGGAAGTAGATTTTGAACTTGTTTTCATCAGGATTTATCAATTGTGGGTTGTTTCTTTATTTTAAGTTTTTTAATGTAATCGCGATTGGTTTTCGGCTGGGTCTACGATAATTTGAGAATCTTTTAATACTAAAAAGACTAATGGGAACTTGACAGACCGGACGTTTAAGAAAAACACTTCGACGTTAGTAATCCACACGCCAATTGGTGAAGGGACTTCTTAGAACAACTTTATCTTTCGAACAGATAACCAAAACTTCGACAACTTCGTTTACAAAGTAAGACCCAGTGATGTTGGGATGCTTAACACAACTGTCAAACTGTAATTAAAAACAACTGATCAAATAACAGTATAGGTAATTACTGAAATATAGTTTGGAAAAGTGCTATCGAGATTATTCTCTAAGAAAAAGAAATAACATGTAATTACAAAAAATTAGGCAGTCTGAGTTCTCCTTAGCAGTTCATACTGGTGAATTGGTAATATGTTGCTCGGTTCGACGATTTCGTCTCAGGCGCTCCCCGTAATTTGAGTAGATTTTTTTATAAATTGCATGAAATTTATGCACAATGTTAGACACTTTTCTTGTTGAAAATGTCCAGTGAGTAAACGATAATATGTAAATTTAGATTACAATTCTAATTTCTAACATTTTTGAATCCCCAAGATGACAGAAATACCTCGAACAGAACAACTTGAATCGACCCATAATGTTTCTTACGATAAACACATTCAGTCAACTAATGGTGAAGATGATGTATTCGAGCCTCCGTCACCGATCCACATAACGGTGAAGGCTGAGGGGACAGTCTCTGATAAATCAAGTTCCAATACACTGAATTCTATTGATTTAAACGATTTGGATGGGTCTGTAGCTTTGGATTACGTCTATCATATTAACTGTCAGCATCCAAGGTACCATTGTCTTAAATTACATCTATTGGTTTTTTAACTGAACTAAACTGTCCACTATCTGATTAATGTTATTTCGCATAAATAGGTTCGTGTTATTCAGGAGTAAAGGCATGGTAACTTTTCTGAAGCTTTCTCAGAGGCTTTTCCTAAATGTTTTATTACATCAGGATCAGTGGTCTTATGTGGACAATACAAACCAATTTGTCCTGTCAAATGTATGGGCAATTTTCTCTGAATTTCGCAGTAAAATAACACGATGTTCTTTACCTAGTTAAATTTTTGGTTTATTTAGCAAGAGTAATTAATTTTGAAACAAGTGTATTGTAGCCTTTCGCACTTTTTTGTAGTGAATAGTTTCTTCGATCTATGACGACTGATTCTCTCAATCCGCGTAATCGCATATGTATGTTTTTGAGTATCCTACACGTTGGCATTCTCTTCTCGAATTAATTTACTGTTCGTGACTGTCTTGACTCTGTTTACTTATGAGCTTCCCAGTGCATGTGAGCACCTACAACATTCTAGTTAACATCGATGAATGAAAATCTATATCCTGTTTGTTTTAAAGGTAATTATGAGTGAATATAAGGGTGGAAATCCTATTCAAACGATATCGTTTTTCTTCCATGATTAGGCGTACGATGAATATGTAGGAAGTCACGAGTCGTGACCTTATTTTCTATAAATGAACAATTATTAACAGTTTGGGATGTGATTGAGCGAATTTTAAAACGTTTTAATACACTAACCATCAGTCACACCAATGAATGAAAGTAGGCGCCATGTTATAACATGAAAGTCATCATAGTGAAACGTGATATATCTGTACGTTATTCTTATTTTAACTAATATCTGGGCAATAACAGTTGGATTTCTCTTGTCAGTCAGTCACAGCGTAGAACTTCGTACGTACGTACATCAGTTCGAGCTGCCATACCACATTAGCACAGAGATGAAGTCATTTCATTTCATGTCCTTTGTGTTGTTGTGAAGTTGTCGATTCAAATCCCATAGTGGTAGAATTAGTAAGAGTATAAGCGTTATGTGAAAGATTAGGGTTTGAAGATGTTATTGAAGGAGTATAATACAGTGAAATAAATTTGAAAAGAGAAAAAGGATAGGGACATGAGGAATTCAGAGGATTAGAACTTGGTAGAACACAGAGTGGATGCACCTGCGCCATTGCAAATGATTTTGAGCCATGTCATTCAAGGTCTCTAACCATCGGTTGCTATCATCTCGCGAATCCCAACCAGGTAGTCTACACCTACCAACATGGCTCAGTCCAATTGTCAGTGACTTCATGGACTTGTGCCACGTTTTGCTCTGGCCGCCCCTAGCTTTCTTCCAACCTACTCCTACACCATAAAGCATTGCACGTCGGGGCAGTCGGTGGTCGGACATACGTAGCACGTATTCCAGCCATCTCAACTGATGAAGTTTCACCACTTCATCAATCGATTTGCCATCCTTACCTAGTACCTGTTTTCTAACAACTGCATTACTTACTCGGTGGTCTCAATATATACAAGCAACTATGATCGAATACTAGTAGCCTACGAATATCCTCTACTCTTATCGGCCATGTTTCATTGCCATAAGGTAGGACGGAACGAAATGCTGCATAGTAAACCCGTCCTTTTGTTACTAGACGGTTATCTCGCCTACACCATAAATGACGCAAGTTGGCGAAAGCTAGACGAGCCTTCTTTATCCGTGCTGAGATTTCGTCACATACCAGACCACAAGGGTTGATGAGACTCCCGAGATAAGTGAAGCGGTCAACACACTCAACTACTTCACTCCCTATCATTCGTTAGGATGCCGATGCAACCCAATCATGAAGTAACATTTTGCACATCGAGGGGAAGAATCGCATACCAAATATGCTTGCATAGTTGTTTGTAGTGGTCAGAAGACTCTGCATTTTGTCAGCGTCTTCACCAAATAAAACTATGTCGTCGGCGTATCCTAAGTCAACAAGTGAGCCTCCCGGTAAAAGTTCAACTTCTGGAAATTGAGATGATGAAAGTGTTATCTCTAAAAGCATGTCAACGACAAAGTTAAACAAGAATGGGGAGAGTGGAAAGCCCTGACGAACACCACTTGAGGTAACCAATTCTGATGACAGTTCGCCATAGGCTCTAACTCGACCAGTTGTGTTCGAGTAGAGAGCCTTTATGGGGTTCATGTACTTCTTTGGTACTCCTTTCAGTGACAAACACTGCCATAGAACCTCACGGTCAACGGAGTCAGAATTTCGCTTGTAGATATATGCTAACTATACAAACAGTTCACAGTATGTAACAAATTTTTATGGTCATATTTTGTTGATTTCATAAGTAGCCTAGCATACGGTCCTCATGGTCAATGTTTAGATGATGATCTATATGCTGTTACCACAAACACTGCATCTGTTTTTTATTCGTTCTTGTTATAAGTAACCTTTTATTTATAGTTTTTATGTATTATTCTGTAAAAACACTTACGTAACATTGCTTTCTGGATTTTCCGTTCGATTGATTGTCTTTCGACGTTACTGCGATCACATTGTGTCCTATGAATTATCGTTATCTCTATGTTCATTCATAAACTCAGCATAACTTCTATTTTTCATAAAACCTTTCTTTACAATTCTTTGAATTGTTGTAGCGCTATGTAGAATTAATTTCCATTTATCAAAGGATAAGTCATAATAGCCTATCAAAATGTTTGACATCGAAATTTATTGATTTATTCAACCTAGTTTATAATTAAACATGACGTTAATCTTTCAGTCGCTCCAGCGTTTTCAAAACAAGAGATACCTTTGTATTCTTCAACTTATATATATATATATATATATATATATATATATATATATATCAAACATTTGGGTACAGTATTTGACATGAAATTAAGTTTATCACATCACATGGTGTGTCACATTTAAATATAAACAAAAATGTACATTAAAACGGGAAGTTATTAGGCACAAGTAGAATAACTTAACTATGATATCCGTCATTATTACTATTAAAACATTTGCGAATTGTTTGCAAATCACATTTAAAAAGTCTGGCCTCGTAAATCTTCTGTCAAGTAAACGCTTTCTAATTAGCCACTTGAAAAAAGTTACTAACAACATGTTTGAATTTACTACATTTACGTTGAAAAGTCTCGCTGAAAGCAGTTTTTATTCTAGATCTATATATACACAGCGAGAATCGCTCATGCTAAATTTTAAATCGTTTAAATGCCTCACGCTAACCAACCGTATAAAGAATTTACTAAGTTCTATTTATTACGCTGTTCATAGACCATGAAATACTCTCTATAATAAAGTACCAAGAAATCCGTTGCAAAAAACGAAATCACAATGTCGTAACTATATAAAACAGGAATTTAAAAACGCACAGTTCACGTACGATTACAATCAATATGTGCACATTATGTTGTTTTGAAAAATGTGAAACATTGCTACCGATAATGTTACTAACTTTTCTTACTCTGCCTTTCTCATTACTAACTTTGTCTCCCTGTGCCAGTGCGATGCGACAACTTGATACCATTCATATATGTTAACCCTGTTGGAGCATAAGCCATCGATCAGAACTCTCAACCCAGCGCTGTCATGGGCTCTCCCTTCAGTTTTTGCCAAGTGCTGTCCATCATTTCGATATCTGCCTCCAATTCCCGGCGTAGTGTGTTCTATGGTCTGCCTCTTTTCCTCTTGCCGTGGGGATTTCAAGTTAGTTTTGAGTCTCAGATGTTCTTCAACTGTAGGAATGCTTCCCCTGCTTTGCTAACCGTTGCCTTCAGATCTCTCTTGTTTATCAATGATACTGTTCGGGTACGTAAAAGCTTCCACCTCTTTCATAGATTCTCCACTAAATGTGATTCAGTCGCTGCTCGCTGTGTTGTATTCTAGGATGTTGTTTTTTCCTTTGTGTATGTTGAGGCCTACTGCTGCAGAGACTACTTTTACACTGGTTGTCTTCTCTTTCATTTGTTCGTGTGTATGGGATAGAAGAACTAGGTCATCTGCGAAGTCCAAATCGTCTAGTTGCATGCAAGCTATCCACTGTATTCCGTACTTTTCCTGAACTGTGAAGGTCTTCATGGTTTAATCGACCACTAGAAGAAATAGAAAAAGCAAGAGTATTCAGCCTTTCCTAACACTGGTCTTCACTTGGAATGCATCTGTGAGCTGCCCTCCATGTGCGCCTTTGCAGCATAGTCCTTCATGAGAAGTCTATGATGGTGATAATCTTCTCAGGTACACCATAGTGTCGAGAAATGTTCCACGAGGTTTTCCCATCCACGCTGTCAAATGCCTTATCATAGCCAAAGAAATTGATGTATAGTGGTGAGTTCTATTCAGTCGATTGCTCAACAATGATCCATAGTGTGGCAATTTGGTCGGTTCACGATTGATCCTTACAGAACCCAGCCTGTTGATCTTGAGGTTGGACGTCTACTGAATCTTTCATGCGGTTTAACAACACTGTTGAGAACTTTTCTTGGTACTGTCAGTAGTGTGATGCCTCTGTATTTCTCACACTTGCTCAGATCTCCCCTCTTTGGTATATTGATGAGGTATCCCTCTTTCCAGTCTGCTGGTATTTGTTCCCTCTCCCAAATTTTTCTGAAAAGAGTGTAGCGCATCTTTGTAGTCACCTCTACGTCTAACTTCAATGCTTCCACAGGTATGTTGACTGGAACTGCTACTTTCCCAGCCTTTGTTTGTCTGACAGATATGCCGATCTCCTCTATTATTGGTGGGAGATCCGTAAGATGGTCTGTGTGTGCTAATTCGATTTTCGGTGTGTTCAGTTGGGCTGTTCTATCCAGGAGCCTTTCAAAGTGCTCTCTCTATCCATCTGTTCTTCTGCTCTTTGACCTCAGTGATTGATGTTTCTTGTTTGTTCCTGACCGGTCACTGTGATCTACTACATTTTCTCTCTAACTTCTTAGTTGTATCACATGGTTACTCGATATTTCTTTCCGTTCCATGTCATTCAGTTGTAGTTGCTATGTCTTCTACATATTTTCTCTTGTTCGTTTTGATGCTTTTCTTTACTCGTTTGTTTGCTTCTGTATATTCCGTCTGTGCCTTAGCTTTCGCTGTTCTTATTCGTTTGTTGTTGACTACTGTCTTCTTGTTTCTTCCTTCTTGAATCTTGCGCAGGGTATCAACAGAGATCCATTCTTTATGCTGGTGCTTATTGCGACCCAGCACCTGCTGTTATGTTGAAGTTACTGCTTATTAAATCTGTTTTCGGTCGTTATCGGCTTCCTCCTCTTTGAGTAGATTTTGTAAGGTTTGGAACTTCTCGCTCAGAGCTGTATTGGATTTGTTGAGTTTTTTTAATATCTCAAAGAAAGGATGTATTAACCTTTGTAAAGCTTTTTCCAGTTGTTTAGTGCTTCTTTAGCTCCAGTTTCAACTTGGCCCCCCACCAGGTTGTGATCTACAGCTATGTCAGCTCCTCTGTTTATTCTTTTGTGTCCCATGAACACTAATCTTTTCATTAATGCAAATGCTCTCTGTAGTGTGTTTTGGTGAAACCCATATAGCTCTGTGTATGTGTTGGCTGGGGGAAAATGGTATCATCCATGGCCAAATAAATTTTTGGGAACAACCGTCTCCAATTAACTAAAATTATTCATAATATATCTGTAAAATGATTTTCGCCCTCCATAACGTAAAGTGATGTCGAGGAATTTTGCATTGTGTGTAGTCGATTTCACCCTTTTTATGTTATCTGTATAGAGTCATGGAAGTCTATGTATTTTAACTCTTCTGATTACAAACTTATATCCCCTATATGTATTATATAGACCCCTTTCTAGGTTAAATATCCCGGGTCCTCGAAATTTTGATGGAATACTCTCAATTTTTTAACATCTTGTCAAATAACCTTGTCGTATTCGTGACTAAAAAATCTGTCACATTAAAAATCATAAGAGAAAAGTCGTTTAGGCCTGGTGGCTCGTGATTCTGTAAAGGATGAGTTTTCTTGCGGGTCCACTTCTTTAGGTGCATTTGTGTTCACTGGCAGGGAAAAGGTCACAGTTTTGTCGAAATCGGTGGGGCAGTGAAACTGCATAACGTTATAGGTGTCTGCAGTTTACTAGCTTAAGCGCCGTCAACCTCGCGGATTGTTTCATTTACACTAGGTTTGTACTTGCTGCTGACCCCAACACATGCAGGTTTTTCTCTGAAAGTAAAGTTAAATCAGTTGACATTTCGGCTCACCGCGATCTAGTCGGTTTTCGAGCAGTTTTCAAAAAGTTGTTAGACCTTTCTATGATAAAATAGAACCGTCATAATTGGTCAGATCCTGTACATGCACACATCTAAGTTTTGTTTGAACAACTAAACGTTTTATAATTAGCCTTTGTACTTTTTTGTCGTAGATGACTGCAAACATATGTTTGTGTTATAGTTTCATGCTTCTAGTTGTTTGTTGCTCAAATTCGTATATATTGATTCAACTTTTGAAAGGTAATTTCATGCCTGCATTGTCCACTTTTGTACTGTCAGATGTGGTCTTTTCTGGATTAGGGGAAAATTAATAATACGAATTGTGGTGTTAATAATGATGAACCGAAAAGCGACTTATTTCATATTCTGTGATTACTTAAGTAAGTTTCTTATCTGGGGATTTATGTGGGTGATATATTAGTAGCTTGTTTTAACATTATTATTTTTTTTTAATTTTACGTTCTTTGTGTTGTGTATGGACTCAAAAAATCACATAATGTCTTATCGAGTTATTTTTGTTGTTCTGATTATTCAACCCTGCGGACACTAGAGAATTTGTCCAGATGAGTTCTAAACGAAGGCATCTTCACCTCAAAACCATCTCTGCTATTCAGTCTCGTACACAAAATCTTGTGTGTAGATGAATATGTCACAATACTTATGTCCCAACCTAAAACAAAATAGATTCTTGTCAGCTGATTCATTCTCCTTTCATCCAATATGTACTAGGTATGTTTTCCGTCTCGTAAGAATGTTCTTTACGAAAAACCATCTATAGAGATAGATTAAGAAGTAATATGTACTTTTCATAACAGTTTATCCTTCTTATCGCGCTATTTCATTCTAATTCTGCTTTTATTATTGGGAATACAATTTTCATTTAAGCGGTGAAACAGGATTCAAATCATTATGTAGTTCAGTTGGATGGCCTCAACGCCCAATGTTAAACAGAATTAGCCAACTCGATCCTAATGTTCCTGTCACTTTTATATATGGTTCTCGATCGTGGATGGATTTATCAACAGGATATAGAACTCGTGTGTTACTTCCTAATTCGTACGTAGATGTAAAGGTAGGTAGCCACCTCGTAATTTTTTCTTCACAAATAATCTGGGCTACACACACACACCAGTGTTTGGTCAGACACATTATCCGTTGATCTTTGACACCCAGTTTGCATTTTAGTGGCTCGTCGATCTGACTCCAATATGAAATAAGTATACTATGAATATAAATCTTCCGTTTAATTCCGTATACTGCACTTAGTCTAACCCCGTTTGTCCAGTGAAGGTAATAAGAAGCCAAATGCGAATTATGTTGGGTCGGGCTATTTCATTGCAATCGTTTGTGAAGGCAAACTAAAGTGAAGTGGAGACGACAAGTGAGCCAACTCTCCCATACTACTCATAACAAGAGCTAATATAGCTGGAAATAGATAATGAGTAATGTGACAAAGAGACATGATGCATTGGATAAAATGTAGTGAGCGATAGACATACACACAAGGCTCATAAGCGTAGAATCAGGACATGAATATAAAACGTATATTTGCTTAAAGGTCATGATAGCTTATGAAAATAATAGGGTTATTATTATGGTAAAAGTGACTCACTAGCCACATGCTGCCTGAGTTGTTAAAGTCTGTCTATAAGCTGGGATGAATCATGTTAGTACATAGACACCACAGTACAAATCCAATTTTTGTTTGCAAATGAGTTTGCACTGTTCCATGAATCATAAAAAAGGTGGCTGTGGCTAATGCAATGTGTCTGATTAGATGAAGTATTCCAGTAGTCTAATAAAATTTTAGTTCTTTTACTTATTTACAATTTCAAATCATACCCTACGATTTTACATATCTGGAAATGTATTAAGCGTTGTCCCTTTGTTTAAACCCATAATTAATCCCACTGCAATATATTAACATTTTTCCTACTGACTTGTTTTTGATGCCTTAACATTTTATGTATAGCCAAGATTCTTTTGATGTCAATAACTTTGAAGTTATTTTTGTAATTCAATTTTTGTTAGGCAGGAAAACTAAACATTAAGTTCTTTATAGTAGCTATTACTACCTACACTAATTAATTGTCTGTTTATAACAGCCTCTAATTAACAAAATTTGTTTCGAATTGTTGAGTCTATTCTAGGCATAAATCGTTTAAAAAGGAAAATAAGCTATACTTACTATATCATGGAAAACCTGCTGACTAATCTCATTTTTTCGGATCGCTATTTATCATAAAAGATTTCTTGAGACCTTGTTTTATTTTCTTAATTACATAGTACTCAATACTAAAATACCAATAGAAATTCAATGTAAACCTGGCTGTTATAACATTAGTTAGTGAAAGTTTCATATTACTTGGTCATTTCACTCGTAAGCAACCGAATTCTGTGGTTATGTGTATTTAACGTGCGAATTTGTTCTGAATTGAAGATTATCATTGTTTTGTATCCACACTTTTAATGGTGAATAGGTGATTGATTGATCAAATTTTATTTTGGTAGATTTTAAAATTAACCATTCATTGTACTCAAATCCAATTTCTAAGATAGTTCAATCCCTAGATATCTACTCGAGCATAGTGTGAAAACTTTGTAGTCGAAGATATTATTGTATCGTATCTAAGTGCTTGTCATCACAGACTCTTGATTCAACAACTAGTTCACTCCGTTAATTGATTGTTCATATATCCTTTCTTAAATCAAACTATGCAGACAAAAAACTTCATATATGTGTACATGTCTTCTAATTTGTCCATTTTATTTTTGCTGTTCAGGCACTGATTGCGTAATTTTATATGTATGCATTTCTGTTGTATTTGCAAAAACGTACAAAAAAGATAAGTGTTCCCATTCATTAATGTTTGTTCCGAGAAAAATCGTCAAAAATAGCTTTAAAAATATGTGATTACTCATCAGTTGTTTATTAGCTAGACCTAATGGCATATTCTGTGTTTGTATGTGTTGGGATGTACTTTGGGAATAAGATATTTAGTAATGTTTCAAGTATTGTAATACAATGCCAACAAACAGTATTACTAAATGTCTTCTAGTAAAGTATTGTGATCAGATCGATAAATCCACCAAAACACCTTAATAAATTGGTTTATGTTGAATCTGATTGGACTGATCAGTTTACTCGACTAGATAATTGATTCTTCTCTGTTGTGATAAATTGCGCAAATGTTTTCTTTAATGAACAATTCTCCATTGCTTTTGTTGGCTTCCTAATTTCTTCCCAATGCCCTTACTCCTAATATCTTAGAAGGAGTACACTACTTCTGATTCTAAAAGTATTTGCCATAGTTAATGATATCAGTGGTGCAGTTAAAATCTATTTCACCCTTACTTGGGGTTTTCCACAAATACATATTTGGATCTCTAAAAATGATCCATTTTATGTTTTATGGCCACTGACTAATATCACGTAACAAAACCACCAATCAGCATCCCAATTCACATAATTTAGCATCTGAGTTAATCAATTACACGTCCAACCAGCACTAGTAACTTTGGGTCAACTGTCAATTCCTTACTGGTTCACCATCCTGTAGTTCTCTCGCTGCCCTGCCCTTGAGTTCAGAAATCGTTAATCAGCCTCCACTATATTATATTTCCACAAGACATAGCTTCTGTACAGAGATACCAGACCACATCACGCCATGAAGTGAAAAATAACAATTATACATAATCAAGCCAAGAAGTGGCAATGAATATGGAAGGCAGTAAATAACAAATTGGCGACAGATTGGGAATAATAAATCGTATAAACAAAAATCATATGATAAAAATATACATAACAATAGTTCGTAGATTAGTTCTAGAAGTTGCTATCCCTTCAGTTTTCGTTAGGATATGACAATCCAAATTATCACATTCACGTTTTCTAGTTTTTTGACCGATTGAATATAAGGAACATGTGATCTTGTTTACTTTTCACGCTCATATATAAAGTCATTTTTTGAAAGATGTGTTGAATTATTCTTTATAGTAAATGACAATAGATTTTTTTTAAAACCATTGGATATGATTAGTTTCTGTTCACACTACTTATTCACATGCATTAAGTCTTCTGGATTTGGTAAATGGAAGTCATTCTCATTTTCAAGAAGCTGTACATAACAAAGTGTTCGTTATTAATGATGATAAAACTCATCAGATAAACACTAAGTAAATTCAATTATAAAGCAGTATTTTTTTTATCTAAACACGATTAATTGCAACTAGTTTTTATCATGTACATTACTTTGATTCGTTCGTGTTTTTTATGCGATCTAGGTTGGTATACTTCGGTAATTTTCGAAACCAGAGTTCCTGACTCCAGTGATCTGCCAACATATATGTTGTATGAATGAACAGATCTAGGAATTGTGAATGGTTTATCTGACTGAGAAAGTGTAGATTGGCTAGTGTACCAAATTTACTTGACTCAGTATATCTAGACAAACTTTAATGAGCTACAACATGTTGTAGCTGAAATAGCAGTGTTGAACTGGTAATTTTTTAGGATTACAATCCAAATCCGATTGCTGTCCAATTTATGACTCAAATATGGTTATTACCTTCGTGTTTATTCACTAACCGATGATGTTCCAGATAGTTTAATTAAGACTTTTAATGGAGTTCTTCTGAAACTTAGATTGTTTCTCTAAATGAAGTTTTGCATTTCACTTATTCCAAGTCGGACGGCTTGTGCATAGGTTTTGGTCATACCGACTAGTAGCCGTTATTTGTCTGCTGAATTCAATTAATGTGTTACCTAATATATTGTTGGGACTTCAGTTGTATCATTAGTGGTGTGGGTCACACCCTAATGAATGTGGTTTTTGAGTTTTCATTTCTCATTTTCTTTTATATCTATAAGTATAGTTGTGCATATAAACCAATTACAATAACTAGTCCTGCTTTTTAAAAAAAACATGATTTACATTCTGTTGTTATTGACTAAGGTATATTATACCTTATTAAATTGAATTAATTCTAGTCAACATGTAGGATTCAAGTGTTAATCATTATCGTCGTCGTTAATACATGTTACGTAAATGGTTGTAAATTATGACATGGACTTTCACAAACGTGTACATCCATATTTCCTGAGTAATTCTGGCGTGCCCACAGAAATTCAAGTATACATGTTAATATTTACTTAAGTGATTCTTAGCGTTTTGATTTTGACGTAGCTGCTTAGACCTATGAACAATCTATGACCATCCTTGCGCTAAGCGTCATACTTATTCTAATGTATTGGGATAATTTATATGTAGGCTTTTTTTAATTTGTGTAAAATATACATTGATGCTCAACAGAACTAACCTTATCATTTCAATTCCATAATTTCGTGAATGTCTCGATAGGAGATTATATTTTTGAGATAAGACTGCGTTACAGCCAAATAAATTATTTCTTCCTCACATGATCATGGCTATGACGGGTAAACGCGAAATAAGATTGGTTGGTTTTCGATTTCTGTTTCCTTCCTTAATTAATTATTTATTATCTAACATTCCGTCGTATCATAGGTGGCTATTTTCTAGGATTTTTAATTCCTAGACTTATTCAGTCATTTCGTCCTGTCTTCCTATATCCAACTGAGATAAAGAGATTTGCTCCTGTCTTCATCATCATTTCAAGTATCACAATTAATTAATTTTATCAGTCATATCACTTGTACTCCTAAACACTTCATGTAATAAGCCATGTTAAAAATTCCTTCTAGCAGTGTAGTTGGTAAGTAAATATACAATAATAAAATAAATTCTGCCTTTTCCACAGTCATAATTTTGCCCATTGTGGCGCTGTTTAATGCTTTTTGTAGAAAGCGATTTCTATCGGCAGTTTGTTGTTTTAGTCGGGATTCCTTTTAACATATGCCGTTTCAAAATCACCCGTCCATTTAGTAAAATGATTGTTCCTTTTCGTTAGATTTTATGATGGTATCAATAGTACAGAGAATAATCTGTATACCCATATTTTAGGTAATCGAAGGAGCTGGATATCAAGTGTATGCACAAATGTCTGAAGAATTCAATGCTTATGTAAATATGATTGGAAAACGCGTTGACAATGGTGACCCATTTATTCCGGGAGTTTATAACCCAAATCCAGACTCTAAGAGAACTACATCTACTAATGGGACGAATAAAACCAATGAAAATACAGAGTCCCATGGTAACAACACTTCGATAAAGGGACATAATGGCCGTATTCGCCATAAGCGTTCGTCTTGTTCATCACTTCAGGGAGATAGTTCACTGCTAGCTCAATCTAATCGTTATATTCAAAACAGTAAGCATGTTTTTCCAAATGAAGAAGCAAGTGACGAAGGGTCTGAATAACTTTATTCACTTAATGAAACCTATTGTCCCCGTTAATTATGTGATATTTCTTGTCACGTTGAGGTCTATTCGCTAAATAACATGCTGTGATCTGAATTTTCTGAAATTGTAAAGTATTTAATGTACTCATATCAGAAAATACGTAGACAGCAATACAATTCCCATAATTGTTTCAGTCTTTCTAGTTCAAAAATACCATCAAGAGACCATAACATTTAGTGTTTTTATCTTCCAGTCTCATCCCCCTCCCTGTTTTGTTTCTACTTTTGATATATTTTATTTGATTAAAATTCATCTTTTACTATCTCTCATATAACTGTCTCTGTTAACCCAAGCAGTTTGACAGGTGAAGTTTACTGCTTGATACCAATAATCATAACAAATAAGATTTACAAACATTTATTGTTTAATTTAGGTACCTATAAAGTAATTTGTGATATAGAGGAAGTTAATTCTGTATAATTGTTTCCTTTTGTTTAGAATTCATATTTAACAGAGTATAAATAATTTCTCTAGCTCCTATATCTCGCATCGGTTCAATCAAAAAGCTTCTATGTATTAAATAACGATTACCCAGAAAAATTAACTTCTCATTTATTTAGTTATTATTTTCTACCGAATTTTTTTTATTTTCTTCCTTATGTATTTTTATTCCATAATTATTTTTAATTTGATTAGTAATGCAATAATCAATTATATCGTCGATGCTTGACAATTTTTCTTTATTGTGATATGTTGGTCTTCGGAATCGTGATTCAGAGCTAGATGGAATGAGTTTCTAAGCATCTATCAGTTCTGTAGGCGCCGCTAAAATCCACTGACTTTTGTTGACCCTTCGGTTTAAGTTACCAGTAGGTATCACTGCTTTCTCCACAGATTTCTGGATATCACACCAAGCTACATCGGGATAGATACAACTTTCACGGTTAAACAATTTCCTTCTCTACTGATTCCTGAAATACAATCTTAATTTTTTCATCATCAAGTTGGACTCTAAGGGGTTTTCTTCCCGTAACTTTTCTGCGTCCAGTAGGATGCAGACAAATACGTTCTCAAACTAGAGAATGATCCGAGTCTAAACATGTGCTCCAGAATGAGACTCTTCAATCGAGCCACTCCAACGATGGCTAATGGCAATGTGATCTACTTGAATCCATAGATGAGTTGATTGTGGAGGTCGCCGTGCCAGATGATGTTTCTCCTTACTCCTAAAGTTGACGTTTGCCAGGAATAGACGGTTATCTGAGCATAGTCGCAAATGACAGTCGCCATTATCTGTTCTATGAGCCACAGCCTAAGTGCCTTTCAGTTTGGTTGAGTTTACTTACTTGAGCATTAAAATCACCTGCCACTATTGCTAAATTAGAACGTTTAGCTTTTGAGGGAGGTTGGATAGCTTTCCACAAAATCCATCTTCAACTTCACCCGAGCTGCAATCAGTGGGAGGGTAGGTAGAGAAAACGAAAAGGTAACGGTGTGTGTCTCCATCTTCTCGGGTGCTTACTGTTCCGACTATCTATTGAAATCCGGTCTAGCAAATCCTGTCCTACTTTAAAACTTAATGCTACACCTGCACCAACGAAGCCCCGGAAGTAGCAGTGGGGTCTCCAGATGCTCAAAGAGTAACTGAAGAAGCCTGTTCTCCAATCCGACACAAGGTTTGAACATTAAAAGCTCCAACATGTAGTTTGGAGTGCAGTTTCAGGAAACCAGTAATACGATTGCGTGAACTCAAATCATTAGCATTGGTGGCGCGTAGTGATAAAGATAAATAAGGGTTAGTTGTAGAGATGGAAGAATTATTGTGAGGTGAAGGAGGGATTCGATTGCCCACAAGGATGATCTCAAGAGCTGATAGAGGTATGAGGGCGGTTGTCACTTCCTGGTTGCTCACATTGTGGAAGGATAGTTCTTATTAAGGGACCTGAAAAGGAAACTGAGTTAGGGATTGTCTAAGCAACCTGGGAGCGTGACCGCAGACCAAAAGGGACAACTGCTTGAAGCCGGTCGTGCATGGTCTTTTTACGGAAGGTTTTTGATGCGACAGCTCCGTACTTCAAAAGGCCTTACCTCCGGAGACGGGAACCCGTGGGGTGACGTGTGACATTTTTAGGGTCGACCTTTTCTAACCCTTTCCTTCTGTCATGAGAAGCCAGCACTGCCGCGCCGCAGATGCTGGTTGTCCGAGGGAGATACCTTACTCTTGTCGCGCCTCTCTACGGTCGGCAGTACAACTTCGCCCTCGGACCTTGAGCTACTGCTTCTAGTCTTGACGTCCTCCAACCAACCAAACTGGCATGGTAGGACCTAAAGGGACATGTGTTTCAGCCAATATAGCTCAGTTGAGTCGTTATAATACGCAAGTTTGACCACCACGCCACGACAGCAACTACGGTCGGGCATATTACACGCATTCCAGCAAAAAAGACAGTCGCGTTACTGAACTAGAATCTTTGATTTAGAATTCATTTCAGTAAAACCATACCTTACAATTCCCACCATAAGGGCCGACAAGTTTTCCGTACAGATCATTACTGGGCTTTTTGAAAACAAATGGAGGATGAGAGCAGCAGAAATATTGACTAGTTTTAAGAGTATGAACTGCTCCTGACATTTTCAGTTAGTAAAGGAATAAACTCTTTCGTGAAATTAATGGTTGAAGTAAAGTTGGTGTTCACCAAATTACGTGCTTGATTACTGAATGGAACCAGATAGCCTATAGAGATACGTCAAAGTAATAAAACGACTTAGTAGGCAATTTCAGCATTATTTACTGCAATGGTGATACCATTAGGATAGTTTTTCCCTACAAACGTTAGGAATGCTATTCCACCATCTCGATCTGTTATATTTAGTTGATGAAACTTAACATCCAGACCCTCGTTACTGGGCTTCTTCACAGCTTCCTGACCAAGTCCAATACTACGAGCTACTAAATTATTAGTTGATAGATGGTCACCTGTTAGAAACACATCCCATTCTTCTGAGGGGCGGTATAATTTCAAAAGTTTCTCGACAACACTGAGTCCGATACCTTTATTTGATCTAGTTACGAATGCCCCGATAACCGAACTGATACTCAGTTGCGTCACAAATATATATGAAAACCGTTAAGAACAAAATGTTTGCCAGGAGTTATTCGGAAGTTGGAAAGCCTTCAGTACGATCCACTTTTTATTGCGTTGGGGAGTGTAAAGAAACCATAAGCGGGTAACTGTGTAACTCGCTAAACAAGCGACTGACATCTAGTTTAGAAGTGTTGTTCCTATTTTTCAACTTCATGACGTATTTACACTCAACTAGAAACAAGCAGTTGGTCAAGTGAACAGTCTCACTTGAGTCTAATATGAAGTGTTCAGAGATACAACATATACCTGTGGCACATAATTGTCCTACGTTGTCGCTGACTGACTGACTGGCACATAATTGCAGATTTCTGACTGGCAACCCCTGCTATGCGACTTGACGTAGAGTTCAAACATGAGATTTTGAGCAACATTTCGGGGGAAAGGAGATAAAATTTTGTAACCTCAAACCATTGTCATTGGTTGCACATGCAGGAAAAGACGAGAGATTGGTAACAGAAACAGAAAATTTGCAAAACGAAATAGATTGACAATGAATAGAATGGTGCTCGTAGTCTGCTGGTGATCGGAACTTTACGGACGCTCAGATGGTGGATGGACATCTCCTTGTGTTAAATCTGACAAAAGGACTGGACATTAATAATTTTATTGGATCGGGAATGTGGCATTAGACCCCAAAAGACAACTGCTTGAGCTTGGTCACAAGGGGATTTCTGGGGAAGTTTGTTTCCAGTATTTTAATGCAGCCTTAACAACTCTTACTCCCTATCTCCAGAACTAGGTAAGGTTGCATGATATTTCTGAGGCCGTCTTCTCAGTTCCCTCTTCTGAAAGTGGAAAAGTATTGTCGTCACAGGTGTTCTGTGGATAAAAATGATTGTTGGTGCACCTGGATACAGTTAGCAGCATGACTCCGTGGACTCGAGGTTATCTCCAATTTCTATACTATTTAATCAACTCCCTAGGATAATAGGACTTCAAATAACAAGTGATTCAGTTGAAATACCTTGACTTGTTTGCAGGGTCAAGCTGGTATTTACATTTCTGACAGGTACTTTTCTATTTCGTAGCTGATATCAGTCAATATTTAGATTAAATTATATGATAGTAGATGGATATGAAGACTAAAATTTATCGTGAAAATATTAAAATACGATCATTTAAAAGTAACAATATAACTTTATATCAGCTCTTACCAGCATGTCAACGATGAGAGAATGTCTTCTTGAATAAAAAGTTCTAACAATGGATCGGACTAGTTTTATCAGACATAAGGGTACTTTAGTTGAATCTTTCTGATTCGATGTAGCGTCAGCTGTTTGGCGAACGGAACTGGATGACGGAAGTCTTACTGCAGCAGGCGATGAGTCTGGGACTATGTTTTTAGCACCATTAGGAGTTGGGACAAAAGGAAAAATTATTCAAACCATTTTAACTCATCCCTGGTATTTAGATGGTCTTCATTTAAAAGAATTATTACATTTCATGGTGAAAGCCAAGTTCCCTCGGAAGTCACGAGGCTGATGACTCTTCTGAGCAACCAATGGGATGTTCGTACAATATGGGGTACCGTGAGAGCCATCCCAGTTACGGCAGAAATGAAAAGATACAACCTGGAGGTTCTTGGAATCAGTGAAACACATTGGGCGCAGGTTGACCAACAAAGACTAGCTTCAGGAGAGCCACTGATATAATCAAGCCATGAAGAAGAAAATGCTCCACACACAAGACGTTGCACTTATGCTGTCCAACTAAGCATAAGATGCACTCATAGGATGGGAATCTCATGATTCAAGGATCATCAAAGCTTTCAAAACGAAGAAAGAGAGCATTACAATGAACGTCATCCAAACCTATGCGCCTACCAACGACTACGATGAAGATGTTAAAGATCAATTCTACGATAGGCTGCAGTCAATTGGCAAGAAGTGCCCAACAAAGGACCTGACCATTCTGATGGGAGATTTAAATGCCAAGGTTGGAATGAACAACACTAGATACGAAGACATCATGGGACGACATGAAGTGGGAGAAAGGAACAAAAATGGTGAGAGATTTGCAAACCTGTGTGCCTTCAATAGACTGGTCGTAGGTGGCACCATATTCCCACATAAACGCACACACGAAGCCACTTGGATTTCATCTGGTCACACTACACAGAACGAAATCGACCATATCTGCATTAACAAAAGGTTCAGGAGGACGTGAGAACCAGGAGAGGGGCTGATATAGCATCAGATCATTACTTCATGGTCACCAAGATGAAATTGAAACTTAAGAAGCACTGGACAAGGGGGCGGACAACATCACAAAAGTATAATACGGATTTTCTTCGGGATACTGACAAACTCAACGAAATCAAGATAGCCCTCAGCAACAGTTTCCAGGCCTTTCATGACCTACTCAATGGAGAGGGAACTACTATGGAGAGCAACGGGAAAGAGAAAAAGAAGGCGATCATCTCAACATGTCAGGAGGTTCTGGGCCACAAGAAGCACCATCACGGAGTGGATCACTGTTGATACACTACATAAGACTGAAGAATGGAGGAACAAGAAGGCAGCAATCAATACCTGCCGAACAAGAGCAGAAAAAGTCAAATCACAAGCCGAATACACAGAAGTAAACAATTATATGAAGAGAGGCATCAGAACCGACAAACGTAAATATGTTAAAGAATCTACAGTGACGGCGGAAAAGGCTGCAAGAGAAACGAACATAAGACAACTGTATGATATAATAAAGAAGCTCGCTGGGAATAGCCGAAAACCAGAACGACCAGTGAAAGCAAGGAAGGCAAAGTAATCACCAACATTGAAGAACAACGAAACAGATGGGTAGAGCATTTCAAAGAACTCTTGTATCGATCAGCTCCACTGAACCCACCCAACATCGAAGTAGCACCTACGGGCCTGTGATATTCAAGATAATTAGAATTATGGTATGAACTAGTAGTCCCAGCAATAACGCAATTTAATCAAGTATTGCATGAGCAAGAGCGAATGTATGTACTGTATTCTGAATTCAAAATCAAAACAGTCATCTATACAGAGGAGTCATCGTTTCATTCAAACACTACACTCGCCACAGCTCAAATTGGAGTGTCAGTGTCTTATATCGATTGTACGTCTTCTTCTTAAGTTCCCCTTACGTCTGTCAGACAGTTTATTGAATGCAAACTCTGTATTATCTCGAATTCACTCGTTAGTATTGAAGATACGACCAGTATTCTAGTTTGACAACTAGCAACCAGTAACACCTTCTATATTCGAATCGTCCCCCAACCATTTAAAATCAGAAGTCAGATGAGAAGAGATCGGAAAGATATATTTGATACGTTATCAATATATCGAGAAACGTTTACTCTAATCTGGCTAGTGAACGTAGGAGCTGTGTCGCACGCTGAGTCGTAACGTGATCTGGTGCGGATGCCTGACCGAACGCCTTCAGTTAAACAAGTCCACTTATAACAATGTGGTCAGCATCCAATGTCGAACACTTAATGAGCTATTGATTCTGTGGAATTATTTTTAGCTACAGTATTAGAATTAACAACCGAAGTTGGAACAGACTCACCTGGGTCCTGGAATTGTATTTGATCAACATGTCGGTTATGTATACTGAAGTCATTGATATCCAGAATTCTCACCATAGATTTTCTAACATTCCCACGATAATATGTAACTTCTGCAGACTCCAAATACCCCGTATTCGAACGAAGAATTCTTCCTTTTAATAGCTTTGATGAAGTCTCTTCCGTCACAGAATGTTTGGCATTTCTATATTGAAGTATAAATGCATCTCCTCTCCTCTCCAGTTCATTAAATGTTGAAGCGGCAATAGAATCAATAGCAATTTTCTATGTCCTGACGAAATTATCTGCCTGGCCATTTGAACAAGGGTGCCTATTAGCAGTAAACAGATGTCTGCACTCTATACCATTCAACCAATTAGTGACTACATGTGCAGCGAAACGATAGCCATTATCAGTCACTAAAACCATGTGAACCTCTTCTCGACTAAATACCTTCCTTAATGCTTCGATTGTGAAGTCAGAATTCAGTGAACTTGTGAAAAAAACTTCAGGCCACTTAGAAAAAGAATCAATAAATACAAGTGCATAGTATTTGCCGAGAAATGGACCACAATAGTCTGCAGGAATTCTTTGCCTGGCCTCAGACGACACTGGCCATGGAGTCCACTTCGAAGGCTGACTTTTTAGCTTATGACATCTCTTACAATTGTTTGCTGTGCGACATATATCTGCATTTATCTCTGGCCACCAACATGTGAGCCTTGCCAAGAACTTCATTTTCTCAACATCTAGATGTCCACTATGAAGATCTTCAAGGACAAATTCGCGCAATCAAGGAGGAATAACAACACAAACATTTAGACACAAAATACCACCAGGAGTAGTAGATAACTCATCCCGCTTCGAATTATAGACAGGAAATCTACGTTTCAGATCAGCATTCCAACCTTTCCGTATAGCACTGAGTATATTTCCAAAGTATCTACGAGTTTCTCTAATGAGATCTGGACGTCACACCGGTAACGGGCTGCACTAATAAACAGTCTGAAGTATTATCAGGTCTGTCTCGTGATGATTGTAAAGGAATGTAGTCAACATGTTGGATTCCTTTTGCACTCCTGTGCTGAACTGTATAGTCATAGGCACTCAAAGCAATACTCTATCGTTGAACCATAGCAGCTGAGGAACGTGCTAAGGACTCTTAAGGATGATGGACGAACTTCATAATGTAAATGTAAATAATACCCCAAAATCAATAGCTCATTAAGTGTTCGACATTGGATGCTGACCACATTGTTATAAGTGGACTTGTTTAACTGAAGGCGTTCGGTCAGGCATCCGCACCAGATCACGTTACGACTCAGCGTGCGACACAGCTCCTACGTTCACTAGCCAGATTAGAGTAAACGTTTCTCGATATATTGATAACGTATCAAATATATCTTTCCGATCTCTTCTCATCTGACTTCTGATTTTAAATGGTTGGGGGACGATTCGAATATAGAAGGTGTTACTGGTTGCTTGTTGTAAAACTAGAATACTAGTCGTATCTTCAGTGGTGAGACGGACGTGATCTGGTACACCAAACGATAAGCTGTGAGTCTGTTCCTTTTTGGAACTTCATTATTCATTGTTTTTCTTTATTTGACTTTTATATATTGTGATATACCTTGTTTTCGACTTTTTCGGATATATTTTAATTATATATTTTTCGTTTTTTATAATACTATGACGGAACAGACACCCAAGGTATCTATGTCAAAAACTATTCCCTCACCCTCGATTCACTTAACGCCCTTTTGGCCTGATAATATCGAAGCCTGGTTCTGCTACGCAGAAGCTGACTTTTGCGGGCACGGAATCACGGACTCGCGCACACAATTCCTCGCGGTGGTTAAGGCATTACCGCGCGAATTCAACAGGTACGTAACACCTAGTATGTTTACTAGCGATGTTTCAGAATCTTACGAAAGTCTAAAACGATCGGCTCTAAAACGCGGAGATCTAACCGATCGACAACGGTTGGATCAACTCCTTAACAATACCGACCTGCAATATGGTTCCGCGACAGACATGCTGTTAAGGATGAGAGAGGTGATAGGTCAAAGAACTCTCAATGATGGCCTATTTAAACAGCTCTTCTTATCTAAACTCCCGAAACAGGTGCAAGCAGTTCTTGTCCCGTTTCAAAACAACGCCGTAGACGAACTGGCTGCATCTGCGGATCGCATTTTAGAAATTACGAAATCTTCTAGCCCCGAGGTTTTTTCAGTCAAAGAAAACCTCAAACGACCCAGAATGACATCACCGAATTATGTCATACACTAACACGATATCTTAGATTTCGTAATGACCGTAGTCAGTCAAGAACCGCTCAAAGAAGCGTATCATGTGGGCGATCTGTCTCTCGTGGTCGAGAGACAGATAATCCCAACTGGTGCTGGTATCATAACCAGTATGGCAAATCTTCTAGAGATTGCAGGAAGCGCAGCAATTACCTGATCTCCAAGGCGACTGACACGAATAAGAATTCGGGAAACTTCCCAGCCGGCACGCGTTAATGGCAACCGTAGTCGGCGAACACAGCCGTCTGTTATACCTCATGGATGTGACCACGAAAGTTCGCTACCTCGTCGACACTGGCGCAGAAGTTAGCGTTCTTCCCACAAATTCTAACGACAGGCTTCACGGGTCTATTTTAAGTTTACAGGAGGCAAACGGAAAACCGATCGCCACGTATGGTAAAAGGTACGTCTACCTTAACACGGGTTTACGCAAACCCATTCACTGGATTTTCGTGGTCGCAGATGTCTCTATGCCAGTCATTTGTATAGACCTGTTACAATACCACAATCTACTCATCGACACACGCAAACGAAGGTTAATAGACGGAAACACTAAGTTATCTGTTTGCGTAACTCCTTTTTCTGGTTGCAGATTATCTCCAGTCACAATTAAGCACACTATAGACCTCTTATAACAACCATTACTTGATAAATACTCCGGGATATATCAACCACAACCGAAATTGCCTTGTGTAACCAACAATGTTACACATCACATCTCGACTACAGGACCACCTGTATTCTCAAAAGCACGCTGACTGGCTCCCGAAAAGCTTAGGTTGGCTAAAAACGAATTCGACCACATGATATAATTAGGGATAATTCGACCATCAAATAGTCCATGGTCATCTCTTTTGCACATGGTCCCTAAAAAGGACAGCAATGATTGGCGTCCAACTGGTGATTATCGGCGTCTGAATGCTAAAGCCATTCCCGATCGTTACCCGTTGCATCACATCCACGATTTGACAGCTACCTTGAAACGTACAACTGTCTTTTCGAAAATCGACTTAGTTAAGGCTTACAACCAAATATATATGGCAACTGACGACATTCCGAAAACCGCCATCATAACTCCTTTCGGACTTTACGAATTCTTACGAATGCCTTTTGGCCTAATAAATGCCGCTCAAGCCTCCCAAAGGTTCATAGACGACGACTTCTGAGGTCTCAACTTCATACATGCGTATGTTGATGACTGTCAAATAGCAAGTCCGGACAGAGATCACATCTCCAGCACCTGAACATTGTTTTCGAACGACTCCAAAGGCATGGTATTACTGTCAACATTCAGAAATGCCAAATCGGAACAAACTCCCTAGACTTCTTAGGACACACTATCGATGTCCAAGGCATCCGACCCCTTAGAAGCAAAGTGGCGGCCACTCTGGATTACCCAGAACCGACCACGTTTCAGCAGTTGCGCCATTTTAACGGCCTTGTACGTTTCTATAGACGGTTTATACCTAAAGCGCGTCCCTTATGAAAACGTTAACCGACCAACTTCGTGTAAATGCGAAATCAATTAGTCTAGATGACACCGCGCGAAGAGCATTCTCTACAGTTAAGGAACATATCGCTAAGGCAACCCTGCTCTCACATCAGGACACTCAAGCACCCATTAGTATAGCAAAAGACACATCCGACTCAGCAATCGGAGGAGTCTTACAACAATGGGTTAACAACTCTTGGCAGCCATTAGGATTTTTCTCGAGACGGTTGCTGGACGCGGAATCTAGGTACAGCACGTTCGGTAGGGAACTCCTGGCTATGTATTGTGCTGTACGGCATTTCCAACATTCCATCGAAGGAAGAGAATTCACGCTTTTTACCGACCATAAACCTCTTGCTTTCTCTTTCAGCTCATCCTCAAATAAGTACTCACCTCGAGAGTCTCGACGACTGGATTACATTTCGAAGTTTACTTCAGATAGACAACACATTTCTGGAGCAAACAATGTAGTCGCAGACGCTTTGTCTCGTATCAGTTCCTTGAACAGTTTCCAAGGAATCGACCTTCTTAAACTCTCTCAGCTTCAAGAAGACACTGATCTTCAGCATCAGTTATCCTCGACAACCCTTAAACTATGTATTAAGCAGATGGGAACAGGTAAGGAAACCTTACTTTGAAACACATCTACAGGTAGGGATCGTCCAATAGTACCAAAACATTATCGACGCAACATCTTCAATACGTTGCACAATCTCACCTAGGTGCTCGTGCAACAGTCAAAATTATAGCCGAACGCTTTTGCTGGCCTGGCATGATTAAAGACGTGAGGGAGTGGGCACGCTCCTGTGTAAGCTGTCAGAAATCTAAGGTCATAAGACACAACAAATGTCCCTTGAGCTCTTTCAAAACCTCCGATGCTCGTTTCGACTACGTTCATCTAGATTTGGTAGGACGCTTACCCGATTCTAACGGATACTCATATCTCTTAACATGCGTAGACCGTTTCACTTGATGGCCAGAAGCAGTGCCTATCAAGGACATTACTTCTGAGACAGTGGCTCGCGATGGGTAGCGAGTTTTGGCTGTTCTTCAACCATCACTACAGACCGCGGACGCCAGTTTGAATCTGGACTTTTCCGTTGTCTGACCACACTATTAGGAATCACTCGCTTCCAAACGACCGCCTACCACCCACAAGCAAACGGGTTGGTAGAGCGCTTTCACCAACAACTAAAAGCTTCATTATCAGCTACGAACGTTTCACAGTGGACAGACGCTCTTCCACTCGTCTTGCTAGGTATCCGCAATGCAGTGAAAGCTGGCGTTGGATACACTGCATCTCAACTCGTTTATGGAACGACACTCCAACTTCCAGGAGAATTCGTTGATCCTTCGACTTCTTCAATGATTATGGATCTAAACTCTTACACGAGCAGGCTTACAAAGACAATGCGTTCAGTTAAACCTGCTCACACTCGACCACAATCAACTGATGTTTTCGTTCAACCTGAATTACGACATAGTACACACGTCTTCGTTCGTCGAGACTCACATCGACGACCTCTCGAATCAGCATACGAAGGACCCCTCAAAGTTCTTCAACATGAACCTAAGTACTATGTAGTCGATAAGAACGGCACGAACGATAGCATCAGTATCGATCGCCTCGAAGCAGCGTACTTAGAAGGAAACCCTATCTACGTTGATTTCCTTCGGTACAATCGAACGACATGGCTCCTATACCTGAAGTACCCCACACGACAGCCAACACGCACCTTGATACTTCGTCAATGTAGGAAAATAAACTTAAGGCAACGCGTTCTGGAAAAAGAGTAAGATTTCCAGAACATTTAAACGACTATTGCTCGTAGGACACAAAGTTTATCTCGAATTCCCTTTGCATTGTTTATTATAAAAAAGGAATTTCTTTTGATATGCTCATTTTTGTGTATTTATTCCAAAAAAACAAAACAAACAATTTTTTACCAATGAACGTATACATTTATATATATATATATATATATATATATAAACTAAGAAAAACCAATTTTTTACAGTCGCTTTTACGCTGTCGCAAGCGTAGTAGTTTATTTACTTTTTTCCGCTCACCTTGTGTCCTTACGCAAGTACGTGTATTTCAATATGCACTCACACGTTCGATTTTTTCTTTCCCAGGACGGCTGGAAAAGAACGACGAAGTTTCACAAGGAACCAAAATTTTCATTTAACTTTGTTTTCTTATTACTACGTTGTACTTCATGGTCCCTAAGTGTAAAGAAAGACGACCAGACGCTGCTAAACATAGCAAGCTATCGGAAGAGTGTTCGCCAACGACAAACTCGTTGGGTTTAAAATTCTGGCTGGTACGTCTTAGGGTCATCACTACCTCACTAGGGGGGGGGAGTGATCTGTAGCTGTAAATAATTCCACAGAATCAATAGCTCATTAGGTGTTCGACATTGGATGCTGACCACATTGTTATAAGTGGACTTGTTTAACTGAAGGCGTTCGGTCAGGCATCCGCACCAGATCACGTTACGACTCAGCGTGCGACACAGCTCCTACGTTCACTAGCCAGATTAGAGTAAACGTTTCTCGATATATTGATAACGTATCAAATATATCTTTCCGATCTCTTCTCATCTGACTTCTGATTTTAAATGGTTGGGGGACGATTCGAATATAGAAGGTGTTACTGGTTGCTTGTTGTAAAACTAGAATACTAGTCGTATCTTCAATAGCTTCAAGATCAGTAAAACTGGTAAACTTCCTTCCAAATAAATATTTATGAAGTCTTTTAACAGCCCAAAACACAGCTAATGTTTTCACTGAATTGGTGAATAACCTTGGTCAGTAACAGTAGGTCTGAATGAAACACAGATAACTGAACCCCATATTCGGAAGTTCGCCCTTCGGTTTATCACCTGTTCCTAGTACATCACACGTCTGTTGCCATGGAAACAAAGGCGTAATGAAATAAATTTGCAGATCCAACAATGAAGACTTACAGGGGATTAAATAAATTGGGTCCACAAGGTCTTTTTTATCAAGTTGCAGGGGTACGAAGCCGCTTTTATATCGATAAAGGAATGCTCGATTTAAGCGAAATACATTTGTTTTTACATTCCATTTTCCCTAGGTTTTTTGCGGTGACGATTGTACCTCTTGGAAGTGCGACAGCAGTAAGATGTTTCCCTCAGACAACCAGTATCTGCAACGATGCTACCTTCTCACAAGGAAGGAGGGGGTTAGAAAACGTCGACCCCCCAAATGTCACGCCTCACCTTACCTCACGGATTTCCGTCTCCAGCAGTAAGGCCCTTTGAAGAACGGGGCTAACACGTAAGAAACCTCCCACAAAAAGGTCGTGCACGACCGGCCTTAAGCAGTTGTCCCTTGGGCTCTACGGTCACGCTCCCAAGTTGTCAAGACCAACATTAATCCAACTTCCTTTTCAGGTCCCTCAAGAAATACCCTTCCACGATGTGGATAGCCGGGAAGTGATATCAGCCCCCATACTCGTAGCAGCACACGAGACCAAGTTGGTCACAATCAAATCCTTCCTACACCTAATAACGCTATTATCTCCATGAATAACCCTCTTCACGTCCCTTTATCACTTCGCACCACTAGGGCAAACGATTCCAGGACGCGGAACGTTATTCCTGGTCTCCTGAAACCACGCTCTAAACTACATGTAGGAGCTTTTAACGTCCAACCACTGTGCCAAGTAGGACAACAGGCTTCCTTAGCTAGGACTTTAGAATCTCACACCATCGATGTGTGCTGCATCTCCGAAGCGCGCAAACAGGATCCGAGTAGCGTCATTCATTTGACCTCACCATGTCAAAATAAAGAACCAACTCTATTCACGCTTCGTATATCTGGTAGCTCTGGTGCTGCTCTCCGTGGCTTAGCTGGCGTAGGCATAGCATTAAGTCCTAGGACAGAACTAGCTCTCTTACACAGGTGTACCCTCAACTTTTTAGGTCACACACTCAACAATCAAGGTATCAAACCGGTTCCTGGGGAAACACAAATTATTGAAAATTATCCCTTACCTGATTCGTTCAAGAAGCTACGACATTTTCTTGGGATGATCAACTTTTACCAACGTTTAATCCTGAAATGTGATGACATAGTGAAACCGCTAACTGATTTATTAATGGGACTTGCTAAATCACTAATGATGACACCGCAAGCAATTCAAGCACTTGAATAGTTGAGAAACTCCTTAAGCACTGAGGTATTGCTGTTCTGACGGAAGGTTGGTGCACCTTTAGCAGTAATGACCGACGCCTATAATGTAGCAGTAGGTTCTGTACTTCAGCAACGCGACAATCAACAATGGCAACCCTTATCATTTTTCTCAAAAAAGCTAAACGCGACGCAAACAAAATATAGCATATTCGGTAGAGAACTGTTGGCCGTCTATTTAGCCATCAAGCACTTCTGGAGTATGTTAGAAAGCAATCCTTCTATAATATTTACTGATCACAGACCCCTAACTAAGTCATTGATGCAAAACCATGATAGATACAGTCCGCGTGAAATTCGTTAACTAGAATTCATTTCTCGATTTTCAGCTGACATACGCCATATAAACGGCATGCAAAACGATGCAGCAAACGCACTATCTAGATTAAATATCAATACCTTCTCAATCCATGATATGAACTATCAAGATATGGCAAAACATCAAATGCTTGACGTGGAGTTCAAAAAACTTTTACAGTCTAATGAAACGTAACTATTATTCCGAAACATTCCCATAAACAAGAAGGAAACCTAAACCTGCGATATCTATACAGGTAAAACCCGCCCCTTTGTACCTTATGTTGTGAGACGAAACATTTTTGAGAAATTGCACAACATATCCCATCCAGGTATAAAAGTCACTGTAAAGCTTATTACAGATAGGTTTGTATGGCCGAACATAAACAAAGATGTACGAAAATGGTCACGGGAATGCATCCAATGCCAGAAGTCGAAAGTACACAGGTAAATCATATCTCTCACAGGAATTTTTCCCGTCGTTAGCTCTAGGTTCGACCACATTCATATCGATATTGTTGGACCGTAACCAATTTCCAATGGTTATACGCACATACTGACATGTATAGATAGATTCATGAGATGGCCCATGGCCGTCCCGTCAAAAGACACATCGGCATCAACGGTGGCGAAGAGATAAGCGAAACACCGGATTGCGAATTTCGGTGTCCCACCAACCATTACGACCGACCGTGGAGCCCAGTTTGAAAGCAAACTATTTCAACAACTCACAGACACTTTCGATATAAAGAGAATCAGAACCATTGCTTATCATCCGGATACTAACGGAATGATAGAAAGGTTCTACCGACAGCTGAAAGCCTCTTCGGCGGTCACAGCAGGAGATTACAAATGGGATAGCAAACTTCCTTTGATATTATTAGGCATTCGCCCAACTATCAAACAAGTCATCGGTTGTTGTGCTGATGAGTTGTTTTATGGAATAATGTTACGCTGGCCTGGTGAGTTCTTGAACCGGGCAACAGATATAACCAACTTCGTGCAACAACTGAAACAATAGATGGAATCCATTGGGTCCGTCGAATCACGAACCCAGAAGGTGAAGTCATTCGTACCCACTAAATTGGACAAATGTTCACATGTATTCGTCAGAAATGATAGAGTACGACAGCCTTTACAGACTACCCACGACGATCCTTTTAATGTTGTCCAAAAAGACAGCAAAACAGCTACAATAGAAAAATCTGGTAAACATGATACTGTTATCATCGACAAGGTAAAACCAGCGTCTTTAGAGCACATCGAGAGACAGAATCATCTAAATCCGCATAAGAGCAAGCAGCACACAAACTATCTGAAACAAGCGATGCTTCACACCGAAGTTCAGCAGCAACAGAAACTAATACAAGATCAGGAAGAAGAGTACACAGGCCAGATAGGCACGCAGCAACTACCATATTTATCTGGCCCAAATCCTGAAATTGTTCTTATAACACAAAAAACCTTCTTTATTTTCACTAATTGTTCTTTATTTGCCACACGGATCGTCATTACGTTTACTTTTAACTTCATGTAATCCCTTGATGTTAAATATACATTTGTATACACATATATAAGACATTTCAACACATAAAAGCTTTCATTACAACTCGAAGCTTACTCACCACATGGTGTTGTACATTCATTTTAAAAACTTTTTTTGTCGCTTTGTGAAACATAAATGGTATTAAAATTTTTTTTTTAATCTATGTTCTGGGTGGGAGTTTATGTAACAAGCCCATTCAACTATTGTATTATTTGTGTGTTCTCTGTGGTTTAGACATTTCATCCACCTTTAAATCTATGTGTGAGTCTGATTGAGCGCATGTCTGCACATCAATCTTTAATCTATTCCGTCATTGGTTGTAAGAAAATATAATCAATAATTTATCCACAATCCATTAACACTCAAAAATTTATATGGAATTTTACCACTCATTGATACACACAAACTTGTTTAACCAGTATGCTTGTTATCCGTACGCTTGTGATTTTAACCAAACTTCAACAATAAGCTATCTCTATAACTAGTGTTCAGGCTTTTGAATAATCTCGAGTAAACCCATAATTCTACTAGGAGATTTAGCCTACATTAAATATTTAGTTAACGAAATATTATTAATTCATTTGGGTCAAATATAGAGGAATTAATTGTTTAGACTGGATCCCAGTAGACAGTCGTTTGTGCGCTGTCCGACTAAACGGGACAATAAGGACTCGGAAAGATAGGGACACTCCTCGTTGTCTCTTCGTCGTCTCTGCCTACTCTCCCACTGGCTGCAGCTCAAATGATGTAAAAAATGAGTTTTACAGAAAGCTTTCCGACCTTCTCCGAAAAGCTAGGCGCTCTGATGTAGTAATAGTGGCTGGTGACTTTAATGCTCAAGTAGGTAAACTAAGCGAGAGGGAAAGACACGTAGGTGGGTCTTATGGTGTCGTGGCTCAAAGAACAGATAATGGCGACCGTCTGTTGCAGCTATGCTCAGATAACCGCCTGTTTCTTGCAAATGCTAACTTTAAGCATAAGGAGAAACATCTTTTGACATGGCGACTCCCGAAGTCGTCCCAACGTTCGACCCAACTGGAACACATCAGCCACCGATGGAGGGGGTCGATAGAAAACTGTCGCTCATTCTGGAACACATGTTTAGATTGAGATCATGCTCTAGTGCGAGCGCATATCTGTCTGCGTCTTACTGGACGTAGGAACGACGCTGCAAGGAAGCCTCTTAGGGTTCTACTTAATGATAGACAAGCTAAGAATATATTTCAGGAACAACTAGAAAAACAGTCAGACAGCCATGTAAGTTGTGCCCACCCCGAGGCAGCGTGAAATGACATCCGAAAAGCAGTGGAAATAGCAGTGATATCTGCAAGTACGGTAAACCATATGGTTAGGGAGAAACACTGGATCTCAGCAGCATCTACCTCACTGATAGATGCTCGAAAACTCATCCCACCTGGCTCTGAACACAACGAAAAGTGGGGTCAGCTTAAGCGCAGGCTAACAAGAAGCCTACGCAATGATCGCGAACAGTGGTGTGTAGGGAAAGTAAGAGAGATGGAAAAGGCAGCGGCAATAGGTAACAGCAGACAACTGTTCAGACTTGTTAAGAAAACCGGTATTAGGAACCCAACTGTTAGCGAAACTATCTCGGAAAAACGTGGATATGTTATTCATTCTCAATCCAGAAGATTGGATCGATAAAAAGAAGACTTTAGGGATCAGTTCAACTGGTCTCCGGTTTCTCACGATCTCCAGTCGACCTGAATGGCAAGGTAATGTAAGTCCCTCAACTTTTTACGAGGTTGAAGTTGCATCCATCCTTCGTTTTCTTCCAAATTCTAGGCTGAATTCTTCATGTCCCTATCTTTATCCTCTTTACAAATTTATACTGCTTGAATAACATCTTCAGTCCGTATTCTTTCCGATTACTGCTTATACTCTCACTACTTCTACCAGTATGCGATTTGAATCGACAGCTGCATCTCTGTGTTAATGTGTTATGGCAACTCGAACTGATGTACGTATGTACGTACGAAGTTCTACGTTGTGACTTACTGACTGAAATAACTAGATGAAATTCTAGAAGGGTTTGAAAATGAAGAGCACTGTTTACAACAAGTAAGACATTTATAGGTCCATCCTTTTGGTTGCTATTTCATTTACTTATTGAATTTGATACTGATAAGGAAGTTTAACCGTTTTTTTCGCGGTTGATTTGTTTTTTTTCAGAATTGCGTGAAGCTTAGAAGGTTTTCTGATATGCAACCTATAGTTTCTGTCAAATAATTGAAAGGCTCATACCTTTCAAATAACCAAGTCTATGCCGATAAACAACTTGGCAAATTTCTGAATATGGAAGATTATGTGGATAAACAATTTACAAATTGACGATAACTGTTTTATATTGACTACTGCCACGTTTATTCATCTAATGAATTATCTAAACACAAATATAACAACTGCACGGTCCTTTTGAAATATAAATCTTGTTAGTGTGTATAATTACAGCCTAGTTCGGTAGTAATACAACCTTGATAATAGACCTAACCGAAAACGGCAAAGTTGTCATGGGATTGCTTAATCTGTAAGATCTTACGTGGAAGCCGCATCACTATCTACACTGACTCATCGTGACAATTAACAATGATACTTAGTACTTCAGAAGAACACACTTATGCTGGGGACAGAATAATATATATAATGTGAATAGTAATGTTATACATAACGAGCACGTCTACAAAGCAATCATGCCATTAGATCGAATGAATGTCTCTATCTCCACCTCTGCCGACCTTCCCCAAGTGTTACATGTCGAATATACGGTTTTTTGTCATTATATGCTTGGCTTCGAAGACCATGTGGTTAGGGAACAATGCCACTTCAAGTATTCATCCGAATATACTGTCATAGTGAAGAAACTTATGCATACGACGCAACATTATAGCAACTTGTCTAAACTGATGCGGTATTACAAGTTTGCGTAACGAAACGAGCACTTATAAGGCAAACACTTAGTAGTTTTTTCTAATTTCCACAAACAGTTATCCGTTATGATTATCGGTATATCTCCTCACGAAACTAGGAAGACAAAAATGAAAATTGGGCAAAAGTTTATTGATGTATCATTACTACTGGTGCAGAAACAGCAACAGTTGATGCAGAAAATTCAGGTTACAGGTTTGATATATAGTTAGATTAAAAATACTACCAAAAGAAACTTATACTAGACAGTTCCTGCCACGTTTCCACACTTTTTGTGTTTCGATCCATATTTTTCATCGTAAAGAATACTACATAAAGACAAACGTTAGAGAAACTACGGTCTTACTTACTTATTGATGATTCTTAAGAAAAATTGGCTTCATTGGATCTGTACGTACTGTTTCCTTAGTCTGGATAGTAAAATTGTTGTTATTATGGAATATGTGAGTTTTATTTATCTCCCATCGACTGCAATTTCTAAGAATATGCCGAACTATACAGTTTATGTTTCGCAATTGATCGGGCTTACGTGTAAGAGATTGTCTTATTGTGTGTGCCAGTATCATATGACGGCATGCCGTCCTTGTAAAGACACCTTTCATGTCACAATTTTCTTCAACATCCAGTTTACTTCTGCTCGTAATTATTTTCGCTTCCAGAGAAACAGAACAGGACGCCCTCGAACAAAATTATCCCCAAAATGTACCCAAACCGGATAAAGTTTTCCCCGAAATGGGGAGATTGGGAAGTTATGAAGCAACAATCGGTCCAATGTGTGCCCCACAAGGCGTAGAGAACTAAATCAATTTGCTGCGCAATGGTTTTGGAATTCGCTGCAGCGAAAGACCACTTACATATGGAAAAACCTGATATTCGTGTAACTCAACAGACACTCAGCAATTGAAATACGAAATGACCGCCTCTTGTCAGGCCGCTCGGGTAGCTAAAATGAAACGGTGGGCCGCTTAGAAAGGATCTGAATTTTTACCGCACCTTAAACCAGTGAGACAGTGTGTGGCGTCGAGTCGCGATCGACTATGATCACCACTACATGAAGATTACGTGGCAGGCATCGACGTGTATCCCTCGGTAGGCCAAAACCCAGAAAGCTGTTATTGGTTGCAATAAGGTATACTTGTTGGAGATCTCGTGGTATCGAAAGAATACCGAAAGGTGCACAAAGATTACAAGCAGGGCCGCCGAGCGGAAGCGAGTTCGTGCAAGGTCACAGGCAACGGAAAGAAAAGTGCGTTTGGTACAGTTAAACAAACAAGTACAGTAAAACAACCACTGGTACAATTGGTTATAATAATAATTGTTTCGATTATACCAATCGCGTTCTCGTCATAAAAGTAGGTCACTACTAGGCCGTGAATAATGGACGACCTCTGAGCGACGCTAAAGGGACCCTGGAAATTTGAATCCGAATGATAGAACTAAATGGGGATTACGAAGCATTTTGAATAATAAATATTACGATTTATAATTGTTGGTTAGACTTAGGAATTAGATTAACGGTTTTCATCACAAATCGACATCAGCTAAAATGCCAAAACGCCATTTAGCCAAACGGTGAATGAATTCCAAGACCTGCCGTCTCAAATTACAGTCTCACCCTAATTTCGTACTGGCACCCATGATCTGCGTCAATAGCATGTGAGCAGTCGAATCTCCTAACTCCCTGTTCAACAAAAGTACATCATTCTAGCTGCACTTCCCTTAATAGATACTGCTTTTGGTTAATGTGTAAAACCAATCCAAACACGTTGTAAGACAAGAATATTCCTCCCTTCAAAGAGATACAGTTAACAACATCGAGAAGCTAGTGTTACTGATCATTATTCGGTCACTTTAGAACTACATTCATTTGAGTTACACAGATTCATTGTGGCTGAGCGAGGATAGCTTCGGGATAGTGTTGATATTGTACAAAACAGAATCACATCTTTGCTTACTCGTACATATTGTGATTGACTCTGTAATATTACATTCTCTCGGCGGCACTTTGTATCGCTCCGAAACTAGTCATCAGTTTCTTGTCTATGTTTTCTATACTTTTTTATTGAAGAGAAGTTTACAATTAAAGTCTACTGAATCAGGGCACGTCAGATAATGTAACTAAGTTAAGTGTAGTAGGTTTGAATGTTGGTTAGTGCTTTTGCATCGTTCGCCGTGAAGTTATTAGGAATTTTCTAGAGTTCCTGAATGTAGTGATTTTATAAAATTCTAACGCTTTGACACTGATTTTTAGCATCAGCCTGGACAGTACATCGTGGTTCACGACAAGGAAAGGAAGAAAGTTTTAGTCATCCCTAGAAAATGGCTGCTGACAAAGGGGCATTTTGTCTACATGAATGATGCTACTGGTGCAAATGCTCTCGATCGCATGGATCCTGATATTCGCTTCTCCTTGAGATGGTACGCCACATTGCATCATTGTGGTAGGTTGCCATCATGTTGAGGTCATGGTTTTCAGATAACTACCATACAGCTGAGGGACTGAAAGCATCATTCACTACATTACTCGGTTACAAAAGCACAATTACACCTGAGGAGGACACGCTACCGTGTGGAAATAAAAAGCCGAAGAGGTGAATTTATAAACGCACGTTATTCATTCATTGTTCGGGTTGTCAAATGTGAAATGAACGACTACGTGTGCACCTCGGAAGAACGAGAGGTTGCTGAAATTTAAGCTGAATGTGTCCCAATCGACTTTCCAGTTGTCAACATTTTGACTAGGAGTTTTTCACCTACAGCTAAGTAAGTACCTATCGAATACGTCTTCATAAAGCAGTTCACCAAAGACGGATTTTCCCACCACCGCTTCTATCTACTTCAACGGAAGTTGGTAAACCGTAAAATAGAATAAATTTAAACATGATCGCAAAAGGTTGTACAATGCTGACAATAAAATATTAGAAATGATTCTGAAAGCAGTCACGGAAATGTCTACGAAGATTGAAAAACTAACTGCCTACATCAAAATTTCACCCATGGGCATGAAGGACAGGCACAGCGACAGCATGGACATTTCAAGTTGCGTATTCTCGTTGAAAACACCTGGGGAAATGCGTACTCTTGAAGCTGCTTTGTGGGAGCACAGGTCCCATGACCAGTTCGTAAGTTGTGACAGATGTGCTCACAGCTCCCAAGTGCAACCTGTCCAGAGAACCAAATAACACAAGCCGTGGATGTTGCGAGCCAGGCTTTCTTACACGAAGCAAGAGATTGAGTAAATAAGAGTGGATGGTGATCCGAAGAAAAGGTGAGCTAAATACACTCTTGATCTGTAATTAAATACCGGTTTCTGTTTTAATATTGGTTTTGATAAACATTTATACTGAAATAATTACTTCCTATCTATCTCATTTTCATCTGGCTTCGCAATTGTTAACAGACCTAATTATAAGTTTTTATTTAGCAAACATCATTGTTATATCACTAATACGTAATCAACCTTTCATGTGGCATTATGGATTTATTGGTTGGATGATTGCTGTGACATAGGGCATTCGTTTGTTTATTATGGGCGATTCGGCTGTTTCTATGCTGCATTTGTAATGCAGAAGAGCAACTGTTTTTCCTTTTGTAGAACACTGTGAATGAAAGTTCAACATCAACCTGATGTACTCAACCAAAACGCATTGGCGATTGTTAAGAATTGGAAGGAGTTATGTATTGATGGATAATTTGTACTTCTAAAACTTTGATATACATTTTTATTTATAATGCACCAGTGTTTTAATTACGGCAATGCTTATCTATCGTGACAGACCAGTTCTCGCTACTAGCTATGGTTTAATTGCTTTGGCACTGCGTTCACTTTGCGGAAAAAATTGAATAGATGCTTAGTAACTTTCGGGTACATGCTATTAAGTCGCCAGGCTTTCCTGTACGATCGGCGATCTTTGGTTTTTTCCGAATGCAGTGTTGTGGATAAGTTGGAATCGTGCAGAATGTCCCCAAAATGCGAAAAAATATTGAAGGTTGATCCACAGAACGTTGATGGCTTTCCCCAAATGTTGGGGAAAAACCCGGAATTTGTTAACATTATCGATAAATATAGACGGATCTCCCTAAAGTGTTATAAGATTTTAAGAAAATACTGAGGTTTTTGGGCCATTTCCTTCAAATTTTCTATAGCAGCCTCTCCGAAATTTCCTCAAAACAGACAAAATTTCCCTCGAAATAGGGAGATTTCGGTTACTGTTATGCAAAACTCCTGTGACCAGTCGTAATGATTGTTGTTTCTTAACAGTGCACTGGGTGTTGCTTATGGCTCTAACTCCTCGTACTGACCATACCTCATCAATCTTCAGTCTCGTCGCGGAAAATCCTATCGAGTCGAGATGAATGTGATCAGAGCGTACATAAAGAATTGAAGAAGTACCCACAAAACATTTATTATATCTACTCATGCTCAAGTTTTTAAAAAGTACGTGCAAACGTATCTAACCCTTTGCTTCATCATTCACTCTGCATAAGGGGAAGAATACGTTGGAAATTCTTCGGTATTTTATTGAACAGTATTGCTATTTATTTGTTCTTTTTCACTGTCTTACGACGTGGTTGAGCTGGTGATCGTTGACCTCTGACTATATTCCAGTAACGATTACTCTAATAATTGCGGATAAATATTTGATCCCATTTTGTTGTTAACACTCTTACTGGTTATCTGACACCGAACACCTCTTTGTCAACCATTACTCTCACTGTTTAGCACATTATTTCGTGTAGGAAAAGCTTTCGACTGTATAGCACAGATATCGTGCTTCTGACACAAATCGGTTTGCTTTCTTAAGTTAGAGCAGTTTAAATCGAACACAAGTTTTGTTTTTTGACAGAACTTAAAGCGAGTCACCCAAAAAAGGTTTATGCGCTACACAGGAGAGGGTAATTTTCGCCTAGACAAATTAACTTTAGTCCGTTAGTTCCATGTTCAGACCAAATACGGGAATTTCAGTCTTGACGTTCCGAGTTTTTAAAATAGTTATGTGATGAGCTTGACAGCTTTCCGAAACGCTTATTGTGCATTGTTTTCAGAGTAATAGTACCTAGGAGTTATTTAAAGTATATCGGCTACAGATTAGACATGAAGTACTGCTGCAGCATTTACCTTATCGTGTTTCAGCTGGAGTTACGTAGCCGATCACCACAATGAACCGTGACGATCAAACCATTCGTTTTGAAGCCATGTCAATTCCACAGCATCGACATATATGTAGTTCTTCATGAAGGTAATTCGTGTAACCTCTGGCGACTTTATGGCTAATTTCGAGAACCTGGAAACCGACTTCTCGACAATTGCCGAAAAGTAAAAAAAATGGGACAGTTTACTGACTTGTTCCGTGGTAATAACACAACCTGATCAAGCGGACACAATGGCCTATGTTCAACAATTACTGTGTCCAAAAACCGAAACTGTGTTGAATTACGGAGACATTTTCTATACAAGTTGATAATATCATGGCAATATGATATGGTTACTTACCGCATACCTCAAACTTATGTTTTTGCTTGTGTCCTATTGAAGCTCTACATTTATGAGAAATAGTAGTATAGAGTTAACTTGAAATCACATTCGTATAGCCACTAGAACTGTTTCAATCAAGCATCCCTAAAACACCAGGCACTATGCTAGCCGCGATCTGGGTCACCGAAATAGCGATGTTGAGGTCAGTAAGTATAACCATGGGGTAACTGAACAGTATGTGGCCATCTCTACAGCGGTTTAACGGACACTTTCAACCAAGATAAAACAGGTTATACTCCTCCTCATTTAACCGATCAAGAGTCGTATTCTCCGATGCCTATAATTGAACCTAAAACAGAAGAAAAACAATTATAACCTCGCTTCACACATATTTACGGCTAGCATACATCGACGACGGATCTGAGCACGACGATAGCGCTCAGTCAATATAGGTCTTTAATCATGGGCATAAACCAAGCAATTCCAATGAATAGAATCCTTAACAAACATTCTCAAACCAAACCTATGAAACGTTAAACTTAGCTTTAGCCCCATATTTGACTTGGACTCTACATCGACAAATCATTTTCTACTTTTCTATGCAAATATTACTGAAACCTGTATAAGCACACAGTTGAACCCGCTCGTAGATAAAAACAAGGGTTGACCGTAAAAATTTACACCCCCTCTTGTACATAAGAAAAATATTAAAAAGACTCCGAACAGAACAGATTGAAATATGCCCAGGTAAATGAAATCACTTCAAATAAAAGAGCCACGGTGCCATACGAAGTAAATTGAAAATTTCCTGAGTCCACAAGATTTACGCTTTTTCTAACAACAACGGCAACAACAAAAACGAAACGAGCATTTCAAACAGTGCGGGTAAATAGGAGGATTACCCAAAACACAACGTAAGTGAGAAGATATAACACACTCACTCATATAATGAGTGAAACTCATTGAGCACAAGTAAAAGCAATTCAAAAGACATAGCAACTACAACTGAATGACATGGAACGGAAAGAAATATCGAGTAACCATGTGATACAACTCAGAAGTTAGAGAGAAAATGTAGTAGATCACAGTGACCGGTCAGGAACAAACAAGAAACATCAATCACTGAGGTCAAAGAGCAGAAGAACAGATGGATAGAGAGAGCACTTTGAAAGGCTCCTGGATAGAACAGCCCAACTGAACACACCGAAAATCGAATTAGCACACACAGACCATCTTACGGATCTCCCACCAATAATAGAGGAGATCGGCATATCTGTCAGACAAACAAAGGCTGGGAAAGTAGCAGTTCCAGTCAACATACCTGTGGAAGCATTGAAGTTAGACGTAGAGGTGACTACAAAGATGCGCTACACTCTTTTCAGAAAAATTTGGGAGAGGGAACAAATACCAGCAGACTGGAAAGAGGGATACCTCATCAATATACCAAAGAGGGGAGATCTGAGCAAGTGTGAGAAATACAGAGGCATCACACTACTGACAGTACCAAGAAAAGTTCTCAACAGTGTTGTTAAACCGCATGAAAGATTCAGTAGACGTCCAACCTCAAGATCAACAGGCTGGGTTCTGTAAGGATCAATCGTGAACCGACCAAATTGCCACACTATGGATCATTGTTGAGCAATCGACTGAATAGAACTCACCACTATACATCAATTTCTTTGGCTATGATAAGGCATTTGACAGCGTGGATGGGAAAACCTCGTGGAACATTTCTCGACACTATGGTGTACCTGAGAAGATTATCATCATCATAGACTTCTCATGAAGGACTATGCTGCAAAGGCGCACATGGAGGGCAGCTCACAGATGCATTCCAAGTGAAGACCAGTGTTAGGAAAGGCTGAATACTCTTGCTTTTTCTATTTCTTCTAGTGGTCGATTAAACCATGAAGACCTTCACAGTTCAGGAAAAGTACGGAATACAGTGGATAGCTTGCATGCAACTAGACGATTTGGACTTCGCAGATGACCTAGTTCTTCTATCCCATACACACGAACAAATGAAAGAGAAGACAACCAGTGTAAAAGTAGTCTCTGCAGCAGTAGGCCTCAACATACACAAAGGAAAAAACAACATCCTAGAATACAACACAGCGAGCAGCGACTGAATCACATTTAGTGGAGAATCTATGAAAGAGGTGGAAGCTTTTACGTACCCGAACAGTATCATTGATAAACAAGAGAGATCTGAAGGCAACGGTTAGCAAAGCAGGGGAAGCATTCCTACAGTTGAAGAACATCTGAGACTCAAAACTAACTTGAAATCCCCACGGCAAGAGGAAAAGAGGCAGACCATAGAACACACTACGCCGGGAATTGGAGGCAGATATCGAAATGATGGACAGCACTTGGCAAAAACTGAAGGGAGAGTTCATGACAGCGCTGGGTTGAGAGTTCTGATCGATGGCTTATGCTCCAACAGGGTTAACATATATGAATGGTATCAAGTTGTCGCATCGCACTGGCACAGGGAGACAAAGTTAGTAATGAGAAAGGCAGAGTAAGAAAAGTTAGTAACATTATCGG
>NC_031502.1:26147075-26367855 GCF_000237925.1 Schistosoma mansoni | reverse complement strand
TAGAGATAACGATAATTCATAGGACACAATGTGTTTGTGGGGCAGAACATTTTGTTTGTATCAGGCTCTTAATGGATGAGAACAAGTCAATCAATCTGTGATATTGAGGTTGTTCTCCCACACTCACCATTCAGACTCGTGTTTCTAATTTTTGTGCTGGATTGACTATTCTACTAAGACAACCTTTAACATGCTAACTCGGACTTTTACATGAAAACTGTGTGGCAGGCATCGGATGATGAAAAAAAACAGACTGTGAAGGATATGGTTGTTATTTTACTCAACACTCTACTCTCTATATGCACTCTCTGTTCTTCCTCATTCCAACCTTGACTTCCCTCCTTCATTGGAACCTACTCCACCTTGATAAATATCACAACTCATTGTTCTTTATTACTGCACTCTCTCCTCTGAAGCCCCTTATCACACTTCACTCTTGCAACACGATCTAGTATCAATTTAATCTAATAATTTATCATACCTCCATTTGTTCCACTAATAAATGTTAAGCATTGGTTATCGTTCATATCCAAATGCCTTGCTGCTCCTCGGTTTCTTTTTCTTTTTTTTCTCTTCAGAATCTTGCTCTGAAGGTGAAGCTATGTAACTTCTGACATCTGGAACAAGCTCGACGAACGCGCTTTCCCAAGGTCATAGTTCGAACCAGGCGCTCCACAAGCCTACTTTATAACAACTATAAACTTAAAAAGCTGCATTACATAAATACTTGGCACGACCGAAACCCTAATACACTTTTTGTCGAGATTGGATCTGGTATGTAACGTGGACGCCATGCCCCTTTGGAAACTATTCTTATGAAAACACATTATATCTGAACGAATGAACTGCTATCAACTTTTATAGATTATAATTACTAAACAACCTTGCTTGGAATGCATACTGTGAACCAGTATATGTTGTAAATTGTAGATCATGCCTGTAAAAATGGCGTGTACCTGCTATTGCAAAAATATATTATTATTATTAAATGTGATCTCAGTAACGTCGAAAGACAATCAATCGAACGGAAAATCCAGAAAGCAATGTTACGCAAGTGTTTTTACAGAATAATACATAAAAACTATAAATAAAAGGTTACTTACAACAAGAACGAGTAAAAAACAGATGCAGTGTTTGTGGTAACAGCATATAGATCATCATCTAAACATTGACCATGAGGACCGTATGCTAGGCTACTTATGAAATCAACAAAATATGACCATAAAAATTTGTTACATACTGTGAACTGTTTGTATAGTTAGCATATATCTACAAGCGAAATTCAACTGTTATTGCCCAGATATTAGTTAAAATAAGAATAACGTACAGATATATCACGTTTCACTATGATGACTTTCATGTTATAACATGGCGCCTACTTTCATTCATTGGTGTGACTGATGGTTAGTGTATTAAAACGTTTTAAAATTCGCTCAATCACATCCCAAACTGTTAATAATTGTTCATTTATAGAAAATAAGGTCACGACTCGTGACTTCCTACATATTCATCGTACGCCTAATCATGGAAGAAAAACGATATCGTTTGAATAGGATTTCCACCCTTATATTCACTCATAATTACCTTTAAAACAAACAGGATATAGATTTTCATTCATCGATGTTAACTAGAATGTTGTAGGTGCTCACATGCACTGGGAAGCTCATAAGTAAACAGAGTCAAGACAGTCACGAACAGTAAATTAATTCGAGAAGAGAATGCCAACGTGTAGGATACTCAAAAACATACATATGCGATTACGCGGATTGAGAGAATCAGTCGTCATAGATCGAAGAAACTATTCACTACAAAAAAGTGCGAAAGGCTACAATACACTTGTTTCAAAATTAATTACTCTTGCTAAATAAACCAAAAATTTAACTAGGTAAAGAACATCGTGTTATTTTACTGCGAAATTCAGAGAAAATTGCCCATACATTTGACAGGACAAATTGGTTTGTATTGTCCACATAAGACCACTGATCCTGATGTAATAAAACATTTAGGAAAAGCCTCTGAGAAAGCTTCAGAAAAGTTACCATGCCTTTACTCCTGAATAACACGAACCTATTTATGCGAAATAACATTAATCAGATAGTGGACAGTTTAGTTCAGTTAAAAAACCAATAGATGTAATTTAAGACAATGGTACCTTGGATGCTGACAGTTAATATGATAGACGTAATCCAAAGCTACAGACCCATCCAAATCGTTTAAATCAATAGAATTCAGTGTATTGGAACTTGATTTATCAGAGACTGTCCCCTCAGCCTTCACCGTTATGTGGATCGGTGACGGAGGCTCGAATACATCATCTTCACCATTAGTTGACTGAATGTGTTTATCGTAAGAAACATTATGGGTCGATTCAAGTTGTTCTGTTCGAGGTATTTCTGTCATCTTGGGGATTCAAAAATGTTAGAAATTAGAATTGTAATCTAAATTTACATATTATCGTTTACTCACTGGACATTTTCAACAAGAAAAGTGTCTAACATTGTGCATAAATTTCATGCAATTTATAAAAAAATCTACTCAAATTACGGGGAGCGCCTGAGACGAAATCGTCGAACCGAGCAACATATTACCAATTCACCAGTATGAACTGCTAAGGAGAACTCAGACTGCCTAATTTTTTGTAATTACATGTTATTTCTTTTTCTTAGAGAATAATCTCGATAGCACTTTTCCAAACTATATTTCAGTAATTACCTATACTGTTATTTGATCAGTTGTTTTTAATTACAGTTTGACAGTTGTGTTAAGCATCCCAACATCACTGGGTCTTACTTTGTGAACGAAGTTTTGGTTATCTGTTCGAAAGATAAAGTTGTTCTAAGAAGTCCCTTCACCAATTGGCGTGTGGATTACTAACGTCGAAGTGTTTTTCTTAAACGTCCGGTCTGTCAAGTTCCCATTAGTCTTTTTAGTATTAAAAGATTCTCAAATTATCGTAGACCCAGCCGAAAACCAATCGCGATTACATTAAAAAACTTAAAATAAAGAAACAACCCACAATTGATAAATCCTGATGAAAACAAGTTCAAAATCTACTTCCAGGTTTTAAAGTTTGTTTATTGACGAAGTAGATACCTCTCTCTCTCTCTTTATATATATACATAACTATCTTATCAACCTTCATAAAATATATATTTACAAATATTTATAACTTCGTAGATGATTGATTGGTTTATTAATTCTTGTAATGATAAACCAACTCAGCCTTGAGTCTGTCGAGGGTTAGTAATCCCAATCCGTGAAAAAGAACTTTTCTAAAGCAAACGCCAGCCAGAAAAACCCACTTTAATTATTTAAATTCTGCTCAAGGAGTTCAAGGGTTTTCATTTAGAAGAGTTATAATGCCTTATGATAAAAGCCAAGATCCTTCGGAAGTCACGAGGCCGATGCCCCTTCTAAAAATCAGAGCAACAATTAGCATAGGCATATGGAAAGTCCTCACAATGAAGCAGACTGGCAGGACCAGTCAAATTGTTGGGGAGATGAGATATAACCTGGCGGAACCTGATATAAGCGAAACCCATTAAAGTAATCAGAGTTTGCGAAACTGATGGTTGTTGCTCCTTATAAGCATACGCAAATAAATTTTGCAGTACTGTCCAATTAACGTAGACTATGCAGTAACAACAATCATAATGATAGTCACTGGACAAACTTCAAAGTGGCATTTCTTACTTCTCTTGAGGCTTAAGATATATAAAGTGTGAATCGTAACCTAGATACCATCATCTCAGACGACACATCCACATATATTCGTCCTGAGCCCAAAAACTCATCTGCTACAAGAAGTGGAGTAGCTTGTGCCTCCATAGTGCGCATGCATTTTCATACAGGCACTAGTAAAAACCTATTTAATGAGTGTTACAGAAAGTCTCACGGAGTTTGTATCAAGAGCTATAATTGTTCGATTTCAGAAATGCTAAACCAAACTGAATCCCCTAAAAATACCTTCAAGAACATCAGTGACATGTTCGGTTTAATGCAAAGGATATCCTGAAATCCCAAAACCTTGTCAAAATTATATCATGGTAATTTTTCGTGGTGAAAAAACGTCTAAAGGCCGGATTTGTGTCAAATGTCTGCATTTACACAACTACTTGGCTCACCACTGAAACGCCTTTTTTGATTTCTATATTTCTATGTATCTGGTTCTATACTTAAATGCAACGTGGATGTTTCAGTCGTGTGAAACATCTCTTCAATCTATAAACGTCCAAAACCATACACTTATTCGCTTGTTAATTTAGTCATAGTACCAGTGGCAGCTTTAAACCGGTGCGTTGCACTCTCGGCTTGAATTGGCTTCCCTTTGCGCGGTAATTGTGGAAGTTTGGCCAAACAGCGAGTTTACTATCTCCTAATCTCGATTCCAAAATAGTCTTAACTTGATGCTTTTTTTATTGCTGATTGTTGTTGATTGCTTTCGTTATTCAATGTAAGACATTATGTACTTTTGCTGGGTCGTCGACTCACCTTTACTTTTGTTCTTCTCTTTTCCAGACCTAGTCATTCACGCTACTCTACATGTTGTTTTAGTTCACATAGTACCTTTTGGCTACACTAATTGCCACGGGTTAAGACGGATCGCAGTGCTGATGTTTACCCTGGTATTTAATAATTATTCACACAGTGCGTGTCCCAAGTTTCAAATAATTCTATATGTCTTGTGTGTTTGTTAAGATTTTGTGATTTTACTCAGACCAAATAAGGGGCGTTTTTGTTTTTCATATGTATAAGGTATCCTTTGTAATTAAAGGTGACTAACAGTAGTCAAAGGTTATCATTAACTATCCGTCTTCAGAGTCGTACACTGAACAGATGTGTAGAGGGAACCGGATAGAGTCGATTTTGAAACGGTCAGTCAGAATTGGCTGCGCTGTGTCGATGCGATTGATAAGAAGTTTTCATACGAAATGAAGTTACTGTAATAAAGATATCAGTTGCTAATATTGAAAGTTAAAGATTACGCAGTATACTTAAGAAATCACTCTAGGATTGGTTGTTACTTTTTCTATTTTCTCAGTGGATAGACAAAACGGACAAATTTGTAAGCAGTATTAGAACTAATGTTATCGTCAACAGGTGGTAATTGCCCTAATCACTATGTGTAGTCGAATGTCAGAGTTAGGATTTGGTGTAGACAACTTTTTCTTAATAAATGTGGTTTGAAAGCTATGTTATCTATTTCATTCGCACACGAGACAAGCTCTGGAATTGGACAATTGTGTTGTAAAGATCTCAAGTAAGAATTCCCTTCTCGGTCCTTGTTTTCTGTAGTCCTCATCACTATTTCAGTGTTCTGATTGATTTCAGTCTTAAGATAACCCTTGAGACCGTTGCGTTGTTTGATTTCCAGGACCATGTTCAGGGTGCTGTGATGCGTTAGTGAATAATAATCTGATGCGACTTTACATTGTGTTCGTTAACAAAAAAGACGAGTTTTTGCTAATACAATACTTATACTTACGTGTTATCAAACCTTGGTTTTGATGTTTATAAAAAATCCTGATTAGGACCCTGAAATCCTGGTTATGTTGTGTTAGTGATTTTGAAAAGGCATCAATATTTGAGATGTGTGTTACCGGATATACCGAAAAGATGCGGAATAGACTTTAAAATCTTAAATATGGGTCGGAAATGCCAGGTAAATCTTATGTAGTAGTTAGCGTAAAGCTGGTTATAATAGGGAACAAGGAACTCCGTAAGTGTCGAAACGATCGTATTTCTAAGCAGCTATCGCTATCCGTTTATATTGCGACGTCATTGTCCCTTCCCAACTGTTATTTTTTGGTAGCAAAACCTGTTTGATATTTTTTCACTTTCATCGTTTGTGCGGGAAAACGTGAAAATTCCTCAGTGATACTATTCTATTATGACAAGCAAGCATTGGATTCGTACTGAAAAATATAAAAACAATCCACCTATCCCTATAACTTTTTTCGTTCATAAAACCAAGCCTCGAATATCTTATCTCTAAATAGTTTTATGAAGATCCAATAACAAAATATTGTGATGTTTACAGGATACCTAATCTGTTCTTATGCCTCAGAATTCCTTGATTTTACACAGGATTGCTGTAAATGTCAACAGCCATCAACTCTTCTGTCCCAACTCCTAATGGTGCTAAAAACATAGTCCCAGACTCATCGCCTGCTGCAGTAAGACTTCCGTCATCCAGTTCCGTTCGCCAAACAGCTGACGCTACATCGAATCAGAAAGATTCAACTAAAGTACCCTTATGTCTGATAAAACTAGTCCGATCCATTGTTAGAACTTTTTATTCAAGAGAACATTCTCTCATCGTTGACATGCTGGTAAGAGCTGATATAAAGTTATATTGTTACTTTTAAATGATCGTATTTTAATATTTTCACGATAAATTTTAGTCTTCATATCCATCTACTATCATATAATTTAATCTAAATATTGATTGATATCAGCTACGAAATAGAAAAGTACCTGTCAGAAATGTAAATACCAGCTTGACCCTGCAAACAAGTCAAGGTATTTCAACTGAATCACTTGTTATTTGAAGTCCTATTATCCTAGGGAGTTGATTAAATAGTATAGAAATTGGAGATAACCTCGAGTCCACGGAGTCATGCTGCTAACTGTATCCAGGTGCACCAACAATCATTTTTATCCACAGAACACCTGTGACGACAATACTTTTCCACTTTCAGAAGAGGGAACTGAGAAGACGGCCTCAGAAATATCATGCAACCTTACCTAGTTCTGGAGATAGGGAGTAAGAGTTGTTAAGGCTGCATTAAAATACTGGAAACAAACTTCCCCAGAAATCCCCTTGTGACCAAGCTCAAGCAGTTGTCTTTTGGGGTCTAATGCCACATTCCCGATCCAATAAAATTATTAATGTCCAGTCCTTTTGTCAGATTTAACACAAGGAGATGTCCATCCACCATCTGAGCGTCCGTAAAGTTCCGATCACCAGCAGACTACGAGCACCATTCTATTCATTGTCAATCTATTTCGTTTTGCAAATTTTCTGTTTCTGTTACCAATCTCTCGTCTTTTCCTGCATGTGCAACCAATGACAATGGTTTGAGGTTACAAAATTTTATCTCCTTTCCCCCGAAATGTTGCTCAAAATCTCATGTTTGAACTCTACGTCAAGTCGCATAGCAGGGGTTGCCAGTCAGAAATCTGCAATTATGTGCCAGTCAGTCAGTCAGCGACAACGTAGGACAATTATGTGCCACAGGTATATGTTGTATCTCTGAACACTTCATATTAGACTCAAGTGAGACTGTTCACTTGACCAACTGCTTGTTTCTAGTTGAGTGTAAATACGTCATGAAGTTGAAAAATAGGAACAACACTTCTAAACTAGATGTCAGTCGCTTGTTTAGCGAGTTACACAGTTACCCGCTTATGGTTTCTTTACACTCCCCAACGCAATAAAAAGTGGATCGTACTGAAGGCTTTCCAACTTCCGAATAACTCCTGGCAAACATTTTGTTCTTAACGGTTTTCATATATATTTGTGACGCAACTGAGTATCAGTTCGGTTATCGGGGCATTCGTAACTAGATCAAATAAAGGTATCGGACTCAGTGTTGTCGAGAAACTTTTGAAATTATACCGCCCCTCAGAAGAATGGGATGTGTTTCTAACAGGTGACCATCTATCAACTAATAATTTAGTAGCTCGTAGTATTGGACTTGGTCAGGAAGCTGTGAAGAAGCCCAGTAACGAGGGTCTGGATGTTAAGTTTCATCAACTAAATATAACAGATCGAGATGGTGGAATAGCATTCCTAACGTTTGTAGGGAAAAACTATCCTAATGGTATCACCATTGCAGTAAATAATGCTGAAATTGCCTACTAAGTCGTTTTATTACTTTGACGTATCTCTATAGGCTATCTGGTTCCATTCAGTAATCAAGCACGTAATTTGGTGAACACCAACTTTACTTCAACCATTAATTTCACGAAAGAGTTTATTCCTTTACTAACTGAAAATGTCAGGAGCAGTTCATACTCTTAAAACTAGTCAATATTTCTGCTGCTCTCATCCTCCATTTGTTTTCAAAAAGCCCAGTAATGATCTGTACGGAAAACTTGTCGGCCCTTATGGTGGGAATTGTAAGGTATGGTTTTACTGAAATGAATTCTAAATCAAAGATTCTAGTTCAGTAACGCGACTGTCTTTTTTGCTGGAATGCGTGTAATATGCCCGACCGTAGTTGCTGTCGTGGCGTGGTGGTCAAACTTGCGTATTATAACGACTCAACTGAGCTATATTGGCTGAAACACATGTCCCTTTAGGTCCTACCATGCCAGTTTGGTTGGTTGGAGGACGTCAAGACTAGAAGCAGTAGCTCAAGGTCCGAGGGCGAAGTTGTACTGCTGACCGTAGAGAGGCGCGACAAGAGTAAGGTATCTCCCTCGGACAACCAGCATCTGCGGCGCGGCAGTGCTGGCTTCTCATGACAGAAGGAAAGGGTTAGAAAAGGTCGACCCTAAAAATGCCACACGTCACCCCACGGGTTCCCGTCTCCGGAGGTAAGGCCTTTTGAAGTACGGAGCTGTCGCATCAAAAACCTTCCGTAAAAAGACCATGCACGACCGGCTTCAAGCAGTTGTCCCTTTTGGTCTGCGGTCACGCTCCCAGGTTGCTTAGACAATCCCTAACTCAGTTTCCTTTTCAGGTCCCTTAATAAGAACTATCCTTCCACAATGTGAGCAACCAGGAAGTGACAACCGCCCTCATACCTCTATCAGCTCTTGAGATCATCCTTGTGGGCAATCGAATCCCTCCTTCACCTCACAATAATTCTTCCATCTCTACAACTAACCCTTATTTATCTTTATCACTACGCGCCACCAATGCTAATGATTTGAGTTCACGCAATCGTATTACTGGTTTCCTGAAACTGCACTCCAAACTACATGTTGGAGCTTTTAATGTTCAAACCTTGTGTCGGATTGGAGAACAGGCTTCTTCAGTTACTCTTTGAGCATCTGGAGACCCCACTGCTACTTCCGGGGCTTCGTTGGTGCAGGTGTAGCATTAAGTTTTAAAGTAGGACAGGATTTGCTAGACCGGATTTCAATAGATAGTCGGAACAGTAAGCACCCGAGAAGATGGAGACACACACCGTTACCTTTTCGTTTTCTCTACCTACCCTCCCACTGATTGCAGCTCGGGTGAAGTTGAAGATGGATTTTGTGGAAAGCTATCCAACCTCCCTCAAAAGCTAAACGTTCTAATTTAGCAATAGTGGCAGGTGATTTTAATGCTCAAGTAAGTAAACTCAACCAAACTGAAAGGCACTTAAGCGGATTTTACGATGTTGTGGCTCACAGAACGGATAATAGTGACTGTCTGTTGCAATAATAGTTCGACGTCGTGCTAGAGCTTGTTATGGGCAAACCGAGAAAAACAGGCTGGTTTCAGACCTGGACATGGATGTACAGACCAAATATTCACCCTTCGGCAGTTTCCGGAACATAGACATACTTTCCGACGTTCAGCTGTAGTTGTGTTCCTTGACCTTTATTACGTCATCCGACTCCACTGATTTTGGGGTTCTGTGGCAGTGTCTGTCATTGAAAGACGTAACAGTTAAGCACATTAACTTTGTACAGGCTCTCTACTCGAACACTACTGGTTAAGCCAGAACTTATAGCAAACTGTTATCGGCACTGGTTACTTCAAATAGTGTCCGTCAAGGTTGTCTACTTTCTCCATTTTTATTTAACTTTACTATAGACATACTTTGAAAGATAGCACTTCCGTCGTCTGACTTTTGAGGGATTAATCTTCTACCAAGAGATTCACTTGTTAACTTAGAGTACGCAGATGATATAGTTGTATTTTGTGAAGACGCTGACAAAATGCAGTCTTCTGATCACCTTAAGCAATAATCCAAACATGTTTGGGATGCGGTTCTTTCCCTCGAAATGTAGAATGTAACTTCAGGTTTGGCTTGCGTCATCACCTGAATTAATGGTAGAGAGTAAAGTAGTTGAGTGCATCAACCGCTACACTTATCTTGGAAGGCTCGTCGGTACTGATAGTCTGGCATTTGACGAAATCTCGGAAGATTCAGAAGGCTCGATTTGCTTTTGCCAACTTGCGTCACCTGTGACATAGGAAAGCTATCTGTCCGCCAACCGAAGAACAGTTTTACTGCTCAGCAGTTCGCTCCTACCTGCTTTATGGATATGCAACATAGGCATTAAGAGTAGAAGATATTCATAGGTTGATAGTATTCGATCATAGGTTATTTCGAAGCACTACTCGTGTGTTTTGGAAACACCAAGAAATGAATGCCTGAGTTGGGAATAGAGTATTAGGTAAGGATGGGAAATCGATTGATGAGGTAGTAATTCTTCACCAACTGAGGTGGTTGGGACTTGTTTACGTGTGTCTAACTACCCCATACTCGTACGTACGATGTTGTGTAGTCTAGAAGTAGGTTGGGAGGAAATTAGCGGCGGTCAAACCAAAGCATGATATCAGTTCATGAAGTCACAGACAATTAGACTTAGTTATCTTAATACATGTAGACCACCCCTCTGGAGTCCGCGTGATTATCGTAACCGGTGGTTCCAGACTTTGAATGGCATTGCTCAAAATCGTTTCCAGTGATGTGGGTAAATCCGTTCTTTGTCTTTCACCAAATTCTGAGACCCTAAATTCCTCACAATTATTTTGGGGTTTTTATTTTACTGAATTATATTTTCTTTTCGAGTAGTATCTTTGATGCCTAATCTTTCCTATTACCATTGATACTGTTACTACCCCTAATATTTTGGGATTTAGCCTGACAACTTCGTCTCTCTGTGCTAATGGGTTATGACAAATTGAACCGATGTACATACGTACAGGTTCTATGTCGTAACTGATTGCAGCTGTTAAAATTTTTTGTGATGAAGCCAGTCAGTCACAACTTGGAACTTCGTACGTACGTATATCAGTTCGAGTTACCATACCAAATTAGCACAGATGCAGTTGTCCATTCAAATCCCATAGTGGTAGAGGTAGTAAGAGTATAGACAGTAATCCGAAAGATTAGGGTTTGAAGATGTCATTCAAGGAGTATATCCCATTGCAAAAGATTTTGAGCCATGTCATTTAAGGTCTCTAACCATCGGTTGCTATCATCTCGCGGATGACAAACAGGTAGTCTACACCTACCAACATGGCTCAGTCCACTTGTCAGTGACTTCATGGACTTGTGCCGCGTTCTCGTCTGGCAGCCCCTAGCTTTCTTCCGACCGACTCCTACACCATAAAACATCGCACGTCAGGGCAGTTGGTGGTCGGACATACGTAACACGTATTCCAGCCATCTCAACTGATGAAGTTTCACCACTTCATCAATCGATTTGCCATCCTTACCTAGTACCTGTTTTCTAACAACTGCATTACTTACTCGCCCCCAAATGCCCTGGTATGGCCGAGAGTGGGGAGAGCCCACTCTCCCTCTCGAAATGCTCTCACATGGCCAGCGAATATATAGCCTCTGCCAGGGAAGTCCTACTCACTGCCTTCTCGTGGCGGGGGTGTTGTTTACGAAAGTGAGAGGACGAAAAGCGAATGTCCGGCGCTTTAACCGGGTTGGTGGACACGGAGGGTCCACCTAGGGGAGTTGGAAAACCCTGATTCCAAACCAATGGTGCACATGGGCTCCAGTATCCTGATGGAACGAATGGCGAATGAACCTGCTGCTGGTCAACGGCTACCATGGGACTGCATTTTCTCACGATGCTCCACTGTCTTGTGGATCAGACCTTTAGGTCAAAGGCTTCGGGTGTGGTCCCCTAAGAAAACCACCTGCTTCAGTTCGGGCACCTGGGCAGTATCACAGCCCTCAAGCAAATCGGATGGGATTTGTATGGCGCATATGTATCTGGTGCTTCCTTGTACCAATATTTATGTGTTTAAATAAATAAATAATAATAATAATTACTTACTCGGTGGTCTCAATATATACAAGCAACTATGATCGAATACTAGTAGCCTACGAATATCCTCTACTCTTATCGGCCATGTTTCACTGCCATAAGGTAGGACGGAGTGAACTGATGCACAGTAAACCCGTCCTTTTGTTGCTAGACGGATATCTCGCCTACGCCATAAATGACGCAAGTTGGCGAAAGCTAGACGAGTCTTTTTTATCCGTGCTGTGATTTCGTCACACACCAGACCACAAGGGCCGATGAGACTCCCGAGATAAGTGAAGCGGTCAACACGCTCAACTACTTCACTCCCTATCATTCGTTAGGATGCTGATGCAACCCAATCATGAAGTAACATTTTGCACATCGAGGGGAAGAATCGCATACCAAATATGCTTGCATAGTTGTTTATAGTGGTCAGAAGACTGCATTTCGTCAGCGTCTTCACCAAATAGAACTATGTTATCAGCGTATTCTAAGTCAACAACTGAGCCTCCCGGTAAAAGTTTAACTTCTGGAAATTGAGATGATGAAAGTGTTATCTCTAAAAGCATGTCAACGACAAAGTTAAACAAGAATGGGGAGAGTGGAAAGCCCTGACGAACACCACTTGAGGTAATCAATTCTGATGAAAGTTCGCCATAAGCTCTAACTCGACCAGTTGTGTTCGAGTAAAGAGCCTTTATAAGGTTTATGTACCTTTTTGGTACTCCTTTCAGTGATAAACACTGCCATAGAATCTCACGATCAACGGATTCAAATGACGCCTTAAGGTCGAGAAATACGACGATTTTGGAGCGTCTGACTGTATGTCTATGTTCTAGAACCTGACGGAGAGTGAATACCTGGTCTATACAATCACGTTTAGGTCGAAAACCAGCCTGGTTTTCTCTAGTCTGCTCTTCACGAGCTGTGGTTAAGCTCCTGAGATCCAGTGTTTCTCCCTAACCATATGGTTTACCGTACTTGCAGATATCACTGCTATTTCCACTGCTTTTCGGATGTCATTTCACGCTGCCTCGGGGTGGGCACAACTTACATGGCTGTCTGACTGTTTTTTTAGTTGTTCCTGAAATATATTCTTAGCTTGTCTATCATTAAGTAGAACCCTAAGAGGCTTCCTTGCAGCGTCGTTCCTACGTTCAGTAAGACGCAGACAGATATGCGCTCGCACTAGAGCATGATCTCAATCTAAACATGTGTTCCAGAATGAGCGACAGTTTTCTATCGACCCCCTCCATCGGTGGCTGATGTGTTCCAGTTGGGTCGAACGTTGGGACGACTTCGGGAGTCGCCATGTCAAAAGATGTTTCTCCTTATGCTTAAAGTTAGCATTTGCAAGAAACAGGCGGTTATCTGAGCATAGCTGCAACAGACGGTCGCCATTATCTGTTCTTTGAGCCACGACACCATAAGACCCACCTACGTGTCTTTCCCTCTCGCTTAGTTTACCTACTTGAGCATTAAAGTCACCAGCCACTATTACTACATCAGAGCGCCTAGCTTTTCGGAGAAGGTCGGAAAGCTTTCTGTAAAACTCATTTTTTACATCATTTGAGCTGCAGCCAGTGGGAGAGTAGGCAGAGACGACGAAGAGACAACGAGGAGTGTCCCTATCTTTCCGAGTCCTTATTGTCCCGTTTAGTCGGACAGCGCACAAACGACTGTCTACTGGGATCCAGTTAAGGAGAGCTAGTTCTGTCCTAGGACTCAATGCTATGCCTACGCCAGCTAAGCCACGGAGAGCAGCACCAGAGCTACCAGATATACGAAGCGTGGAAAGAGTTGGTTCTTTATTTTGACATGGTGAGGTCAAATGAATGACGCTACTCGGATCCTGTTTGCGCGCTTCGGAGATGCAGCACACATCGATGGTGTGAGATTCTAAAGTCCTAGCTAAGGAAGCCTGTTGTCCTACTTGGCACAGTGTTTGGACGTTAAAAGCTCCTACATGTAGTTTAGAGTGTGGTTTCAGGAGACCAGGAATAACGTTCCGCGTCCTGGAATCGTTTGCCCTAGTGGTGCGAAGTGATAAAGGGACGTGAAGAGGGTTATTCATGGAGATAATAGAGTTATTAGGTGTAGGAAGGATTTGATTGTGACCAACTTGGTCTCGTGTGCTGCTACGAGTATGGGGGCTGATATCACTTCCCGGCTATCCACATCGTGGAAGGGTATTTCTTGAGGGACCTGAAAAGGAAGTTGGATTAATGTTGGTCTTAACAACTTGGGAGCGTGACCGTAGAGCCCAAGGGACAACTGCTTGAGGTCGGTCGCTGGTTTTCCGAGGAGAACACCTTACTGATGTCACACCTCTCTACATTCAGCAGTACGACTTCGCCCTCATACCTTTAGTTGCTGATTTTAGTCTTACCGTTCTACAATCGATCTGCCTGTTATGGTGGAACCTACTGAAACATATGTTTCAGCCAATATAGCTCGGTTGGCTCGAAAGGCAAGCCCGACCAATACGTCAAGGTAGCAGCTACGGTCGAGATTAAGATGAATCACTAACATATGACGTTTCGAATAAAATGACGTCCTTATTGTTCACACCTTCCAAGCAAAGCAAAAATAAAGCGTTATAAATAACCTTTTTTTCTTCCTCAAGGTATTAGGTAAGTTCGTCATCTTTATTACACTGACTCTTCTGACTCCTTTATTAAATTCCTGTTAAACGTCATTCGCGTTTTCGAAGTTTAGCTCGTGTATTGTTTGGCATTTCTTTCTCTTTCCACAAACTGCACGCCACTGGCATAAATTTGTTTGTTATATGTATCATATTTCTCGCGTTGTGGTTTCAAAAAATCCCAGAATTGTCACGGAACTGGCGCTTTATCTGTCCTATACCTCTTTTTTGAAGTTTATCCATTGTGCATCTACACTCTTCTTACAAGCAACTTAAAGTAGTTAACATCAAAAATAGATTAGATTAAAGTCAGCCTACTATTTTAAATATCCTTAATACTTGAAGTCAGTAAAATTCCTGTCATTCTGGAACGATCTTAATGTCAGTGAACTGGATGCCCCTAAATGTAGTTTAGAAGTTTGCCTGTTTATTTATCAAGCATGAAAGACTGAAGCCAGTAAGTGTGGTTATTGTTTCTGATCTGTTTATCTGGTCCACTGTTATGTTCAACAGTTTATTGTTATCTCGCTGGAAGAAAAATATATACAACAAAAATTTAAACAGTGCTAATTATGTTACTTTTATCACATAACGATTATCATTTGTGAAAAATTATTTGGCTTTTTCTATGACAGTTTATGTTATTTGCTTCTTCTATTCCTAGGTACGTAATACAATTATGAAAGAAGATGACCTATGTGAAAGACTTCGTTTTGAGAGAAAACAACTAAGACAATATCTGCACACACTAAAATGTGACCAATTTATTAAATCGAAATTACAGTTGGAAACGGATGTTGATGGGAAAACAACGAAGATAACACACTATTTCATTGACTACAAAGTAAATTTATGTTAACAATTTAAGTTTAGTTTTCAACTGATGTGTTAACACATGTACCCAAACGAACGAGCGATCTTAGAGGTTGGACTATGTTCTTATATCTTAATGTGCTGTACTAAATGCTAGTAAATTCATTTAATTTACAAAATATTATGGAACAGTGTAGAACGCGACACGTATGTGCATTGATCTAACTTCCCACTCCACATCAATGCAGCGAGATGAAATTACCGAAATAAAAACAATAGTATAAGTATTAGTACTATCATTTAAACTAACAAATAAATTACCGATACAGAATATAATTGAGAAAGTGACTTCTCAGACTAAGAGTAAATGCATCTGCACCATTGTGACCGGTCCTAAACTGCGTTACCCAACGTTTCCAACCATTGGTTACGATAATCGAACTGACTCCAACCAGATAGTTTGTACCAACCAACGTGATTCAGACTAAAACCCATTAACTACATGGACTGATGAACCATCTTGGTTTGAGGGATGCTTGCTTTCTTTCAACGTATTCTTTTTCCAGCCCGGATCGGGCACCAAGGTAGGCGGTAATTGTGGATACCTAATATATATCATAGTCGCTTCAATCGACAGATATTCATAACCTCAACTAATTTAACATCTAACCTCGACATTACTCAGTCGTTCCACGGTACAGTAGCAGTGCTTTGAAGACATTTGTGGTCAAAAACATGCAGCCAACTCATGTCTCCTACTTTTAAAAGAATATGTTTCATAGGCAGTAGTACAAAACGGATTATTGTGCAGTATACTCGTCCTTTGGTTAATAGACGGACATCTTGCTTACTCCATTACTGACTTACGTCGATTTTTGTTTACCCCATGTGGTATGTTCCATGATTGACCATAATGGTTTATGTCTGTCTGCATTTTATTATCCTATCATCTTACTTCTTTTGCTTATCCTTGAGATTGTCTTAACTAATGATAATTGTTGTATTATTATGCCCTGTTAATTATCACGTGATAAGATCTTCAATCGAACACCGACCTATCTGACCTTAATGCTGTGCCAAACCAATGACGCATAAACCAGTACGATCAGCCTAGAGTTAACTCTGAGTTCTTATCGGTCCTATGAGATGGTAACTTCTCGCCTAAAACTGCCGGTTTAATCCAGAACACAATCTCAGCTTCCAGCCCGGATGCAATCAAGGATGAGTTTTACCATCAGTTAACAGTTCTTCTCCAGAAAGCGCGTTCGACAGATATTGTAGTATTAGCCGGAGACTTGAATGCTCAGGTCGGGCGTCTAGGCACAGAAGAGAGTCGTTTAGGTGGCCGATGGGGACTTGTTGGTCTCATAACAGATAACGGGGACCGTTTGCTGCAACTGTGCACAGACCACAACCTGTTTCTGGCCAGCACTAACTTCCGGCACAGTCATCACCGGTGTGCCACCTGGCGTCCTCCCTCTGTATCCCAAGCCTGGACTCAGATTGATCACATCGCGATCAGCTACCGCTGGCGTGGTTGTGTACAAGACTGCCACTCCTTTTGGAGTACCTATCTGGAGTCTGGTCATGCCCTGGTCTGCGCCAATCCCACCTTACTTTTCAGTGGCCGAAGGATTGACCGCCATCAACGGATCGATGTTAGTAAACTGGCTGCAACTTCTGGTGCAAGTAAGTATCGAGCGGAGCTAGCTTCTAGGCTAGCTACCATCCCACTGAAAAGTATAGATGAGCATTGGCTGCATCTTCACGACGCCATGAAAATGGCGAGTAAAGCCGCTTGCGGCTTCGCGAAACGTCCCGCTTACAAGCACTGGGTTTCTTCTGGCTCCTTACAACTGATGGAAGCCCGTCGGTCTACTCCGGGTGACCGTGAGTTTGACCACAAACGAAGGCTGTGATGTAATGAAATTGGGCAAAGCTTGCGTAAGGACCGAGAAGCCTGGTGGTCGGAGCGTGCTAATGAGATGGAAGCAGCAGCTGCATCTGGTAACTGCCGGAAGCTCTTCCAACTCATCCGAGCCACTGGCAGCAAGAAGTCTGGTGTGAGTGAAACAATCTACGAGGATGATGGGATGCCAATCACTAACATCTCTCGACGTCTTGGACGATGGGCGGAATTTTTCGAAGGGCAGTTCAACTGGCCTGCTGCTCCGGCAACAACAACCAGTTTGTCCTGCCCCCATGGCCGGTGACGACTGATCCACCAAACGAGGCGGAAGTCCGCAAGGAACTCCAACTCTTGAAACGTCACAAATCACCGGGCCCAGATAACTTACCTCCGGCTCTTTTTAAAGATGGTGGTGACTTTCTGACTAAGGAACCGACTATGTTGTTTGCAAAGGTTTGGGAGCAAGAAAGTGTTCCAACATCATGGAATGAGTCGATAGTTGTCCCTATCTTTAAAAAGAGTTCACGTTGTTCCTGTAACAACTATCGGGGGATAAGTCTACTTCCGATTGCGTCCAAACTATTGGCTTCTATCATTCTTCGTAGGTTGTTTAAAACCCGAGAACGATTGACTCTCGAGGAGCAGGCTGGTTTTCGTTCTGGTCGAGGATGCATTGATCACATCTTCACCCTCCGCCAAATGTTAGAACACCGTCATACTTATCGCAGGCCAACAATCGTAGTGTTTCTTGATATCAGGGCTGCCTTCGATTCGTTGGACAGGACTGTTCTCTATGATTGTCTATTGAAGAAGGGTGTGCCTGAGAAGTTCATTAACATCTTAAAGGCCCTGTATACGAACACCTCAGGCAGAGTGAGGGCATACAACCACCTTTCTCCCTTGTTCCATTCGAGCAGTGGGGTTAGGCAGGGTTGCCCAATCTCACCATTCCTCTTCAACTTTGCCATCGACGACATCCTGGAAACAGCTCTGATGGATGTAAGTAATGGCGGTGTGGATCTGCTGCCTGGAGAACGACTTCTCGACCTTGAGTATGCGGATGATATTGTCTCACTGTGCGATAATGCCCAAGGCATGCAATCCTCACTTAATCGGTTGGCAATCAGTGTCCGCAGGTACGGCATGTGCTTTGCACCCTCCAAGTGCAAAGTACTCCTACAAGACTGGCAGGATTCTCATCCTGTACTCACCCTGGATGGTGAGCAGATTGAAGTAGTTGAGAAGTTCGTGTATCTAGGTAGCTACATAAGTGCTGGTGGTGGCGTGAGTGATGAGATTGATGCACGTATAATGAAAGCCAGAGCAGCTTGTGCCAATCTGGGCCATCTTTGGCGCCTTCGTGATGTTAGTCTGGCTGTAAAAGGTCGGATCTACAACGCGTCGGTGAGAGCAGTTTTGCTCTATGCTTGTGAAACCTGTCCTCTCCGAGTTGAGGATGTTAGATGTCTCTCTATGTTCGATCATCGTTGTCTCCGAAGGATTGCTGACATTCAGTGGCAACACCATGTTAGTAATGCAGAGGTTCGGCATCGTGTGTTCGGGTGCAGAGACAATAATTCAATTGGTGTCACCGTCTTGAAACACCGACTTCGGTGGCTTGGACATGTTTTACGAATGTCGTCCCAGAGAATTCCACGTCGCGCATTATTTGCCGACTCTGGGACTGGTTGGAAAAAGCGGAGAGGAGGTCAGTGTATGACATGGTGTTGTGGTATGAAAGAAAGCCGCAAAGGGCTAGCTTCTGTTGGTCCTTCACGACTCCCTGGCTGGGGTCCGAGAGATGGTGCAACACAGTGGCTAGAGACGTTATCAGATATGGCTCAGAATAGAAGCCAGTGGCGGTCCTGCTGTAACCTTCTTCTACTTTCTTCATAAAGAGTGGCTATAACTTCCTAACTGAGAGAGCTCTTCTGGTTGTACATTTCAGTTCCCCCCATCATTACTCTTCTCCTTTTCTTTTTTTCCTTCTTTTATATATACGCATCTTCTTCCTTCTCCTCGCATTCTCATTATTTTGTGTGGCGCATATGTATCCGGTGCCCTTTGTACCAATATATATGTGATTAAATAAATAAATAAATAAATAAATGTATGAACCACGTATTCCAGACATATGCAGTTTATATACAAGCAAATCAGACCGCATCAGACCACTAAATAGAAAAAAACAATTATGCAAGGTCAAGCCAAAAGTGGCTCTGAATGTGAGATACTGTAACTAATAGATTGTGGATAACTTGAGAATGGTAAATAGTATAATAGTAGTCAATAGGGTAAATCAAAGCTTATGATAAACGGAATATAAATATATATAATCCAGTAACCTTACATGTATACAATTATATATATATATATAATAACAGTCCATAAATAGCTCTCAGAAGTTACCCGCAATTCGATATTCGTTAGGATATAACAATGTTTTCCGGGATTTATTTTTATTCTTTTGTCCGTGTTGATTGATATGCAATGTATAAACTTGACCAAAAACTTAACCACTCAGAATTCAGCGTTTTTCAGTCTATCATGGTATCATCTCGCTGCTTTTATGAGTAATTAGTAATATGCTACATTTCAAATGAAATGCACCTGTACGAACTCTGCTGGCCTTGTGGATATTTCACAACTAGTCACTATTTACCAGACGATCTACTTACTTTCATTTTTTTACGTCTTAGTCACTCAGTAAAAATTCAGTGTTTCTAGTTCAGTCAATCAGCTACAAGGTAGGACCAGGCATACATATGCATCGATTCGAGTTGCCATACCTCATTAGCACAAGATGAACACCAAATTCATAGAAGCAGTTAATTTAGTGGTGGTAGTACATAAAAGATAGGTTGTATATTATGATATAGTATAGGAAGGAAGAACGTTATGAAGCAAGTTTAATCTCAAAGTTTAAGGGAAGATAAAGAGTGTATACACCTGCGCCATTGTGATCGGTTCTGAGCCATGTCATCCAGAGTCTCTAACCATTAGTTACGATAATCGCGCGGACCCCAACCAAGTAGTCTGCATCTGCCAACATGGCTCAGACTAGAAGTTAGTGACTTCAAGCACTGGTGCCACGCCTTGGTTTGGCCGCCCCTAACTCTTTTCCAACCATCCCCTACACTAGTCAGCATAGCACGTCGTGGTAATCGGTGTTCAGGCATACGTAACACGTAGCCTAACCATCTCAGTCGATGAAGATTCATCGCCTCATCAACTGATTTACCATCATTTCCTAATACCCTGCGTGTAACCTCACTATTACTTACCCGGTGATCCCAGCAGATGTGAGCAATATTTCTAAGGCATGTGTGGTCAAATACTAGTAACTTATGAGTATCTTCTACTCTTAATGGCCACGTTTCGCAGCCGTAAAATGGAACAGAGCGAACTGCTGCGCAGTATACTCGTCCCTTACTTGACAGACGGATATCTCGTCTTCGCCATAGGTGACGAAAGCCAAAGGAGCTTTTTGAATCCGTGCAGAGATTTCGTCAGACACAAACCCATTAGGGCTGCTCAGACTTTCAAGATAAGTGAAGTTGTCGACGCATTCGACTACTTCACTCCGTATCCTTAATTCGGGTGTTGACGCGGACCAGTCCTGGAGTAACAATTTAGATTTAGATGGGGAGAAACACATTCCGAATATCCTGGCATTATTACTCAGTTCTAACAGAAGACTCTGCATTTTGCCAGCGTCTTCATCAAACAGGAGTATATCATCTGCGTATTCTAAGTCGATAAGTGGGCCTCCTGACAGGAGGCCAGTGCCCAAAAATCTAGATGAGGACGTTGTTTCCAGCAGTAGGTCTATGATAAAATTAAACAGGAATGAAGATAGTGTACAGTCTTGCCGGACACCACTTGAGGTTGTAAAGTCAGATGACAGTTCGCTATAAGTTCTCACTCAATTGATAATGTTCGAATAAAGAGCCTTCACAAGGTTTATGTACTTCTGACGTACACCTTTCAATGACAGACACTGCCACAGAGCCTCTCGGTCTACAGAGTCAAATTCTGCTTTTTAGTCAAGAAAAAACTATCATTGTCGGACGCCGATAAGCATGCCTGTGTTCTATAACCTGACGAATAGTGAATATGTGGTCGATACAGCCACGACCAGGTCTGAAGCCAGTTTGATTTTCTCATCTTTGGAGTTCATGAGCCGTAGTTAGGTGCCCAATAATTATTGAGGCTACTATTTTAGATTCTATATTAGTAAAATTAATCCCTCTATGGTTATCACAGGATGATTTTGACCCCGTCTTATATATTGGGACGATGAGTGATTGCGAGCAGTGTGATGGGATTACATTCAGTTCCCATATTTTAGCCAAAATATTAGTCAACCTAATCGCTAAAATTGGACCACCATATTTAAAGACCTCTGGAGAAAATCCATCTGGACCAGCTGCTCTTCCTCGTTTCAGATTAGCTATAGCCTTTTGAACTTCAGCTAGATTCGGGGGACCTACTTCAATGCTCCATTCAGACTGTTTGGAAATGGTGGGTAACTGTAAAGTAGCTGAAGGCCAGCTAAACTGTCCTCTGACGTGTTCCGCCTATCGTTCTAAACGTCTTGGCTGAGAGCAGATAAGAGTTTCGTCTTTTTCCGAGGTTTTTTCGCTTACACTTGACTTCTTAAATCCGGTTTCTTTTATTAGTCGAAAGAGTTACCCGGTGTTGCCTACAACCAACTAGTGTTTCTAGTTGGTTTGATATTAAGCATTGTTCTTTTAAGTATGTGTGCAAGATTTTATCTGTTAATTCCTTCTGATGTCGTTATTCAGCTTCGTTAGTTAAACCGTGTTCATGTTTTAGTCATGGTTAAATGTAATAGTGTGCTCTTCATGGTATTAGTTTATTGAGAAGTAGCCTTTATATCCTTGATACTATAGTTAGTTGGATTTTACGTATTTCAAGTCAGTGGAGCAATAAATAAATGAAGCGACATATATCATACGATAAGTAATAGTTTGCTTATTTGTTGTCTTTCAATTTAGATCTTGGATTATTTTTCCTTTTATCTTCAATGAAGGAAGCACTCTCTTTTATGGACGCTCACTGCTGATCGATATTTGTTAATGCATCACAGATAAATGGTTAATAAGTTTATGGTTTATTTTTTGTTTGGTTATTTGCCATCTTTTGTCCAGACTAATGATCATTATGGGCAAGAAACACAGATGAGGACAGTAGCAACGAGATTTATGTATAGTAGACTTCAGTTCTCACTCGCTTAGGCCTATCAGTTATTATCATTATAAATGACTTCATAAGTTTGTTCATCCCCTAACACTCATTCCTACAAAAATCAAGATGTAAACCAGACCATTGGAGGTTATCTGCAGCTCATTTTTATTCTCTTGCTATATATTTATCGTTATTGCTCTTAAGTTGTAGATAAGAGGAATGGGTACGTAATTATAACAGTGTTGTCTCTAAACCACTCGAGTTAGGTCCCCAAATGCTCTGATATGGCCGAAATACTCTCACATGACCACGCGTATACAGCCACTGCCAGGGAAGTCCTACTCACTCCCTTCTTGAGGCGGGGGTGTTTACGAAATTGAGAGGCCGGAAAGCGAATGTCCGGTGCTTTAACCGGATTAGTGGATACGGAGGATCCACCTAGGGGAGTTGGAAAACCCTGATTCTAAACCAATGGTGCACAGGGGCTCCAGTATCCTGAGGGAACAAATGGAGTATAAACTTATTGTAGGTCACCTGTTACCACGGGACCGCATCTCCTGACGTTGCTCCACTGCCTTGTGGATTGACCTTCAGGTCAAAGGCTCCGGGTGTGACTTCCTAGGAAAATCACCTGCTTCGGTTTGGGCACCCGGGGAGTATCATAGCCTTCAAACAAATCAGTGATGACTGCTAACGGCCTCATTGTTGTTGTGTGGGGCATACGTATTTGGTTCCCCCTTGTACCAATGTTTGTGTTCAAATAAATAAAATGTTTAGAAAGCTCAATGACTTTTGAGTTTTATTTGTACTGATAGTTTCTCGAAAACTCGTTTCAGCGAACTGTAACCACAGCGATCGGGAGGAGCATTAAACGAGTAAAACAAAACAGATGGTCCAGGCAGTGGCAATATGTACCACCCACCAATTTTTTAGACTGGTTAAAGAAAATAGTTGGAAGTCATCCTCATTGTAAAAAGACGGTCCAGTAATTCATTAATGTGCCAAATCATTGATAAAATGGTTCGAACTCTTTGAGGAACAGAATGACTGGTCTGTGGTTACTTCCAGATTGTCTTTTTAATTCGGACAGTCTAAACAATTATTTAATATCAGGCCTCCAACTTCTGAAACATGACTTTAAGCAAGAGTGGGAGACCCTAACGGGTTGATCTTTGAGATTAATGTTGGGTAGGGTTCGTAAGCTAGACACAATTCCATCAGTTGTCTGGCAAACATTAGTTGGTTCTGTATGTTAAATCAACAGATATGTACTAATGACGCAAAAATAGGTCTAATCAGTACAGTTTCAGCTATATTAATTTGTTTAATCATCCGATGCTTGACCGGGACTTGCTAAGAACATAGCTGAGAAGAATTGGGTCCCAGATCTGGTCGTTTATGTATTATTTTTTTGCTTGCTCTTCAACACGCCTTGAAATATTGGTATACCCACAAACTCCCGACTGTAGTCCCAATGTTTAACTCAAAGACTGCATTTTGCTGTGTTAAAAGTGAAGTCTTGTGAAAGCGGTCGCCCTTGAATTGCATACCAAGAAAGGATGCTAACTTATTGGGGTATCTTCGCACTTACGGTTGAATACATTGTTGTGTGAATCCACTATAACAAAGCTGACCATATTCTTCATTTTTATTTAATTTTGTTTTGAAGATGCCCTTAGACATTAGGTTCTCGTTATCTGACATCATACCAATTGATCTTGCAGCTTCAAACAATATCACGTAAATGCATAGCACTATGGAGAAACCAACTGATCCGTGTTTATGCATACTCTGACCCTAGAAAGTGAAGTAGTTGTACATGTTAACTTTATTTTTATTGCTACTTTCATCAGTTGTTCATCATTTGGCGGGTACATCAACAATTTGGCCTCGTGAGCAACCATCCTTTGATCACATCACATTACTGCATATTATAAATCGATCGTTTTGTATTACATCTATTAATTTAAAAATCCTAAAAAGCCTTACTTCACTAATCATAAAAGCTAATTCATAATTATTTATAATACATCCAGCTGTGGAAATCAAAGTAGGTGATGTGGCTTTCAAATGGACGACCCATCGATCAAAAACCAAACGCATGAATTACTAACAGCCCACAAAACAAATAATGCTGAGATTGTACTTAAGGTTCGAAATAAAAACGGAAGACTGACCTGATTATAGTTCTAAACCCGTGTGTGGCTACTTCGACAAGCCATGTTGGTCGGCATAGAATTCGGTTGGAAGAAAGCAAAAGACACCCAAATCAGGATAAACTATCAGTCCACAAAATCACTACCCCCATCCTGTGAAAAAATGCAGACTTCATAGTTGTATTTCGCTAAATAATTGTGTTTTGAGGTAGGCCTCGTGACTAGAAAAAGTTGCGATTGCATCAATCCCGTTTTTCCCTAAATATTATCTTCTTCACTTCTCTAATTCCGTTCACGCTCCTCAAATTGTATTTCTTAATCTTGCTTTTTTACTTTTCTTCGTGTTAGTTTTCTCTTGTTGTACTGTTGTTGATTGTGGGGACTTCGGGCGATGCACAGTTTTCTAGGTCCTCCATTGTCGACTGACAAATGAAACGACGGGAGCAAAGATTGTAACCGTAGAAAATTTTCTTCAAAAATGTTTTATTGTTTTGAATACTTGGTCACCCGAAATTTCTTGACAAACCTTTCAAATGTGCCAGTTTGCCTAATAGGTCAATTAAATTAAAAGAATGCGAACTCGTCTTTAGAAGTTCTAGAGTTTCCTGTGAATAATCAATTAATTTGGATTGTATGTATATATGAAATGTGTCACTTTTCCTAACTTATTTAGCTGTTTGTCAATGTAGTCAAGTATCGACTTGATCAAATGCAACGTCGACTAGAAGCTGAACAAAGACAGTCAACAAGTCGAGCCAGTTTCAAATGTTCTTCTTGTAATACAGCGTATACAGACTTGGAAGTGGATCGTTTAATGGATTTTACTAATCCGGGAAAACTTGTATGTGTATATTGTCGTGGTGAAGTTTGTGAAGAAGAAGATAACGCTTCACGAACAGATGCCCGTGCTTTAATCGCAAAGTTTCACCATCAGGTATGGTCCATTTTTAGTTTAAATTTTTGTGTTCACAGAAGACATATTTGAGACAATTGTTCCCTTTGATAGATTTGGTGTAATGAAAGGACTGTTCGTTGCAATACATTTTAAGCAACAGTTGGGTCACGCAGTTTATTGTTCAGATATTTGTATGAAGATTAAGGTCACACTACACAAATAACAAAAACTGTTGAGGCACCGTACATTTATTTCTTTCTGAATACTTTTCCTTCACATTACATCATTGGTGATTTTCACTTACGAAAAAACGCAAGACACCTGATTTCTCAACTATTTTGAAAGCCGTAATGAATTTTGATAATGGAACTGTTCTAGTGAGATGTAACTGATAACGTCCAACTTCATCGAAAGGTAGCCAATTACCTGTAAGTGACGTTAAATGGTCATCGCCTTACATCTCAAATTGAAATTAGAGATTCAAAAAACTGAACTCCTAATCAAAGTTATAAAGGTCGCTCTCTCTGTGACACCTGAATATCGTATGTAGGGTCCCTGACCGCATAGTCGGAACACAGTGCCGAAGATTAAGATAAAACAGTTGTCCATCGCACCGTGGATTTCTCTTGTTTCCAAGCTAATATCAGCCCGTCCCGAACATCACTGTTAAGTAAAACATAAAGTCTGTTAGATAATAGTTGATTTCTCTTAAATTTGCTTCAGAACAGTATGAGTTCTGTAGAGAATACTTCAAGTTGCGGTACAGTTCTATTCAAGCAGTTGTATGTGTATCCAGTAAATATATGTTCTAAACGTAACGGAGACTGTAATGAGAAGACGAATAGGATATAAAGTGTAAGAATAGAAATAGTTCAGATCGGTGTGTATCTGTTTGTCGGAAATTAATAATGCAGAGTAGAATAGATGTTACTAGTAATTATGATCAAAACAGAAGAGGTTATGTAATGGTAACGCTATTAATAATTGATTGGGCAATCGCTCAACACGTTAAGAAATGAAGTCAAATCAATATGTGAACACCAAAAGAATTACGTAAGACAAATCAGAAGACGAAAAAGTGGAGAGGGATGAAAAACTAGTAAAGATGTTTTGATAAACACTCAGTTACCATGGCAGAGGCAGCTTAATCACATTTTCCCCCTGTATATATATGTCAAGTCGGCAACGTTTGTTACTGTCTTTGCAAAACGATGTAAAATTGATGTTGGTTGTCTTTTAGTTATTTTGAATGCATACCTATATTCACTGCATACCCACTATACAAAATGTCCCTGGCAATTGCACTTGTGGTGACTTTATTCCTCTTCAGCCCTAAGTTCCCAGGAATGCGTTCATAAAACCTAGTAGAAACCCTTCCTATTTACTTGCTACCATAGGCACATTTTATTCTCGCCGTGTTTAAGTACATCTTTTTCGTGATTTTTTACGAAATAATTTTCTTTATCAATCTAGTTACCTTAGTCATTAATTTATAGATTGATATTTTATTTAGGTTCGAGATCCGATCGATCTAATGCTTCGTGAATGTGATGAAATACACTTGTCACCTGCAATACTCGAACCAGAAATCCGTCCTCTTGAACCTCTAAACGATGTAAGTTCATTATTTTACTCAGCCTGTCCACTCTATTTAGGGAGGTCTTAGTTGCACGTAGTTTGACTGTACACTTAACCTGAACGAATATCTGTCGTGAAACGAAAATATATTTTCATATATATAGACAAATTAAACTCTTATCCTAGTAGGTGAGTTGACATCTGAATGTATTAACTTAAGAGCAGTCAGTAAGACACTAGGCAATATCCCAATCTTCCTTTCTGAATTACATCAGCTCTACCGGATTTGCTGAAGTCATAAAATGTTAATGGAGTTCAAATAACTAACTGAAAGGTACAGAGCTTTCTACTCCCTTAATGTCGAGAATTTTCTCTTATTGAGTTGAGAACTATGATGGGAGAGCCATATATATATATATATATATATAACACTGATACGGGTGACGTACTCAAAACTTTGCGAACCCTCATCATTTACAGCACCAGGTAGTATATCCTAATGTATATGAATACATGCTGTACTGAGGTACACAGCTTCAGTCATACGCAACGTAAAACTTGACAAATGTGTACATCGGCTCAATTCGTCATACCTCATTAGCACATCGAGATGAAATTATCAAGCCTAATTTCGGTCAACAGTTTGTTACTATTACGCTCCGTATCATAGCTTTTCTTAGTGGAAAGGTTTGAAACTTATAGGTCGATTCAAATCATTTATCTCGTGTTTCAAAACTATAGTCATTGATATTAATTCAGTTTGCCCGTCTCCCGATTATTCATCTCTAGGATCATTATAGGTACCGGATAATACGATAGATTAATTAGAAGAGAAAATCACACGTTTCAATTTCATATCAAAGTCACTGGCTGATTGTGTGAACAGTAACAAGAGTAATCTGGATACTAACACTTGTTTGTTGGAGATTGTAGGTGATCGAAGTCATGTAAACTCACTCACCTGTCATTTTCAAGTGTTGAACATTTAAAAATCATATTCCGTTTTCTGTGCACTATATGGCCGTTATTGCCCATGCTTCATTAATTGTATCATTTGTGTTTTGACTCGATAAACTAGGGGATGTGTAGTTACAGAGAGGTGAAATCACTCCAGGATTGGTTGTTACTTTTTCTATTTTCTCAGTGGATAGACAAAACGGACAAATTTGTAAGCAGTATTAGAACTAATGTTATCGTCAACAGGTGGTAATTGCCCTAATCACTATGTGTAGTCGAATGTCAGAGTTAGGATTTGGTGTAGACAACTTTTTCTTAATAAATATGGTTTGAAAGCTATGTTATCTATTTCATTCGCACACGAGACAAGCTCTGGAATTGGACAATTGTGTTGTAAAGATCTCAAGTAAGAATTCCCTTCTCGGTCCTTGTTTTCTGTAGTCCTCATCACTATTTCAGTGTTCTGATTGATTTCAGTCTTAAGATAACCCTTGAGACCGTTGCGTTGTTTGATTTCCAGGACCATGTTCAGGGTGCTGTGATGCGTTAGTGAATAATAATCTGACGCGACTACACATAGTGTTCGTTAATGAAAACTGGAGTAGCATTAGTTTCAACGTAATAAACTTACTTATTCATTACTTAATTGGCGCTTATTGTTTTCACCTTCTGTGTTTTTCGAAATATATATTTTTAAGCCTCCGAATCTTGCTCACACCTATGGAGTATTTTTAAGTTGAGTCAAACTGTTCAGTAAAGCATCTCTCATTGATTGTATTTTTTCATAAATAAGATATAGCAAGTCTAAATAGTCATAAACGTTTTCAGTGTGATTTTATTGTGCATATCTTTGTTAGTCTTTTTACTAAAAGTTGGCATCATGACCGTCCACTAGTAGTGGTACATCAACATTCCCTTAAGACAGTCTACTTTGGTGATTGTGTACTCATTTATTTGGTAATGCATTCTACTATTTTTTGTTTGTTTGAATAACTGTCTTATGAGTAGGTTTCAGCATAATTATTTGTTTTGCCTCGTAATTCACAACATTTTTTGAAACATAATTAACTGTCAGTTATATCCAAATCTTAGTTGTCCCATACAAAGATCAGTACTATTTAGATCTCAATGGAAATATCATGTAGATCTGGAGAACACAATTGCTTTACATTTATTGTATCCACACCCTTTTGTATGTAAATTGTATTTACCCTAATATCTTAAAATTTGATCCCTTTGGAATATTGTCTCAATAATGACCAATATTGTTGACCATTGAAATCGTATCTCTGACCAAAATCTTGTTTCGTACTTTAATGACAGCCATGTGTGATTTGTCCGATCTAGATGGTCGGTCTGTTTTTCGTACTATATCTTTTGATGAGAATGTTTCGTGACTTCTATTCGGTAGCTTTAATCCTTAACACAATAAATCAACATAAGATATTTATTTTCTGAACTACAAGTTCAGACAACATTGTTCCCATCAGGATCCTAAAATTCATGTGGTACGCTTGGGCTATGTAACGATTTTTTATATTTCGCTAGTTGGATAGTTGTTTGACTTCAACTGCTCAGAACACAATTTTTTAACGCTAGATTATACATTCATGTCTAATGATTATCAAGTCTTAGCAAGTAAAGTCACTTTTAATCGGATGTTTATGTATAATTTTATAATTGGAGCTATTACGTTTACTTTATTTATTAATGGTAACTTTAAAGATTAACACTGTTACTGTGTAAATACTTTTTTCATTTATCAGGATACCTCTGATGAATCCCAAACTTCCTCTCAAAACGTCGGTAGGAACTCTATTCTATCTGGTGATAAAAATAATAAAAACTCGTCTCTATTCGGTTCAACTGAAAGCAGTGTTCGAATCGTGCTGAGTGGAAACTCAAGTGGATCAAACCAAGTGGTCAAAGAAAGACCTATATGGATGTCTGACAGCACTATAAGTCTCAACCCTGCTCCTGGCAAGTGTTCCTCATTATTAAACTGTGTTATTCGCCTCAATACCGCTTTTTGGTGGTTAATACCGTAGCCAAAACACATTTTATATTTATTTATCGTAGAAACTCAATATAGCTTTTAGTTGAATATTGAGTGATATCTGGTTGAATTCGCCTCATTTTGTCGCAACTACAACTTACACTTTATTAGTCATTTTATTCATTACACTTATGACGAATTAATTTTGCTTCTCATACTGTTTAGGAATTGGAGATACGGATTCACAAGTGAATATATTTTCAAATGCATCCGAGTTTCATGCAAACCATACTCCTGAAGACGCTATCACTCAGACTCTTGCCCCTGGGAGAGTGCCCTCTGGATTTGGTAGTAACTTATCCAATTCTGTTATAGGTAGTGTTTCTCACAACAGGCTAGCGGATACTACTACCTCGGAAACTAATCTAATGACAAATACGACTAGTGGAACCCATACCGCTTCGTCTAGTGATATTATGCAATTACTACTTGTTCATGAGAGACGTAGTCTGCTCACCCGGAATTCCGCTAAAAATGCTAGTGTTCCAGGTCAGTTCAATATCTTAAGTACCGTAAATGCGCTATTCCTAACTTCGGTATTTACTAATATTACTGTTTTTCCCCATAGGTCGCAATAATGCACATAAAACTACACTTGCCCAACCCGATCCCCTGGTTAACACGGGTAAGTTTTGGTTAGTTTAGTCTAGGGATTTGCTTCTAATAAAAATTGAATGACGAAACAAATCATTAAGTGATGTTAAAAAATGAAGATAATTCAGCGAAGAAAATTTTTTTGATATCATTTACTGAAGCTGTACAAGCGTATCTATAGTTAACTAAAATACATAAGTCTACAATAAAATAGAATATTGCATCATATAAAAAGCGGTCGAAAATGTTTTTAAGTATCGAGAAATCTTGTAGTACACCAAAGTGAAAATAGATTACAGATGAAAGATAATTGTCAACTGAAATAATATTTAGCAACTGTGAGTACATAGCAGTATTGTGTCATAAATTGTCTGGAAATATAAACTATAGAAAACGAGTATGTTGTGATATAATGGTTAATGACAAACTGTTAGGATGACGTTATTTTAAGGAGCCAATTTTTCAGAATAGTTAAATGTAATAATAGCTAATTAATAATCCAAAGAAAGTACTGAAGGGGAAACAATCGATTATTGACTAAGGCACACATATGCATCGATTCGAGTTGCCATACCTCATTAGCACAAGATGAACACCAAATTCATAGAAGCAGTTAATTTAGTGGTGGTAGTACATAAAAGATAGGTTGTATATTATGATATAGTATAGGAAAGAAGAACGTTATGAAGCAAGTTTAATCTCAAAGTTTACGGAGGATCCACCTAGGGGAGTTGGAAAACCCTGATTCTAAACCAATGGTGCACATGGGCTCCAGTATCCTGAGGGAACAAATGGAGTATAAACTTATTGTAGGTCACCTGTTACCACGGGACCGCATCTCCTGACGTTGCTCCACTGCCTTGTGGATTGACCTTCAGGTCAAAGGCTCAAGTGTCTGTTCATATTAACCGACAGAAAAATTAAACCACATGTTCCTAGTATTTCTAATCTGTAGTTCATGTTCAACTAGCCACTATCCAAAACCCAATCCCTCTTTGTATTTTAGAAAATACGTCTGGGGACCTTCACCCAAAGAAGTTCGAGGTTACTGTTGGAGGTCAGCTTATGCTTTATACAGATGTAACTCCAGCGATGGTGAAGACAATGACTAAAGAAGAGCGTGAAAACTACGTGCGCGTTGGTAAGCTTATGTTCACCAACTTAATGCTCGAATAAAACGAAAATGAGCTTGTGTAAAATAATAATGTATTATACAGATTTAAAAATACACGATGCTTAACATAGTAGTTGACTCATAAATTGTAAGAGGAAACACTAATTGAATTATAATTCTGTGTAGGTTGTGTATACAAAATGTTTGGTTACTTTACAAATGTATGGGCAATGTCATACAGAAAGTAAGATAAACCATAGATTATACCATTGAGTCCGGGTCATGATGACGATAACTGCGACTACTCATACTTCGACGTGAATGAATATATCGGTCTTCAACGGTTTGCGATGTTCGACGCGAATGCATTTCCTGATACCTATGTGGCATTATTGCTTGTCGATTACTAGATGATACGGCATGGGCTCTTTCGACAGGATCTTCATCACTCATTATGTCATCTTCTAGCTCAGGAACCAGATGTGTAGACCGGTGACTGCTTGGTATATGACGGCGCCCTAGATGAGAGCGAGAGTGTCCATGACGTGAGATCGTCGGCCCACCAACAATACCATACATTTCATCATCCATTTCGTCAGGATCATCTTCTTCCTCTTCGACATCAATATCATGCATCATTTCATCCTCGTCATCCTCATCGTCCCGTAGGACATCTGCGGCCGCGGCAGCTGCTGCAGCTACTCCGACCGCTCCACTGCCTTTCCCACCTAGACTTCCTGGACCAGTTGATCCACCACTATGTATTAGTCCTTGATCATTATCATCAATTGAAGCAGACGTATGGATGCCACTGGACGATCGTATTTGCGCCTAAAACCAAAAGTCATACAGTGAATCAGAATAAAAACTGTCAGAAAAAACCTGGTGAATGATTGTCAATTACTGTAAGCATGAAACAACGTACTCTCACCTTACTAGCTGCCTCAATTACGCGTTCCAGTGTACGTCCAAATTCCTCCAGAAGTATTCGTTCTTGTGCTGCTGGAGGTAAGTCACGACGTTCTGCTTCATCAGCTTGCGCTAATAAACAGCTAGCAGTTGCCTCGATTACTTCCCAGGTGAAGAACACATGCGGTAGGCTAAATTAAACATAAAAGGTCTCAAAAAGTTACTGCAATATAACCATGTAAATTGTTTATGACTCAGCGGAACAGCTGTCTTTGTTTCATCAGTCAATTTGTAGGTTACACCTTTGAAGTCACTGTCCGGTTTAATTAATTCCTTTAAAAAAACTGGAGAAAATATATAGGTTTGCTATTGACTGCTTATGACTCTTTTTTTAAAAATGAGCAAGAAGATCGTCGCCAGTGCTGCTTGCCCAAAAATACATCCAAATGTTATACCACAGCAGAGTCAACACTGTCTTTAAGCAGTTATTTAAACAAGGATAGTTTTAGTCTCCAGAAGGGGATATGTGCCTAAGACTACATACCGAACATGTTACCGTAATGAACAAGTTGAACCGTGAAACGGGTACCAAATATGACATGTACACATAACATACGCAAAGTATCAACCGACGTTTGATATATTCTGCACTTATTTTATGATCACTACATTGCATAAAGACTCAACTTCAGATACTGAAACGCCAGAGTGCGTTGAATTTATCACTAATTTCTAAGGCTTGACTAGTGCTTATTGATTCATAGTCAAATTAAGTTACGAAAATAACGCTATTTCCAATTTCGATATCATAGCTATCGCAACATCTTGAACAACGCCAAGTAAAATGTCACTCGTCAAAGGTGGGCTTGTTGCGACTCATTTTCTTATCGGTATTAGCGTAAACGTAAGAGCAATTAGGGATTAGAGAAGTGATATCTTCAACTAATGCCAGTCACATGTTTGTACTATCTTTCTTACAATGAGATATGCCTCTAATTACTAACTTGTCTTTTAAACTTGTAGCAAATAACTGGACGTTGCGTTATATTTTGTTATTTCGACACGTTAGTCATGAAAATAATGGACAACTGTTAGCATTACGATTGATAACTGGCCTTTATGAAAGTTACATCTCTAAATGTTCCGTGGGATTCAATTGCTGTCAGTCTGTCATGTGCAAAATAACACCTGACAATTAAGTACATCGGTTTAAGCTGTCACATCAAATCTGCACAGCGAGATCAAATTGTTAAGACAAATCACAGATTAGTAGAGTCAGTCATCTACAACGTAGTACCAGGAACATACATGCATCGGTCCAAGTTGCCATACCTCATTAGCACAAGATGAACACCAAATTCATAGAAGCAGTTGCTTCAATGGTGGTAAGAGTTCTTATGAGGATATGATGCAGGGAGAAAGAATCAGTATGTAAAAACAAGGTATAACGTAATTGTAATCTCACGGCTTAAGGGAAGATAAAGAGTGTATACACCTGCGCCATTGTGATCGGTTCTGAGCCATGTCATCCAGAGTCTCTAACCATTAGTTACGATAATCGCGCGGACCCCAACCAAGTAGTCTGCATCTGCCAACATGGCTCAGACTAGAAGTTAGTGACTTCAAGCACTGGTGCCACGCCTTGGTTTGGCCGCCCCTAACTCTTTTCCAACCATCCCCTACACTAGTCAGCATAGCACGTCGTGGTAATCGGTGTTCAGGCATACGTAACACGTAGCCTAACCATCTCAGTCGATGAAGATTCATCGCCTCATCAACTGATTTACCATCATTTCCTAATACCCTGCGTGTAACCTCACTATTACTTACCCGGTGATCCCAGCAGATGTGAGCAATATTTCTAAGGCATGTGTGGTCAAATACTAGTAACTTATGAGTATCTTCTACTCTTAATGGCCACGTTTCGCAGCCGTAAAATGGAACAGAGCGAACTGCTGCGCAGTATACTCGTCCCTTACTTGACAGACGGATATCTCGTCTTCGCCATAGGTGACGAAAGCCAAAGGAGCTTTTTGAATCCGTGCAGAGATTTCGTCAGACACAAACCCATTAGGGCTGCTCAGACTTTCAAGATAAGTGAAGTTGTCGACGCATTCGACTACTTCACTCCGTATCCTTAATTCGGGTGTTGACGCGGACCAGTCCTGGAGTAACAATTTAGATTTAGATGGGGAGAAACACATTCCGAATATCCTGGCATTATTACTCAGTTCTAACAGAAGACTCTGCATTTTGCCAGCGTCTTCATCAAACAGGAGTATATCATCTGCGTATTCTAAGTCGATAAGTGGGCCTCCTGACAGGAGGCCAGTGCCCAAAAATCTAGATGAGGACGTTGTTTCCAGCAGTAGGTCTATGATAAAATTAAACAGGAATGAAGATAGTGTACAGTCTTGCCGGACACCACTTGAGGTTGTAAAGTCAGATGACAGTTCGCTATAAGTTCTCACTCAATTGATAATGTTCGAATAAAGAGCCTTCACAAGGTTTATGTACTTCTGACGTACACCTTTCAATGACAGACACTGCCACAGAGCCTCTCGGTCTACAGAGTCAAATTCTGCTTTTTAGTCAAGAAAAAACTATCATTGTCGGACGCCGATAAGCATGCCTGTGTTCTATAACCTGACGAATAGTGAATATGTGGTCGATACAGCCACGACCAGGTCTGAAGCCAGTTTGATTTTCTCATCTTTGGAGTTCATGAGCCGTAGTTAGGTGCCCAATAATTATTGAGGCTACTATTTTAGATTCTATATTAGTAAAATTAATCCCTCTATGGTTATCACAGGATGATTTTGACCCCGTCTTATATATTGGGACGATGAGTGATTGCGAGCAGTGTGATGGGATTACATTCAGTTCCCATATTTTAGCCAAAATATTAGTCAACCTAATCGCTAAAATTGGACCACCATATTTAAAGACCTCTGGAGAAAATCCATCTGGACCAGCTGCTCTTCCTCGTTTCAGATTAGCTATAGCCTTTTGAACTTCAGCTAGATTCGGGGGACCTACTTCAATGCTCCATTCAGACTGTTTGGAAATGGTGGGTAACTGTAAAGTAGCTGAAGGCCAGCTAAACTGTCCTCTGACGTGTTCCGCCTATCGTTCTAAACGTCTTGGCTGAGAGCAGATAAGAGTTTCGTCTTTTTCCGAGACTGTCTCACATTCGACTTCGTAATTTCGTTTTTTTTTTATAAGTTTGAAGGGCTGCTTGTGTTACCTACTAAGTAGTAGGAATATTAACAGTATCAATGTTAGTAGAAATTATATGTAGATAACAAAAATAATGGTGACAGTTCGGGACTCAGGTTTTAAAGGAGGACAAAGAGTGAATCCATTTTCATCATTGAAAACGATTGTAAATAAGTTAACCACAACTTCTGGTTACGATAAACACGTGAACGCTAAGTAATTAGTCTACAACTATTTGCATGGCTTAGTCCTATTGTGGATGGCTTCATGGACTGATGCTACATTTTGGTCAATTGGATTCTAGCTTTTTCCATCCTACTATCACACCAGATATTGCCGGTCGAGGTAAGAGATAGTTAAACATATCTCAACCACCTCAGTTTAAGATTACCTAGGATTTAGTTGAACATATCTCCTAAGATTACGTACTACTTTGAGTGGATATGCATGGATTAATTACTCATACAATCTAAAACCAACAAAACGGTTTCTTGGATGGTGTTTTAATTTAGCTTAGTACATTTAGCCCTGAACATAAACCAAACTGATATTAACAGTAATGGGAGAAATAGTATGGGAATGTGACAGCAAAAACTAATCTTAAGGTTGGAGTAACCAGCGAATATAACTACGTGAATGTAGAGGGTACGACATCTTGCTAACTGCATGGCCATACTATTATAATATCACTATGGTATTCTTACGAGATTGTGCTATATATGTTAGAAAAAAACAAAATGAAATGGACTTTATGAGATTATTTGTGATATTACCAACCCCTATATTCTTTTTGTTCTGAAGGATTCTGACGCAGCCTTTTCTAGATCGGAAGGTCCAGTCGATTATACCGTACACCATGGGTCCTGCTATTTTACGACGGCACTTAGGACTATAAGGAGATATTCCATCACCACGATAATGTGCTTGCAATACTTCTCATTTTTTGTTTCGACACTTAGAGTAAAATTTTTTTTTATTATAATAAAAACTGGTGACATTGATCACAAGCAGTTTAGATGTATATGGAATACAGATTTATGAAATACTCATGTTTGAATCCCAGCTAAATAATACTGATTTCATCAGAAGCTATTCACGAACTTAATTTTATTAAGCGAGTTTGGTTAAGTCACCATTTAACTGTTAATTTCAAAATATTATGTAGCGATGAGACTTACGTTTCGGAGGGAGGTTTCACCAAATGCTTTTTGAAAGACGACGGTTGCCTTGATCTCAAAGCTCCCATTGCAGCCAAGCGCATGAGTGAGCGCCTTTCTACGCTATCCTCTGTATTACGGCAGCCTTGACAACGACATAGATCAGAGCAGCTTATCTTTGCCTCATAACACTCACAATAGTTTTTCAAACATCCTGAACGCTTGCAATTACAACCCTTAGTATGCTTCCTTTCACCTTCTCCACGACCAATTTTTGGATGAAATGCTGTAGGATTACGTTCTAAAGTCATCTTAATAGCTCTTCCGCGCTCCTCTTCATAGGCTAGATTATTCATACAGTTATTGCAGTTACAATTTTGACAAAGCTGTCCCTGTGCGAAGCATTCGCAATAGAGTTTTAGACAATGTGACTTTGTGCAATTACAAGGTTTGCGTGAATTTGCTAAGCTTGAGAGAACTCCACCTGTGGCGCTCAGGCTACTCACTTGTCCAGGACCCCCTGTGGGACCACCCGGAATGGAGGAAATTAAGCTAGGGTTTAAATTCATAATCGGGTTTACAAATGGAGTAAACGTTTGGTTCATTGGCGTAGCGACAAATGTACCTGCTGCACCCAAAACTAAAAAGCCAAGTAATAACGATGAAACATTCGAATCAAGATTATTAAATTGCAAACATAATTTACTGGTCACACCATGGTTCCAGTCGAACAGATGAATGATCTCGTTTAGACGAAAACCATGGATGACGTGTCTTCAATTCTCCAATTACATTTCAATGAGCTGACAGTAGTCAAATACTTCAATCTATTGTTCTAACTATTAGAGAGTACCAATAATATCACTGACAATTATTATTATCTTTAATGCTTACTAATGTATGTTTACGACGACTGTGATCGTTAGCGACATAGCGATATTAACTTCAATTTGATCAAGACCCTTGCACGCTTACTTTGTCAAGACCAGTGCGCTTCCAGAATATTTAAATGGGAATAATTCAATCAAAACTGATGATTTAAATAGCCCGTTGGAAAAACAAATGGGTTTGCTGACGAATTCAGAGCTGAATTAATATCCATAACATAGAATTAGGCATAAACATTTAGTTCAACTGTTAAAATTCCCTCAGCTTGTGAATCGAAATATCTAGTATCCAGACAATTGCATAATTAATATGACGTTAGTGACACATTGCAAACGAAGTTTGTTATCTCGCGAAACGGCAAATGAATCCTAAACGTAGGAATATTTACGTTTTACTTATCTTTATCTTGCCCGAGATTAGGGTGGGTTAACCCTTAATAGAAACATGCTACAGAATCACTATATTTGTAACAACACTGTATTACGATCGCTGTGTAAAGGACACGTGGTAGGCTTTAAACCAAGACTCTAGACACGGAATATAACTAGACTCTCGAAACAAGGTTCGATGTCCCTAAAAAGTCAGTCGATTTCAAAATCTTTCTAATAATTAAAATTCAAATAAGAAGCCACTTGACTAGCCACTCACTTAAGTGGCATCACAGAAGAAACAAAAAATATCAGGAATGAAGTTATCAATAAACTCTGGAAAAACTGCTGCTAGTAGGAGAATGACGCTTCCACTGTAGCACCATAGGCATGAGGAACTACGTGTATGAATACGAACACTAGCTTGTCTTACCACTTGCATATACTTAATTTTACAACTGTTTGTCTCAATAATAAAATCTGAACCTGTTGATCATGAATAAATCGCATATGGCTAATAACAATTTCGGCAGCCTATTGCTGAAAATCGAATAAACAGTGATTTCAACACAGAACATAAGGGTAAACATACCAGATATTTCTGCAGGCTTCCTTACATATTGCACGGCCGTGTTAGTATTGATTGCCATGCCAGGAACGGTTGGGACAAACGGACGAATAGTAGTCAAGGGTTTCAGGTTTTGCGACCTTTGTTGGATGACCGCTTGAGCGTCTGAACATGGCTGAGCCTGCAGCACTTGCACAAGTCCTGATCCCCCAAGAAAATTCTGCTTTGCCGGAAGTGTTAGCCTTACACTGACAGGAGGCTGGGTCATGGAACTGAAGTGCAGCAGTAAAAAGGAGGGTGAAGTGATTGGTGAGTACACATAGATGCCCTGATAGCATCGGAGATCAAGACAACAGAATACATGAGATTACTATGAAAATATGAATCTAACGTCCACTTATGAGTAACTTGAATTGCCGCGTGAACTCACAATTTGAATGTGGGTGCAGATCCGTACAATTCAAAATCAGAAAGTGAGAGTAGTGTAATCAGTTAAACAAATATATACTCCATGATATACAAAATCTTACTCATCTGAAAATAAAACAAAAAGTACAATTTAAATAAATTCAATCACAATTCAATGATTTTCATGTCTAACGATCTTATTATTTTATTCGTTATTGCAAGAACCTTATGTACGTCTAAACAGTGAAAATCGGACCGGATCATGAAAGCATCGGTTAAAAGTCCTAAACATGTCAGATATTTGAAAGATATTTGCATGCTTAAACTACAAGTAATCTAATGTTCACTTTCACACAGAATCGCAAACAAACGATTTGAAAATTCCATTAATTTGGATCAAAGGGTTTATATAAATATGAATGTCCAATAATTCCCCTTTTTTAGAATAATCCAAGAGATTTTCGTGACTTGGTCTTAACCGGTAATAAATTTAATATATTGAATCCACACTGTCGTCGGTTGTCGTCATTTCGGATAACTACCATTCGCCAGATGTACTTTTTCTAAGCTCCTCCTGAAAACTGTAACCATTTTTCCTCGCTTATCTTTATAGTCGACAAAATGCATCAGTGCACTCCGACTTAATCCGTCTTTTTAGATGGAATAATTGTAATTATACAACACGCTAAAGCATAACACCACGAAACTTAGTTCTAACGACATTGGTTTCTATTCAATTGTGTTCTGTATGACAAAGAGCTCAACAAAACTATGAGCTTGTTTCCAGCCCTGCTTTTCGTTCTTTCATTTAGCTTTTTATCATGGTTGTCTTTTATCTTTTTACACAGTAGATGTATACGCACTGCATTCTACACTTATCTAGACATAAAGAACCGTCGTCCAGTATATCGGATTGGTCCTTAGTAACAGAAGAGTGCTTTAGGGAGGAAGATGTGATAATATGAAATTCAGTAGTGTAACCATTTCTGGCTTTCCATAAACTGTTAATCTACGTTCGGGCGATTATTGCATTATTTAAATCAAATAGACTGAAGTACGAGCTCCTTCTACAAACTACCTCTTGAATAAGGATTGTCCTACTACAGATAATCCCTTCAAATATCGATTCAACATGGTGCAGCTTTGTAAACAGATCACACTACTCATGGCTTCTAAAATACTCAGTTACTTTCCTTGCATCTGACCAATTCACTTGTTGTAAAATATCTACCGAAAAAAATTAGAACCGTACATTAGTGTCAGTGTATCGTGATACAGAATAACTTCGAATAACCACCGAAAACCTAATGGCATTTTTTATTTGATAGGTTTCAATCAAAGAACTACTTCGCTGATAAGTCCCAGACACAACTGTGGTTTCTATGTACACGACCTCCTAACAAAACAACAATCTTCTCTCTCGCCAACGATGGAGCAACGGATAGTTATCGACAGGGTCCATTGGTCAAGATTCGGACGGCTAGTAGGAAATAATGTCTTGTATAGATCAAGTTCTTTCTATCGTAATAGGAGTTTTCCTCACATACACTAGATCGACGTTCATTAATCAGCTGAACCATAACTCTCAAAAGAGCCCGATTTCAAAAGGTTAGTATGGCTGTAGTCACGAAGCATCAAACATGGTAGTGAAGAAGACAACTCCAAATTGCTTACAAATGAAGCTGACTTGCCGATGTAATTGGTTCTCATGAGTGTAATACTACTTCATGTAATTGCTCTCATTCTTTCATCTTGGTTAATCTTATTCGGGTTTGTTTGGTTTGTTATCGTCTGAATTTTGCAAACATGTCACCATACATTTTTTTATTATCGAAATAACCACAGAACATCTCTAGAAATTCTGCTCTACTGATAAAATTTGGACACAAACATTGCGACTTGTGGTTATTGCAGTAAATCCTATATCGTCCAATAAGATTGTTTTTGTATCAGCAGGTGGTAATAAAGTTGTTAAACTCGTCATCTAAAATCCATATACTGACTATATTTAACCAATCCACTAAGCTTTGCATGTCTGTAGGGTGAAATGCATGCTTGCTCCAGGGTTCTTATCAGGTTGAGTCCCGACAACTGTCCGTTGACAGTGGTATTAAGTCTTTGAATCATACTTATAACTCGAAGTTTGCTTTAGTTTCCTAGGAATACAACACATTTTCAGCTAATTCGTACTCATTTGCAAAAAGCGAAGGATTGACGATCGATAAAAATCGTGACAAAAGCTGTAATCAAATTTGTCATTGTGTCCAAATACTTACATAAGATTCTGGGAAAAAATAAATGGTCATTTCCTCTTCCGCTTCATTAGATCAGCCATTAGTTTGTACCTACCGGAATTTCCTGTATTTCATGGCTCACAAATATTCGATTCTGTGGTCATTTCGTAAATTTCTGAACGATAGTTCAATATAGTGATGATGACCGGGTTGAGTTTTACCCTCAGAATTGACACACTTGTAATTAAGCTTCACATACCACCGACAGTGTTTCGCCTATCCTCTCGTCGTTTTCTTCCTCTTTTTTCAATATCATCATGTTTATCGCAAACAACTGTGGAACGTCTATGCCTATTCAGACCATAAACCTAAAATAAGCGTTGCTCGAAGTTTAAGTTCATACAGAGCAAATTATTTCTAACCCTATAAGGACTATAGGCCTAAAATACTGCCTTGTAAATAAATTTAATATAGAGCTTGAACACCCCCATGAAGTTTCCGCTATGAAGTTTCTCAATGCACTGCCGCTACCTTTTTAGTAAACACAGTAGTTTTGTAAGCCCTCTGTAAATCCACACTGTACATTATTGATCATGTCTGAAAAGATGGCATGAATACACTCCGTATGAAATATAAACGTATAACTGTAGATCCCTCAAAGTATCCTTCTTTACAACAAATTATAAAAATTTGACTCCTTACATACCCTCCAAATCGCTAACAGCTACGATCCAAAAACAAAGATATAAACTCAAGCCAGGGACTCAGGTTAAGAAAATAAGTAAAACACATAAACATTAAAGGCAACGGATATATGCAAAATCAGTTAATTTAGCAATATTTATGATAATTTATGGTGATTTAAATTCGTCAGCCTTCTCCTTCCACAGTTCGTTATTCTTAAGAAAATAACAGTGTAAAAAATATTTGTACCGATAATGTACGTTTGTGAACTATAAAAACAACTGTAACGGTGATTATTTAGAAATCCATCGACCTAGCCTCTTAGTCGAGTTCAAATATCAACCAAAAATAAATTGAAACGCAGTAAATGAAAACTATTTGAAAAGTATTATGCAATAACGATAAAAGACATGTAAGAATCAATTTAGAATGCAAGTGTCAGTGAGTAGCAGTAACAGAAGAAGCATGTTCTGACCATGCTAGTTATGGTAAGTATTCGAGTAAATGTGGAATGCTCTTGTTGTATTGAAAAAAGCCCGCCGAAAATCCCTCCACAACATTTCATTGGACGGTACTGTCATTTATTTACCCATTCTCTCTCATATCTTAACCTCTAATCAGTCTCTCTGAACCCCACTTATTGCTTTTACGTCTTCTTCGTCTGAGCTTTTATTATGTGGTTTGGCTGAAGACTTACCTTTCGTTACTTAATTTTACTGTTTCATCTTGACTGACCATTGTCAATATCATTTTGTTTGATAAGCCTCAGTGTCATGGCATGGTTCAGTGTGTGACTGTTAATAATAATAATATATCTCTGCAAGGGCAGGTACACTCCATTTTTACAGGCATGATATGCAAGTTACAACATATCCTGGTTCACTGTATGCATCCCAAGCAGGATTGTTTAGTAAATATAATCTATAAAAAGTAAAAGCGGTTCATTCGTTCAGATATAATGTGTTTTCATCAGAATAGTTTCCAAAGGGGCATCGCGTCCACGTTACTCACCAGATCCAATCTCGGCAAAAATTGTATTAGGATTTTGATCATGCTAAGTATTTATGAAATGCAACCTTTGACTGTCTGCTTGGAAAGGTTTCTGGAATTCTTGCAGGTGGATATCCGACCCCATCTTGTTGAGAATATTTTTATTGATTTTCAGGTATCGAAATCTTGTTTGTTAACTATTCCCTTTGTTGTTTAGTACGTTAGTTTGTGTTAGAAAAAACCCTTGACTGTACAGCACAGGCTGTACCGTTTGAAGTACTTGGTACTTTTGAGATAAGTTGTTTTTTCTCAAATCACAACCGTATAGATTAAGCACCGAGTTTGTGTTTTGACATAGTTTAATACGAGTCACTCGAAAACGCTTTTTACGTCATAGAGAGGAACGCAGTGTGGTCTATTCGAGTAAACTTTGGTCCGTTAGTTCTGAGTTCAGACCAAAAGTTGGCATTTCGGTCTTTACACGTGTTTTTTGACTAACAATGTAGACCAGCTGAGGATAACTGCACAACTTACGAACTTTGAATTTGTGTTGTCTAATGATTCTTTGACTCCGCAGGTAGCTCTTCTGAAGTTACTGCCGGTCCCGAGCCTGGATAAAGGAGGAGAGTCAGGCCATTTGAACTCTGCACTGGGAGTTGAAGGCCTAATTTTGACGCCTCTTACGAAATTCGAGATTTTTCTGAAGTCACGAGGCCGATACTCCTTCTTACAACCAGAGCAACAATTTTATAGATACATGGAACGTCCACACAATGTGTGAGATCGGGAAGACTAGTCAAATAGGCATTGAAATGAGGAGATACAAATTGACAGTACTCGGAATCAGCGAAATCCATTGGACACAAGATGGACAGCAAAGTCTAGGTACGGGAGAGATGCTGCTGTACTCCGGTCACGAAGAGAAAAATGCTCCATACAATCAGGGAGTTGCTCTAATGCTGTCCAGAGAAGCACGAAATGCAATTGTAGGATGGGAATCTTATAGACCCAGGATCACCAAAACATCATTCAAGACAAAGAAGGGGGGGATCACAATAAATGTTATCCAATGTTATGCACCCACCAATGATAGCAAAGACAATGATAAGACTCAGTTCTATGAGAGGCTGCAATCAATCATAGCTAAGCGCTCAAGAAAGGACCTCACCATCCAGATGAGAGATCCAAATGCTGAAGTCGGAGTGGACAACACAGGATATGATGATATAATTGGACGTAATGGACTAGAAGAGAGAAATGAAAACGGGGAAAGATTTGCAAACCTATGTGCATTCAACAAATTGGTTATAGGAGGCACTATATTCCTCCGCAAACGTATATACAAAACCAGCTACATGGATCTCACCGGACCACACCACAGAGAACCAGATAGATCATATTTGTATCAAAAATAAATTCCGAAGGAGAATGGAAGATGTGAGAACCAGGAGAGCACATAGCTGACATAGCTTCAGATTACCACCTAGTTGTGGCCAAGATGAAACTGAAGCTAAAGAAACACTGGACAACTGGAAAAACAGCACTACAATGGTTCAATATAGCCTTCCTTTGAGATGCTCACAAACTCAACGAATTCAGGATAACTCTCAACAACAGGTTTCAAGCTTTACAGGATCTACTGAAAGAAGAAACTAAGATAGAGGGTAACTGGAAAGGGATCAAAGAAGCACTAACTTCGAGGTGTCAGGAGATTCTGGGTCGCAAGAAGCATCATAAGGAATAGATCTCTATGGGAACCCTGGACAAGATTGAAGAGGAGAGGGACAAGAAGACAGCAATTAATAACAGTCGAACATGAGCAAAGAAAATGAAGACGCAAGCAGAATACACAAAAGCAAACAAGGAAGTGAAGAAAAGCATTAAAGCCGACAAGTAGAAATACATGGTAGGACCAGCAACGACGGTGGAAAAAGCTACAAGGGAAGGGAATATGAAACAACTATATGATAGGACGAAGAAACTAGCAGTGAGATATAGTAAATCGGAGAGACCAGTCAAGGACAAAGAAGGAAATACAATCACAGAGATTCAAGAACAGAGGAAAAGATGGTCAGAATACTTCTAAGAAGGTACGGGAAAGCAGCAGGACCTGACAATATACCAGCTGAAGCACTGAAATCAGACATTGAAGTAACAGCAAACATGCCTCACCTTCTAATCAGGAAGATTTTGGAGGAGGAACAAGTGTCGACGAACTGGAAAGGAGGATACCTCATCAATGTGCCAAGGAAAGGAGATCTGAGCAAATGTGAGAATTGCAGAGGCATCACACCACTGTCAGTCCCACGGGAAGTTATCAACAGAGTGTTGCTGAACCGGCTGAAAGACGCAGTAGACGCCCAACTTTGAGATCAACAGGCTGGATTCCATAAGGATCGGTCGTGCACACGGGGATCCCACTACGGGTCATCGTGGAACAATCAATTGAGTGGAACTCGTCACTATACATCAACTTCATTGTCTATGAGATTGTGGTTGACAGTGAGGACCGGAGAACATTATGGAAACTTCTTCGACACTATGGAGTTCCTCAGAAGATTGTCAACATTATCCGGAACTCATAGGACGCACTACAGTGCACAGTCATGCATGGAGGACAGCTGGCAGATGCATTTCCAGTAAGGACTGGAGTCAGACAAGGCCACCCACTCTCCCCCTTCCTCTGTCTTTTGATGATTGACTGGATTATGAAGACTTCGACATCTGAGAGGAAGCACGGAATACAATGGACATCACAGAATCAATTAGACGATCTGGACTTTGCAGATGACCTAGCCCTCCTATCTCATACTCACGAGCAAATACAAACGAAGACAACAAATGTAGCAGCAGTCTCTGCATCAATAGGCCCCAACACATAGGAAAAAGCAAGATTCTCAAATACAACACGGAGAACACTAACCAAGTCACACTCGGTGGAGAAACTCTGGAAGAGGTGGAAACATTCAGGTACCTGGGAAGCATCAGTGATGAAAAGTAGAGGATCTGATGCAGATGTAAAGGCGAAGATTGGCAAAGCAATGACAGCATCCATACAATTGAAGAGTATATGAAACTCAAAACAACTCTCAACTAACTTCGAAGTGAGAATCTTCGATACGAACGCCGAGACAGTTAGTTCTACTTTACGGAGCTAAAATGTGGAGAACTACTACATCCATCATCAAGAAGGTAAATGTATTTATAAACAGCTGTTTACGCAAAACACTCAACATTCACTGGACGGATACTATCAGCAACAGCGTTTTATGGGAGGGGACAAACCAGCCTCCATCTGAAGATGAAATTAGGAAAAGACATTGGAAGTGGATAGGACATACGTTGAGGAAATCACCAAGCCAGACAAGCCCTAACTTGGGATCCGAGAGGGAAGTGGAAAAGAGGAAGGCTAAAGAACACATTACCTCGGGAAATAGAAGCAGATACGAAAAGGATGAATGTTAACTGAAAAGAACTGTAAAGGATTGCCCAGGACAGGATTGGGTGGAGAATGCTGGTGTGTGGCCTATGCTCCTTCATGAGGGGTAACAGGCGTAAGTAAGTAATGGTTCTTCATTCTGATAAACTTTAACCTTGTGGCCAGGTTATGTTATAATTTAGCACATTTAAAAATGTATAAAATATCACCGAAAAGTCCTATATTTGGTTAAAGGGCCAAAAGTTATTTGCTCAAATACCAGCTCCACACCGTAGTGAAATCGACTAAAGAGTAACGTTAGTTAAAATATGAAATTTGTAGCAAACCACTGTTGGAAATCCACCATCTGGTTATTTGTCAAGTTTGTAATTCAAGACTGCATCCTTTTCATAAAACGTCAGTTAGGACGTTTGGTATAACCTCGACATTATACGACACAAATGTTTAATTTGTCATACGAGGTGGAAATGGAGGGTCTATACAAAGTCAAATCGTCTTGCCGAAAATCAGTAGGAACCTCGTCTCTGAATATCCAGCATTTTAATTGATTTCTTAGTCCTGCTAATAATTTAGTGGAATGGGCTGATAACCAGAGATCCACTAGCGCGTGTTTCATTTTATCGCTACTATAACATTTCGCAACTAGATGGAAAAAACTCTGAAATTCATCTCAAAAATTTTGTCGGTTATCCTGATCAACAACTATATAACTTGGTTTTCGGAGACATGTAAGATCATAAAACAAATAAATAAGCTCCACTTTCCATTGGTTGAATAGTTGCCCTTTTAGACTCTGGTGTCTAGTACATTTACTTTCCCTTGTTTGTTATGTCTACCCCTAACTACTGTAGTCTAGTGCCGCTTTTGGGGCATGGGTCGCCAACCAAGAATCGCCAAATGCCTCCATACATGAATTTGTAGTGAGGTCCGTCGTAGGAGTTCCGTCTGGTGGTGACGATGTTCTCAGGTACTATAGTGTCAGGGAAGATTTCCCAAGTCTTTCCAGTCTGAACTGTCGGATGCTCTCTCACAATCAAGGTAGTTGTTGTATGGCGATTCATTTCATTTGGGTGATTGCTCAGCAAAGATATACTGTGCCGCAATTTGGTTGGTACATGATATATCCTCGCGAAATCTGATTTGTTGATTTGAGAGTTTGGTGTCTACTGAAACTTTCTTTTGGTCCAGTAACACTCTGTTGACAACTTTGGCTGAAACTGATAGTAGCATGATGTCACTTTCTAAAATCTCCTTCGATATTTTGATGGGGTATCCCTCTTGTACTTGTTATCCCGTTCAAAGCTCTCTGAAGAGAACGTGGAGCATCTTGCAGTTGCCTCTATGCCTGACTTCAGTGCTTCCGCGGGTATGCTTTCTGGTCCCTCCGCTATACCATTCTTGATTTGTCTGATGATATTGGTGTTTCCCGTTATTTCTGGTACAGTAACATTTGTAGGGAGGCCTTTGTGTGCTGCTTCGATGTGTGATGGGTTGAATGGGACCGGTCCATTCAGGGACTCTCCAAAGTGCTCTACCAATCTGATGTGCTTCTCTCTAACCTCAGTGACTGATTTTTCTTGTTTGTTTCTGACTGGTTGCTCTGCTCTACTATGTTTCCTCACTAGCTTCTTAGTTGTATCATATGGTTGCCTGACACGTTCCTTTCTTCTAGTTTGTTTTGTTGTAGTTGCTGGGTCTTTTACATATTTCCACTTATTAATTTTGATGCTTTTCTCCACTCGCTTGTTTGCCTCTGTGAATTTGTTCTGTTCCTTGACTTTCTTCGGTTTTGTTTGACTGTTATCATCTTGAATGCATTTATTGAATCTACTCCAGACTGTCTACAGAGATCTGTTGTTTATTCCAGTGCTTCTTGGGATCCACTATCTGGGATGTTGAGGTTACTGTTTCTTTAATTCTCTTCCACTTGTTCTGCCTCGTGGTTTTTTCCAGTAAATCCGCATGTATTTCCTATAGTGTGAAATTATATCATCTCTATTTATTATTGTCCCTTATATGAACCTTGTGAACTTTATTTAGACATATGTGATTAATCTGGTGCACCGTAGGGTGTTTTTTTAGATGCAGGTGGCTTTGTGTGTGCGTTTGTGGAGGAAATGCTGTCATCTATGACCATGCTGCTGAAAGTACATAGATTTGTCAATCTCCGAACGTTCTCCCTTCTTTATCTTAGTCCATGTTTTCCATGATGGTTCCATTCCTGGCGTTGTTAGTTCCAACATTGAAGTCTACATCTCTCTTAAGGGTAGTCAAGTATTTTTCTGTTGAATTTTCTAGCATGGATTTGGACCTCTCACAAAACTGGTTGTCATCACCTCTACTATCATTGGTAGATGCATAGCACTGAATGACATTCATTGTATGGGAGCAGTAGTCACCCTAGAGAAATCACAGGAGGAGTTCGTCATAATCATAGATGTTTTGGAGAGTCCGTCTTAAGATTAAATGTAATTTGATGTTGTAATTAGCATGTAAAATTACGTATATTTACTCAAACTCATTGGCTCAGATTCTGATACTTGACTTCAAGTCAAACTCTAGAATGGACTGATATTCAGTCTTTTCGGTTCCCCAGACTAAAGAATGTGGCGTAGGTTTCAAACCAGCCGTTCACTAGCTAAAATTCAAACGTGTGAACCACCACTCCACAACGCAATATTCAACTAAGCAAATATTATGATTATTTCCATTACTACATTTCTTTACCTACATATGGTAGTTCGTAAGAAATCCAAACATTGATAAATCGCCAATTTTTATCGTCTCTGTAGTGGTGATATATGAAAATTTATTCTTGCCTCTTGTTTAATTCATTCAGCTAGTTATAAGTTTACTTCTAAATCAAATTGGTTTTCTGATCTTTCAACCTTTAATTCAATTCTCATAGCCCTGATTACCATATATTATTAGCGATGTACGGAAATCTTCAACTTTCCATATATCTTAGATACATATATCTTATATGAATTATGTTAATCAAACCCACTTTATATACTGTAGTACAATTTATAAGTTACAAACTTAAATCATGAATGCTTCTCTGCACATGTAAGTAAGAATCACTTCACTTTATTAATTCGAGATAAAATAGAAACATGATCAATATAACAATAGTTCAGGGTCTAAAACTTGTATTATCTGTATGGGCTGGTTAAATACTACTCATCATATTATAATCATATTGTTAGCAGCCGTTTATTCTAAATATCTAGCATGACACTTTGAGGCTTCATTCCATAATTTAAAAAATGGGCTGTTTTCACGTATTACTTCATCTTTGAGCAGATTACCATGTTAACATATTACGTTAGATTAGATTCTCGTTTGTGATTAATGTTTTCAATAATTGTTCGAATTCATTTTGGAGTCCTGGTAAAATGTCGACTTTAATGTGCCGTAAAAACTAGGTTTGTGTTTCTGATTTAATTTCATACTTTTATGTATCAAAGCAGTGTTGTTTCGGAAAATTTTTCTCAAATTTCAGATTGTACTGTCTTACACAACTGGAGGACAACATTCAAGTTTTCTCTATTTAACAAGCGTGCTCGTTGATGAGTTCGGAGAACAATTAGATTGCAGAGTTGGTTTGGTTAATGTGTATGAGGTAATTTTTAAATAAAAAATTTCCATAGCTTTCATTGGCAACTTCAATTTCCGAACAAACGATTAAAATACAGTGTAGTAAAATAGTTCATTAAATGAATGGGCTTTGTAGAAAAAAAATTAACTCAAGCATGGTAGTGTTTAGTAATAAATTACAAATATTTGAATTTCTCGGTTCATGATATGTCCACGTTTAATGGTTTAAAATAGTCAGCCATTAGGAAAATAGTTTAAATAACATAAGTGAGTTTGGTTAGTTGGATTGTATTACAAGTCATAATGCTAAAATATTCATTAACTCAGTGCTAAGTTTAAAAGTTCCTATTTTCAACACTCGTATTACTCACAACTACGTCGTAGTTATTCCATTAGGGCGGTACGATAATATGTGATTGCGGCTACTTTGTGATCACCTATTATCTTAACCATATTCGATGTCTGCTTAGACAACTAATGTGAAACCCTATAAGTTGAATTCATGAATCGGTCAAGTTTAAGCCACCATTGAAAATCTGAAAGCATTGGACGACCGTTTCTTCCTAGTATGGGAATCCTCAACAGTGCGCACCCACCAGTTTGCATGCGGGTCACAAAGAAAAGACCTGCGGTCTCGCTCACGAACGCTTGTCCTCTAGACCACCGTGCCGGCATCCAACGGTGTTAATGAATAACTTCAATCGATCCTTGACCTTGCACAACCAATAAATTTACTATATTCTACACAAACCCTCATTCTGACCATAATCGTGTCCACATTTGTGATTGACTTCAAGATTGATTGCCTGGAGTTCTGGTGAGGTTCCGTAACTAAGGATGTCCAAACCGTGTCGAGTAGAGACAGTTATACCAATTAAGAAGAAAGTAAATAAAAAACCTTCTAGTTCTAAACCGATTACCAAAAATATTTCAACGGCTTTACCAAACAAAAGTATAATTTCTGAAACTATGTTTAACCCTACTCATCGTAAGGGAGGTTATAAGGACACATTTCGTTCAAACGTTACACGAGACGGCCACTACAACCATCATGTAAGCAGGCCTACTATTAGACAGACGGCAATAAACCAACGTGCCCCATGGTTTCCCCCATATGTAATAAATGATAAACCTGCAAGATGTAACTCTTATCATCACTCTCGCAGTGGAGAAGATGGTATACTAGGTTATGTACCATCAACGCAACCCCAACATGCAGGCACCTGTCTTAATTGTCCACCAAAACAAGTACAACAAATTATTGAACCTTACCAAAATAAGGATTTTTTTTTCGGCCTCCAGAGATCCCTTGTTCCACTAGCACTACAGTTCGCTCATGCTATAGCCCATGCGATCCGGCAAACACATTAAACCATAGTCCAGGCATAGCTAGAACTCATACCATCGATAAGGATGCTCTCGGTTTTTTTACACTACACACTCCCTTTTTAAACTTATTACTCATTAACGCACGTTCACTTCTGAACAAAATTTCAGCCTTGAGAACCTTAGCCTTCCTAGCCAAGCCTTCTTTTATACTTATCACTGAAACGTGGTGTTATCCAGCAGTGGCCGATTCCGAATTAAATATCCAAAACTATCGACTCTATCGTTGTGACAGAGAATCTAAGCGAGGGGGCGGTTGTTTTATATTTGCTTTGGATACCTTAACAACTAATAAAGTTGAAGATAGTATCTTGAATAGTTTACCAGAATCGATCTGGATATCAATCAATACCCTAAACCATAGTCTACTCCTAGGTTGTATATATAGAGCTCCTGATAGTACTGATAATTTGAATGATCGTATTATCAATGCATTTATACACGCATCTACTCTAAACTTCAGCGCTAAGATTATCACTGGTGATTTCAATTATCCTGGGATTAACTGGAGTACCGGTAGCTGTCAGTCTAGCAATGATGAATTTTTATCAATCCTTAATCTGTACTGCTGGTCACAGTGGGTTCGTACCCCAACAAGGGGTGATAATACACTTGATCTAATATTTAGTAGAGATATCATTCCCCTATCTGTACAAGTATACAACGAGTTTGAAAGCAGTGATCATAGGATAGTAGCTTGTGCTCTCCCCATCTATCCCTCCTACAACCGACCAATTCAAAGAACCTGCAATTATAGAGACTATAAGCATGCAGACTGGGACCTCTTGCGCTCACTGATCAAACTGTCAGACTGGGATGAATTCTTATCATGTTATAGTCTGACAGATGCCATCAATATATTCTATTTCATTGTTAACTCTTGTCTAGACTCCTGTGCACCAATTAAGACTTACAGGATTAGTAAACATTACGAATTATATATACCAGCTAAATATCGTAATAAACTAAGACGCCTAAAGAAACGTTATTTTAAATCTAACGACTTCACGGCAGTCACACAAATAACAATAATTTTTAACCAAATTAAAGAGAAACATAGGTTAAAAGCCATCAATGAAGAGCTATTAGCACTAAGTACTAGCTCAAAAATGCAAAACCTAATCCACCTTTACAATAAACGTGCTAAATCAACTCAAAAGGTTGATATACCATGCATCCTGCATAATAATAGTTTTATATATGACCCAAAAACTATAGCAGACCTTTTCAGTGGTAATTTTGCAAATGGCAAAGAATCCTTAAATGGCTCTGTTTCTAGAGTTATATGCATGACTGGTCACTCAATTAAATCTATCTCCTTCACATGTCTGAAAATTAGTAAGGTTATAAATAAGCTCAAGGTTTCGAAAGGTCACGGTGCAGACGGGATTTCATCATTTCTCTACAAATATGGTGGTCCAGATATCCAACTTCTTCTCCTTAAGCTGTTTACTCTCTCTATGGAATCCGGCTCTTATCCTGACCGTTGGAAAACCGCGTACATCATACCACGTTACAAATCCGGAGATAAGACTGACATGAACAACTATCGGCCAATAAATATTACTCCAGTTATCTCTAGGATTATGGAAAAAATTATTAGTGACGAACTATCCGACTATTTATTGACTGAACAATTTATTGATGATTCGCAACATGGATTTCTTAAAAATCGATCCTGTATGACATGTCATTTTGACTTCTTTAATTTAGTCTATTCGCTTCGTAGCCAAGGATATCTAGTATTAGTGCTATACCTGGACATTTCTAAGGCCTTCGACATGGTCAACCACAAACTTCTCATAGGTAAACTCGCATCTTATGGGGTCCAAAATCCGTTACTAGCCTGGTTTGATTCCTTCCTCAGCAACCGACATCAAATAGTTAAAATCAACTCTTCATTGTCGAACGCAGTCCCTGTTAGAAGTGGGGTAATTCAGGGTAGTGTCTTAGGTCCTTTGCTCTTTTTAGTTTTCATTAATGATATTTGTGAGTGTTTTAGTGTGGGTAAGTCCCTTTTGTTTGCAGACGATCTTAAGGTGATGTACTCATTTTCTCCACATGAGCTGAGCAATATTCAAAATTGTATCAGCACGGAGCTTAACAAGGTAGCACAGTGGTGCTCGAAATGGCAACTGGAGCTCAATACAGCTAAATGTGGTTGGTTATGCTTCGGTGATACATCACTCAACCTCAATCTTACCATAAATGGGGAAATGTTATCTAGGTTACACACAGTAGTAGATCTAGGACTTAGGTACTCCGACGACTTGTCGTTTTCTGAACAGATAATGAAACAAACGTCCAAGTCTCAACGCCTTATAGGTTTCATAACTCGAAACCTTCATGACAGCGAATCTCGTATTCTAATGTACAAAGTCTGTGTTCGACCACTCCTCGAATACTGCGCGTTTCTCCTTAGTAGCACGCGCATAAAGGATAAATTAAGACTGGAATCAGTACAGAGACGATTTACACTTCATACTCTTGGACCTGATAGTGTCTTGACATATAATTCGAGGTGTAGTAAACTAGGGCTTGACCCTTTGTGGATGAGGAGACTCAAACTTAACCTTATCTTCTTTTTCAAAATACTTAACAAACTCTCCTTCACATCCAGCCAGGCGATTCAATATGCTAAGGCCTCACATTACGACATTCGTAACTCCTTGTCTTTAGCGAAACAAACATATTCTAGATCTTCTCTCTATATGAATTACTTTACCTGTAAGTTTTCTAGGCTCTGGAATAATTTACCCCAAACTATCCGTATGTTAAACTCTCTCCCATTGTTTGTTCGCTCAATTAATGCTTTTTGCTCCTCTGAAAATGCATTAAATGCTCTAGCGCCTGCAAGTGTATCTTACTCCACAAGTGAGATTATAGGAACTTTAAATGTTTAACCTCTTACTTGCTATGATTGTTTTGTTGTTCCGTGCTCTTTGCTTTAATCTTACTTTCTCTAGTTGTAGATAATTAATAATAACTCGCTCTGGCACTGGTAATAACCTTACAGAACAATGTTGATCAATCATAAGGCTATCCACTTAATAAAAAAAAATGACAAGTTCCCTGGTGTTGCATTGGCTTGCCGTGACATATGCCATATTTAAACTATTTATCAATTACTAAACCAGCAAACATAAAACTTTCTTATATTTCATGTTTGTTCTCTACATTAAATGTTGATTTTTATAACAATCTGATCATGCCTGTAAACTGGTGTGAATTCTGTAAATATTATCTTCAGAGTATATTATTATTATCCATTTCAGACAATTTATGAAGTGTTGTGTAAACCATGAATATAGTGGGTTGTTGATTTAGAGGGACTGTAAGTTGACGAAAGGTTTTTTGTGTAGTACCTTAACAAAAGCTTTCTTAAAGTCTCAGTTTGGAACTGATACAAGGAGCCCGTTGCCTCAATTTAAAGCCGTATCATCTAGGTAGTCTGGTAGACATGTGTCGCACGGCCTGGACCTTAGTAATTTATACTGGGAGGTGTAGATGCAATTACTGACAAGTACATGTTGAATAACGACCGCTATAACCATTTTATCCATCACTCCAGATAATGCTGAGATCATGTTTTTGGGCCAATGATTTTCAGCATTTTTGGAGTAATATGTATTATTTTTCACGTAGTAAAGTGGCACACTGTAGAGAATGATACTGTAAATAGTTCGGGAAGTATAGCACATAGACTATCACTTCCACATTACAGTGTGTAAGATCCATTATGAAGGTTTTGTGTGTGAAAATTATTCCATGTATACATTTGCAACTTGTTCTTGATGGTTCCTTCAGTTGTACATTTCGTTAGTCTATTTGATTCCATTTGAGATGGTAATATTTTTATTTTATTATAGTCTTTACTTTCCTTACGCCTTCATTGAGTTTCTACGTTTCTTCATGAACTGCATTCACGTTGTTTTAGTTTATACTTAGTTTTTGGCGGTAACCATATTGATTTGTTCCCCCTTTGATTGTGTTGCTTGTACTGACTGGAATTGTGGGTTGAAGCACTCTTCCAGAATTGGGAACACTGTGTTATAAAGCAACCAAATATTATCTTTCGAACGAATATGTACGTGATATATCCAGAAAGGATAGAATAACATTTATTTGATGCGCTCTGTAAATTTCTTACATACTGTTATAATTGTATTTTGCTAATAAACGACCCAGCTATTCCTATTGCTTAGTATTCTTATCCAATGACACTCGACAAGACCCCAAAATCAGAACACTTTGAACAGGAATGAAATTGTATTGAAAAATAACAATGGGAAGTGAACAGCAATCACTGATTTGAATAACGTTCATATATTTATAGTATATACATAAGAAGCTTCTAGATTTTTCTGCAATAATATGCCCGGGCTGATCGGTTTAGAATTAGCCAATCAGCGCGCAGCAACACCATCATGCATGAAACATGCATACATGCATACATGAAACATCCAATCTATGTCCCACTAACACATACTTTATCGGATGGTTTATTTATTGTAATTTGGAATTGTTACTGGCTGAACAACTATTGGTTGAATAACTGGGTGGTAATATTTGTTTGGGTAATAATGTACATTTAAATTTATAATCATATCTAGAACCTTTATTTACCCAGTCACTTTGTTTTTGATTTCAACTGGGCAATAGCGCGTATCTAAATTGCCTAGACAGTTATTCTTCAGTCCAAACCTTAGTTTAGATTCTACACGTTATGACCACATGCTCGAGGGCCATTTTTGTTCGGTTGGTTGGTACTGAAGGGTGTGAGAATTTTTCGTCCTGAGAGTGATTGCCTTCCTATCCTGGGGATTAGATACAGGATGTGAGGTGGGAAATCTTTCGTTACCATACATATTAATAGTTCCAGGATTTGGTGGATGAGTGGTATTTTGATCATTATTATTATTAGTCGGAATGCTCAAAGGTTGATTACGCTTGTACCCATCTCCGATCTTGCCACTTGCGTTGGATTGGTAACATTATATCAGAGGGTGAGCCTGTTTACCGATGTTGAGAAAGTCATCAAGAATTTGGGTCAGGCCTTGCTTGTCTCCTTATTTGATGTCAAGGACTAAGTCTCTCCACCTTTCTTTGTTAAGGGCTGGTGGGATTCTCGTAGTCTTAAGGGACTTCCGGGAGATTATTTCACGTTCATTCAGGTCGTCATACGACTTACATTCATGTGCTTTACTACTCAAACAGCCTGGACTAGGATTAAAAATTTCATAGTGTCCTGGTATCAGTTAGAATTTGTATATTATTTAAAGCTTTTTGATCTCTACGGTCATTTAGATCTGCAGCGTAGTTTTTCGTTTGTGGGTTCACATTCTGCCTATGATAGATGTGTTTGGTGCTCCTTACAGCAGCGTAAGTTGTCTCTAGCTGGTTTATTGCTCCTGGCCTTAATAAACCATAATGATGGGTACATTGTTTTTGCTTTTCGGTGTATGTGGGAGTTTACTTTTTATACCAACCACACCGCATAAGGAGGTGGAGGGGTTTCCACACATAGAATTAGATAGTGATGTTGATATTTACATGTACGAAGAGTAGAGTTCAGAAGATGAAGGCTTGAATTCGTCAGGTACTGATTCGTCGAACGGATTAGACCTTTTAGATGGTTTAGAAGTTGGCAATATTTCTCTTCCAATGGAGTTATTGGCCATAATTGAGTCTCAAGTGATAAGTGAGCTTGTAAAACTCCAGAGAATATATGAGTATATACTACTGTTAAGTATTAACCGGGTTAAGACTAAAATCGATAATTGTGGGCATAGGAGGGATTTCGGCGACAAAGTGTTTTGTTATTAAGTGAGATAATAACTACCAACTGAGTGCTTGTATTTCAGGATATTAAAATATGTTCATTTTAACTATTGAAGTCTTATATAAAATATTTAAGAAGTCCGCGACAGATATGTATTGGCCGATAAGTGTTCCCAAAATTTATCTTACAACATAAAATTTTACCCGGCATACCCGACAAAAAGATAACTTCAGAACAAAAAATTATCTAAACCCAATGGAAAATCGCTACCTTTTTTAGAGGTCGCACCAACATTGACCTTTAAAATCCCGCCAAAGTGCTTGATTAACAAAAGTCGGGAACATCTAACGGTGTCCAAGGGACTAACCTAGAGTATGGTGATTCTTTCTTCATCCTCACTAGTCTACGAAACAAGACTGCACCGATCGTGATTTTACATTTTTCTCAAACCTTTCTTTTTTTAACGTTCCCGGTCAAGGGACACAGTGCTTTTACCAGTTTTAACAGAACAAAATAGATGCAAGTTATATCCTAGATATTAAGCCGAACATTCGATGTACTGGACGATAAGCCTGTTTTCAGGAGCGAAATCGGGGCACTTACATCATATTTCTCTACATCTATGATTTCAATGCATTCCAACGTCACAAATTGTTATTGCTTCTACTTAAATAATAGCACCCAACATAAATTTAAGAGCCCTAACTAGTATTTTGAAGTCGATTATGAGAAAAATCGCTGAAATTTAGCGTTCAGTGAGAAAATTCACGGACAGTGTGAAAATTTCAGGTCAAAGTTAGTTTGGAAGATGCAAAACACACCGTTAATATTAACACTAGTTATATAATCAACTGCTTCAGATAATCAATTGTCTGTATTTATTACTTCTTAAAACTTCCTCAAGGGACATGGTTAAAATGCAGATAAGGGCTTAAAAGTACCTTAACGTTATGTGCAATAATTTGTAGTCCTAAATTCTTTTTGAAGTATGACGTACAGAATTCTCAACACTATACAGTAATAATAAATACGGTTTTTCCATGACAAGCCTTGTACTTACTTGCCTACATAAACTGTCAACTCATGAAAATACTAAGACTGAATAGAGTAAATATGTGAATGGGGAAAATGTAGACGTGAAACTGACCGTAGTCTCACCCATTTAACGTTCAACAGAGTTTTCGAACCATCGAAAATTTCTCTGCTGTATGGTTCTTGTTTGTTTTTTCAGCAAAATGCAAGATATTGGACATTAAGTTGGAAAGAGTGAAATACTCACAAAGTGACTTTTTCGTATGCAAAATTTGACCTAACTTGCGGCATAACTGTCGTAGAAGACCTAGACGTACTGAACTAACTGTTAGCTGACATCGTAAATACCGTAATTTTTACCTAGGTTTTCATGCATTTGCCTTTCTCAAACTTCAAACTTTTTTGTTTATAATTTTAACCTTTGTGTAACGGGAAGAAAACGTTAAAAATCCCTGCACACTATTTCGTTGGACAGTACTGCCATTTATTTGTTTTTTCTCCCTGTCGTGTCCTTTACCTTTATTCAGATCTATTTTAACCACACGTTTCCTTCTTCAGTCTTCCTCGTTTGAGTTTTTATTATGTGACTGATTGAAGACTTACCTTTTGTTACCTAATTTTTGTGTTGCGTGTTGCCGGACTGTTGACAATAAGGTCGTGTTTGACTGAACTCAAGGTGGCAGCATGGTTCGTTGTATGACTGTTGACCTTTGACTGTCTTCTCGGAAAGACTGCTGGTATCCCTGCAGATATACATCTGATCAAATCTCTTTGTGAATATTTTTACTGATTCTTTGAAAGCTATTTTGTGTTAGGGAAACCCTTGACTGTATAGCACAGGCTGTACCGCTGGAATTATTTCGTATTTTTGGTTCTCGTTTTTTAGCAAGTTAGCTTTCTATGGATCCGCTAACCCTACGCCCGACTGTCCTCCTTCATCCGGGCTTTGGACCAGCAGTAGCCCCAAATAGGGTTCAGATTGACTTTCTTACTTAAATTAGAACTGTTTAAATTGAACAGAGTTTGTACTTTGGTATAATTGAATACGAGCAACTCAAAAGAGCTATGTACGCTATACGGAGGAACGTTGTCTGATAGGATAAATTCCAGCTCGCTAGTTTTGCGTTTAAACCTAATAATGGCATTTCGGTCGTTACACTTTGAGTTTTCGATACACATTGTTTTGGACATTTATCCCTATAAACCTGAAAATCAGTTTTATTATGAATTTTCTTACACATATAATCAGAATAAAATGTTTGGATTGTTTGCACTCAATTCACGAATACATGTTTGTTAATAAAAATAAAATCTCGTTTTCCTGCTATTTGAGTTATAATTTATGGGTTTATCTATCGTCTATTCTTTAAGTATGGACTATAGCAGAATTTAGACGCAACAATAACAGCATTAAGAAGGTATCACGATTATTATTTTAACGCTTTTTCGCACCAACTATTAAAAAACAAGAAGTAAACCATCGTATAGTTTAAGAGATATTAAGGAAGACCTAATCCGGCGGGTGGTACCTCTGAAGATAGGGCCTTCTGTTATATACTAGGGAAGAAGTAAGTACGGTAACTTACGGGACCTATTATTGGACTATTATTCTATGTATATTCCTATTGTACGACTATTCAGCAACAAGATTATCTATATCTATATTCATCTTATTACAAGCTTCATTTTGACCTATTGATTATTATTATATGATCTACTGTTCCAAAGTTATACTCAGTTTATTGATTATTGTCTCCCACGCTCCCAGCCACATTTGGCTTAATTTTGTACAAATATTAATTTCTATTTTATGGTGTGGTCTGCCTGTCTGGTATATAAACAAAGTATGCTTGAAATAAACGACTCGCATTACAGCAGCTGCTATTGGTGTTCTGGACTCAGGTGGACGGGCTAGGCGGATTAAGGACCAATAAGGACGCTAGATTATTCATACTAATCGAACGTCATTGTCACAGTGTGAAGGTTGTAGAAGTCGTATTTCTACTGGCGGATAATTCACTCAAGTTACGTCCTTGTTTAATTCGTAAGGTCATAACAAGTTAGCAACGACCTTGATCAAGACATAACAATTGGCGACGGCTAGGTCAAGACATAACACCCTCCAACAGAATGTCGCTGTTTCTTCTTCAGAGTGCACGAAATCAAAGATAGTATTAATTTATAGTGGTTCAATATGTACCTCGTACAATTATGAAATTAAAATTGCCTGAAATACACTTTCATGGGAAAATTTTGAGTACCATTCATTAACGTTTAGGTTGTGGTTGCCAAAATGCGTATCTGGCTGAAATCAATGAGTGTCAAGCAGTTGAATAAAATCGTTGATTAACACGTAGAACACAGAATACCGTCGGGTCACAAATATGGTCCCACTGGATGCCAAATTTTTATTGTCCAGTAGTACCAAAATTAAAAACAACACAAGTGTAACAAAGGAACTGAGATATAATAATTGCAAAACAACAAACACTGAAAAGAGCATACTCTTAACATACGTCACTCTTACGGCGTATTTTTATCCAACCAAAAACAACGTGTAACTGCCAAATTACCAAAATTTAGGCATTATCAGCCAACAATCAATCGTCTTAACGTTTCCACTCTATCAACACTCTAGGGCGTAAGGTTGTCGGATTCGCTCGCAACTTCAAGATTTATGAATCCATCGAGATCCTACTGCATGCACTGGCAGATTATGGCTCAAAACAAAGTGACAAAACGAACGCAAACACGTACAGTCAATGGAATAACACTGAATCCTACCAAAATAATGTTCCAAGCTGAATTTACACAGAATTAACACAAACATCGGGGATTGGTCAGTCTGTAGAGGTCGAACTACTTACATCACACAGTTTTACCTCAAATACACTGATCTGCTGTCAAGATCGTTCTTTCGTTTATAGCTGTTAAGCTTTTTATTCCTAAAAACGAACCACAAACACTCAGAACATTAATTCACTAATTTTACAATCGTTCTGCTCATTTCCCAAGATAAACCAAGGATAGAGACACTAGCTTGTACTTATATCGTGGAAGAAGAATCATGCTTTCTAACACAAAACACTAGTTATTTTGGTCGACAATACTCCTGCTTAGTCTGCACGCAAAAGCAATTGGTTCCGGCTTATCACCAACAATATCGTAGCTTCACACTTCCGTTCAGAAGAGAGTTTGGCAACTCCAATGATCGTATAGCCTGGAACGACGGTACTGACTCTTCTTGCACTGCATACCGCCTCAGTACTCATGCTGCTCTTGTGTGTCCTTAACTGACCCACGACTTGCCACTTCCCACCCTTTTCTGTGCTGCTGATGGTCTTAACTCAGATCGAACATCGTTCACCACTGGTTAGCATAATTGATCATCCCACGGTACGTAGCAGCTAACTTACATGAACCCATCGAGACTACGCCGTTGAAATCAAGAAACAAGTAAAGACCTGAACAATGATGATAAGGAGCTGTAGTTTAAAAACTAGCCAAATATGCATAGTTGGTGATAATGGCTCTTAGCTTTCATTGGCTAGTCATTCGTATTGGTTGGAGCTGAGATTCAATTAGGCCAATCAAGTGAGCTGTAGTAAGCAGAAATCACGATAAGATTACCACCCCAAGTTGCATACGTGTAGTACAGACTGAGACATTCCAATATTTACACAGCAACATTGTCAGTTAATTTTTAAGGATTGCTTTGTCGAACATTTCTCCATATTTTAAAAGATCATTAAATGCCTGATACAGGCTGCCGAGACAGAATGAATAGCTGATATGGACGTGATATAACTGTTTACTGACAAACAACAACTGACAATTAACTCCAAATAAACATTGCACAACAAGATATACGAACAATGTCACCAACGAATTAAAAAGTCTAAAACGTCTGGCTTAAATCAGCTCATGAATTCAACTATCAAATCACTACAGTCTCAACAAACCTCCACTCTGATAAAAAGTCCATAACAACAAAATATTGGTAAATACGATGTGCTTGCGTTTTAAATTTCCCATAACTTTGCCAACTATGAAGTGTCGCCCATTCACGTTTGGCCTTTATTGGGTTTCAAATGGTTCAAATGGTTGTGGACGTTGTGGTTTACGTCTAGACTGAAGATATGCTGTGTTAGAAGAGTGTGAGACTATCTGCAGACGAAACGAGCGAGAGAAAAGTGAGCTGACCACTCAGTAAAGATATGGAATGAAATCATAACAACTATCAATAAAAACATAAGATTAATACAATCTGACAATCGAAAGTAATGAATGATGGTGTACGATTATGAATCATTTATGGTCATAGGGGTTGAAAGAATGGAATTTTAAGGGAACAAACAAGGTTCAACCGTATCATTGTGTTGGATCCGTTGACAGATATCGTATACAAAGCATCGAATCAGCCTGAACCATTTTACTGTACTCAGTCGGAACTCAGAGTGCAAATCATTGACCAGGAAAATAACTTATTTCTGTATCACTGTGTCATGTGCAACAGTAATGGAGCATACATTAGTACAGCATGTATCCCAACTTACACGTTTTGGTGTAAACCAAGGTTCTTCTCTGTTGAACTTGATAATCACTCATGCGACTGAGGATATTGCCGACCTAAATATTCTTCCCCCGTTAGTGAATAGCGATCACGCTGTTTTGTCATTCACGTTTAGAGCTAGTGACATGATATACCATCAGGTTAAGCCTCGCCCAAATGTATGGAGAGTTAACATATCAGCCATTCAGACGTACGCTGGTAAGATAGATAGACCAGTAGATACTAGCTCATCAGTTGAAGAGGCTTGGTCTATATTTAAAGGCAAGTTTAGTGTAGTCACGTCCCCGTTCATACCATACTTGGTACCATGTAGACCGAATAATAGTCCACCATAGATAAATAAACAAGTCAAGAAACTTCTTTGACCTAGGAAAAGGCACTGGAATATTTTCATCTCTACTGGCTTAGAACAGTACAGATCCACTTATTGTAAGATTAAGAATGCTTGTAAGGCGTTAATAATTAAAACTAGGTCATGTGAAAAACAATTGGTTAGGGATTGTATATATAGTCCGAAACGGTTATTCTCGTACATAAAGAGGCAAACTCAGAGAAGTGATGGAATCCCATCACTTTTGGTACAAAAAATCCGTTAATTTTGGCAAGAAATGATACCGAAAAAGCTGAAGCTTTATCGGAATATTTCAGTAAAGTGTTTTATATCAGTGATGAGGAACGACCAACTATAAATTTGGGTTGTGGCGGCTTGTTGATGAACCCTGTAGTTAATGAGAAAGATACTGTCTTTAGACTACTTCAGCATCTCAAACTTGATAAGTCCAGTGGTCCTGATGATATTTATCCTAGGATTATGAAAGCCTTATCAGATGTAATTGCTGAACCTTTAGCGATACTGTTTGGTATGTCGTTGAGGCAGTCCAGACTGCCAAGAGACTGGAAAGACGAGATCATTAGTCCAGTGTATAAAGCTGAAAGTAGAGAACTAGTTAGTAACTATCGACCTGTTAGCTTAACCAGTGCAGTTGTAAAACTGATGGAAAAAATTACTCGGATGGCTGTTTAAACTATGTGGAAGGATATAGAATTTTATTCAGGAAACAACATGGTTTTCGGAAAAACCTATCATGTTTGGCTAATCTTCTCATTGCAAGAGAAGATTGGGCTGAGGCGAAAGATCGCAATATTTCGGTAGATGTGATTTTGATAGATCTAAGTAAAGTCTTTGACAAGGTCTCCCGCTCTGGTCTTAAATTAAAACTGGAAAGTTTTGGAATTCATTATACAGCCATAGACCGGATAAATGACTTTCTTCATGACAGGAGACAAAGGGTAAGAGTAAATGGAGCTCTCTCATCGTGGGAACCTGTAAAAAGTGGAGTTCCCCAAGGCATAATCCTCAGTCCTCTTCTCTTTTTATTTTATGTAAATGACTTACCAACTGTAGCTAAGTCATCCGTCCTACTCTTCGCCGATGACGTAAAAATTTGGAGACCCATATGCAGCATGTCAGATAGGATAGTATTACAGGATAATCTCAACTCATTAGTGGCATGAATGGACGTGTGGTCACTGGAAGTGAATCCTATCAAGAGTGTGGTGATGCAATGAAATAACTTGATTATTCGTATTACTACACAATATGTGGATTCGTGTTACCCAAAGTAAGAAGTTACAAAGATTTAGGAGTCATACTAAGCAATGATCTCAAAACACCCAGCCACTGTAAGACTGCTGCTGCGAAAGCCTATAGGGTGTTATGATCTATTCGTAGATCATTTTAGTATATGGATGAGGAAATGTTTAGATTATTATACGTGACTTTCGTGCGATCACATTTGGAATATGGTGAAGATACCACCATTATTGTAGTTTGACAACTGTTTACCAGTAACACTTATAATCGAATCGTACCCAACCAGTTAACATCAGAAGTCAGAAGCGAAGAGGCTGGAAGATATATTTGATGCGTTATCAATATATCGAGAAGCGATTGATCTAATCTGGCTAATGATCGTAGGAGATGTTTCCCACGCCGTGCTGTAACGTGATCTGGTGCGGATGCATGACCGAGCACCTTCAGCTAAACAAGTTCACTTAAATTAATGTGGTCAGCATCGAATGTCGAACACTTAAAAAACTATTGATTTTGGAGAATTATTTACAGCTACGATGGGATCCAAGCAGAGAGTTTCAAATATGAGGCGGATATGCTGGAGCGAGTCCACCGCAGAGGAACTAAAATGGTAAAAGGTTTATCTGGCCTATCGTATGAAGACAGACTGAAGCACCTTGACTTATTTCCATTCTTACTGTAGAATACTGGGTGATCTAATATTGGCTTATCGTATCCTGAACGATGAACCTGGTACTAATATGTCTTGTCTTTTCCTTCCGTCTAGGACTGATCATTTGAGAGGACATTCGAAGAAAGTTCAAAAACAGAGATCAAATCGTTTACGTCTGGAGTTTCGTTTCTCGCACCGAGTAGTGAATTACTATAATTCTCTACCGGAACACGTAATATCAGCACCTTAAGTTGATATATTCAAAACGAGATTGGACCTCCACAGTGTTACAAACTGCAAGGATTATTATAGGTCATTAGACCTCCTATTCTTATTACTGAAGACTGAAGACTACAGCATTGGCACTTTGTACAAGTTATAGGGTCGTGCGTAGTTCAAAAACAACCAAACAAGGATGGTGGAGGGCTCCAGCTTGTCTGTTGAGTCTGTGTTATCTGCCATTGATGCGTTGTATATGAATCCAGATACATCTATCAAAGAGCAGGCTTCGAAGTGGCTGTGTGAATTCCAAAAATCGGTAACTTTTCCCACTTATATGACCTTTTAGGTTTATGCTTGGCAAATATCCGATCAGTTGCTATACATGAATAGAGACTTAAATTCTTGTTACTTTGGAGCTCAAACTATACGTAAAAAGGTATGTTTTTTGTTGAAGTCAGTAATGCTTTAAGATTCAATGTCACTTTACTGAACTCCCAGGGGAGTCGCACGAAGTATGTTTCCATTATCTATCCAGCTTAGTTCCAGGGACTAAAAAACTCTCTCCTGCAACATGTCCGAGAACTTAGAGAAAACACAAGCTTACCGATAGCAAATCAGTTGTGCTTAGCTGTCGCAGATTTGTTTTGCCATATGGTTCAATGGAAAGATGGAATCAAAGATATTGTTTCGAAGTAACTGCAGCGTATTTATTAAAACATTTCCACAGACTTTCAGAAGCAGAGGTCTCCTGCAGCTACTTAATCGACATTCTAAAATTTATTCCTGAAGAGGTAGGGAGCGTGTTATTTTTATGCGCTTGTAGATGAACAGCAGTACTCTTCGACTGGGGATGAATCGTCGACACGCTCTTATGAGTCAGTTTGAAGGGAGTAAACAGTTTGTGTTGGAAGTTCTGGTAAGCGTTTGACCCAACTCGGTTTGATTGCGCATCACTTTACTACCCACTCATTTATGATACCGGCATCATCTTTTTCCTATGTATGTCCGTGTGAAACAAGTTTGGAATATGATATTTCGTAACTTTACTACAAGTGTAGATCATGTGTATCCTCTGCCGTCAGCAAATAAATTACGATATTTCCTAACTACCCTTATATTTTTACATATTGAGTCATCTTGATATTAATTTTAGAAGGATAGGCGTCTTGTCACTCATCGTCAGACTGAAGTGGTCGTAGTTTCCACTTTAAATTTACACTAGAATTTATTTGCCATTTTGTGTGCTACTCCACCAGGTTCACAACATTTAAATACTTTTAAAACCTTTTTTTTGCTTTCGTAACTTTTGAAACGTGATTTACTTTATATCCTATTTACATATTTCTTGTTCCCTGAGTAGATATGGTTATAAATCGTACTGTTCACCTGCTTCAACCATTTTCATCTATAAACACACCCAAAGTTGATATATAAGCATCAGGAAAAAACGTAATTCAACTCAAGTGCTTAAGATACATCCTGAAATGTGACGCATCACAGCAGGACATATAAACGAGCTAACTTCATTCCTGCCTATAATCGCTGATCACTGTAGTTAATAAGAAATAGCAAGTATGTTTTCTATGGTAATTACAGGAGAAAAATGCACATCACAAATGAAGTGTTATATTGTACAATGTTTCAACTAATAAAGATTTTTGGAGCTAATCCATCTGGACCTGCTGCTCCCCACGCTTTAGATTGCCTATGGCCTTTTCAAAATTGAGGTCTTTTTCTCGTTTTTAGTCTCACAGAGCAAAATCAGAACAAATGGTTATCTTAGCTAAAGTATATAATTGTCTTGCAAGTTGGTGGGATAATACTGGGATCATGGTTGAACACGATGTACCTATTGACCCTCTCTTGAACACTGCATTTGCTATCCTTCGGAATCCCTCCACTACTCCTGAATCAACTTTCGATGCCGCCTCTCAGTGGGTGCTAGCACTTTTATACCAGTGTAAGGTAAGCCAATTTATTTTAGCTGCATTACTGTTAATTACATGTTTGTAGATTAACCTTGTATTAGAAAAACGGTAACTTCTGTATGGCGTATTCAACATTTTTTGCTTAAATACCTAGCTTCACTTTTTATGTACGCCCTTTGAATGTAAAATGTTTCGGAATGGTTCTTTTGTCATTAGAAACGTGGTGATAAAATAAATTCTTATTTGTCATGAAACTTTATAACAAACCTCTTGTTTCCTTCAAACTGACCCAAAGTAGTATCGACGAGGACTCGTGTTCATCTACAAATACATTCCCTAATTCCTGGGAAGTAAATTTCAAAGTATCGGTCAACTTACTTCAAGAAAAGCCTGTCTCTGTCAAGTCACGTTAGGTTGGTTCATCGATTTATGGAGCCTCCATGGTTTTATATTCTCTTAGTTTATCCTAATTCTTTAGTGTTAAGCAACATTAAATCAAGCAGATAGCCTTTCGATTTTGGTCTCTGCTGATTACACTGACTGTATATGCAGGTGAGACTTTTATATATAATCGATTGAATGCGCTTAACAGTGGAATCCGGGATCGAGACACTACCTTTCGCCTCAAATATCAACGCTGGTTCATCCAGCTAGTGGGTCCCGAACAACACGAAACTCGAGCCCTAGATTTTGCTGCTAGTCACATTTCGACTATTTTATATAAATTTATGTCATAATGGGTATATCGAGGCAATCCGCACAGGATGCATATATACTAAGACTGATCATATTCCGTTCAAAATATTAACAATAGAATAACCTAAACTATTACAAACTAAATTGAAACTTCTGCGTTTTTCAACTTCATTTTCTTACGTTTTTTGGAAAACTGGTTATCTTGCTTTTGTTTATTTTGATTCAAGCAACTTAGCAACTCAAACAGTGAATTACTGCGTTGGCTTCAAGAAAATATTTACAGTCTAGTTAGTATTGTGCAGGAATGTTCCAATTCTGTCGCGTCTGCTTTAGGATCAATTCAACAACAAGAACAGCTTGAACTGTACAAAGATCGATGTACGTGTTTGGCTCACATTTTCTCGTCACTAGCCAGAACTTTACGGCCTCCTCTAGTAGATCAACCCACTAGCCCTGGATCTGGTGGTTTTGGAGATTTGCGTACTATGGAGTGTATTCTCGTAGTTCTTGAAATACCTCCTCCTCTTGGTAGTCGTGAATTGGCATCTATTACATTCCACGCCTTACATTCGTTGGCTGATGATGCGATTCGAGTAAGTTTGAAGAGGTGTATCTTTATTATTTCTAACGTTGCACTAGTACAATCAATAGCTGTCTTGTTTGTTTCTAAATTGACCGTATTGATACTCGCTCTACTACTCAGCAAAGGGTTTGTCCTACTTTTTATGAAGAATACGGCACTGATTATCTCCTAACCCGTACGTTAACTTGGAGATTGCGTTGAATCCTAGTTATTGTGTCACAACTGATGACTGGTAAAAACTAGAATAATGATGGGTTTATTCCTACGTGTTTTCGGATTTAACTAATTTTAAGTATTTTGCGTAAAGAGAAATAAATTTTTATTCTAAAACCAATTAGAAGCAAGGAATGGACTCAATAAAACGGTTCATGGATAAGAAAGTCATTGAAAAGAAGAAAGTAATATGGCCAAATAATCCAGTGGTAGGTAATTTAGCTTAATCTCAAAGTCTTTGGGGTATACTAAAAATAAGAAGCATATTTTGCACACCAGTTAAAACATAATGATAAACTGTTAAATAAAGGTTAAGTAAATCAAAAGAGAATGTCTCAATCTCCTGTTCTGATAATGAAGAATTCAGCTTTCAGCAGGCATCGAAACTGTGTCGTTTTCCTAGAGTATCTTCCCCTAAGTTATAAACGTATTGCCATCACTGTTTATTGTGTACTTTCTAATGTGTTGAAGATTATGAAATTTATTTACGATGACTTTTTGGACTCTTATTTATATAGCACCGGTCCATGAGTGCTGCAGTATCTGTGAATCAGGGCCCCTTGGAATCTTCGGTTAACAACTCTAATGCTTCTACTGGCGTGACACGCCCAGTTGCAGCCTTAATTCCTTACTTTACTCGTGTTGTGGTTGCGTTAACCAGTTACTGTCCTAGTAATACATCCGATTTAGAAAGCACCGATGAATTGAGAGATTTTCGTGAGGATGTTCATGATCTCATGCAAGATATTCTGGGTTTGGTTGGAGCTGAGGCTATTTTTGTCGAGGTAATTATATATACACAGTATTATATAATTGATGTGATTTTTTAAATACTGTTTTTTTATTGTTGTTGACTTTATTATACAACATTCATTTCATATTTTGAATTGTGCTTGAGTTTGATCAAGGTAGCTAGTGTATGACCAGTCTTACAGTACTAAGTCCTACGTTGATAATAGTTAACTGCTGGTTTTTCCAAGTAGACATCATGGATGGTTGGCTGAAGTTTGTTGCTCCCTAGGTCTTATAAGTATTTTATACGGGATGGAAACTACTGTGTCACCTTTGTCATGAACCTTATCAATAGCGATTTGTACAAAAGTAGACCTTACGTCAGAAAGTAGTAACGAAAAGGTAACATCATGTTTTATGTAGCAATTTGCATATACTAGAATAGTACTCATGGTAATCGTGTATTATAATTTACAACTCATTACTCTGAAATCGGTTTCTTATTCGGGCGGCTGGAAGAAGGGTTTTGATCTTTGACAGTTACACGCAATCTAATTTCACTAGATTACGACAGGCTTTGCTTGTTCTAAATAATATTTAAGCTACTCTGCCATCCAAGTCTCATCGTTGCTAACATTAATCTTACTAAGGTACATTGTATGGTCATAAATAGTCCTCTACGTTAACCACGTGGCTTTTTGTTTACTTTTTGGCCTTCATGTTGTCTGTTTGTCTTTTGTGCAGTTCTTGACCTTGATTTCAACTTAAGATGGCAATAATCCTAGTATTTCGTTTCTGATTTTAACCGTCTAATTTACAAAACCAATTTTAAATATACCACGAATATGTACCAATAATAGCTGTCCTGGTATGTAATTTCACTTTTTTGCTTTTGAGTTAGTGCTGAAATTTGTGTGTTATGTACCCTTCATATTTTTGACTTGTGAATTTTATCATATATTGCTTGTTACCATTGAGTTTTTCGATTATCTTGACCGTAGTTGTAAGTACTTAGTTCATAGTTAAGAACGACAATAATAATTGATGCACCTATTGTTTTATAAATTGATGGTTATATTGCAAGACGTGAGATTTTTTAGTTTTCTTTCTTTTCCCTTCCATTTTGATATTCGAAGGTAGTGCCTACTTTTCGGGCTAAATTTATAACAAATGTAATCTTCCATTTCTAGCTATACAATTATGTTCAGAAGCTGCAAATGTTAGCTATGTCTGAGAATGCACAGGCGTCGGCATATGAAGTGCTTCGGGAGTCTGAAGCATGTCTGTTCATGCTTACAACTGTTGCTAAACGTCTATCTCCTCGTGATCCTGAAGAACATATTTCGAATCTTATATCAAAACTAGTACTCCCAGGTCTCACAGGACCATGCCCTCCTCCTCTTCAAGAAGTCGGTTGTATGTTGTATATGGAGTTGGCTCACTGGGCCGCCTGTCATCCTCAGCTCCGACGTCAAATCGTTAACCAGCTGATTGAGATAATCGAGAAGCCTGCTGGTGTTGAGTCTCAATCTTTACAGGTTAGTTGTTCTGTATTGTATTTTTCGTAGTATTTCCAAGTTGTTTATTACCTCAAGTTCGAATGGCGTGTGTTTATTAGTCATTGAATTGAGATTGTGAAGAAAGTCAAGATGTACTTATGTTGTTCGTAGTTCAAGTAGTTTTTCGTGAGCTATGAATTGGGGTTTTAAACATAATATTTGAGGCACTAAATTTTTTGTGAAACCGGATTCACTATATGTCAAGAAAGATTGTTTTTATTGACTAGGTCTGTAGTCTTTGTTTTATGAATTTTTTTGAACATCAATTGGACATCAATTGTCGCTTTAAAAGATTGGAAATGATGGAGTCATCGATCATAAATACGAATAAAAATGAGGTAACAGCACGTTGAAAGTATTTATTCAGAATATGCTGGTCATATCCCATCAATAAGTTTACTACTGAACGAAACGGGTAGAGGATTCGTTTCGTAGCGGGAGTTATAGAATAAAATTTCCATCCCCATTTTTATGTGAATTTCAGCCTGATTTCCAGAAGTGTTAAATATCAAACAAAACTTTTTAATAAGTACTTGGATATCCTTGATTAGCGCTTGTGTATAATGTCGTTACCATAATGGTAATAATCGTTTGAGTTCACACGCCAACTGATTCTTATTTACTTGATTGATATCCAGGCAATCTGTTAATAGCCTGACTCTACTCTTAATAAAGGTCTTTATTATTGATTGTGTCCACGGGTACACCGATTGTTTTTAATTTTCTGCTACATCCCAAGTTCCTTTGACTGTTTACTTCGAAGGAAGTGTAATCCTAACTATTAATAGAGTTTTATATCGGTTTCCTAGCAAATTAAACTAGTAATTCGCTTAAACGAAATTTGTATTTTTACTTGTATCACTGAGATGAGTCTCAGTTCATAATGTAAAATTTCGTAGATACAGAAACTACAAACAAGCTGGCGTTTCAATCGATTTACGTACAAAAATCCTCTTGTTTTGGTCGAATGTAGAGAACCAGTGGCAAACGATATTTCCCATTTCAAAGGTGTTTCATTTGACGATTGGATGATTTTCTCGAAGTCAATTAGTTAGCTTACTTCAATTGGTATTCAACATTGTAAGGTCTATGCCGTTTCGTGCTCTTACTTAATTCATCCCCATTTCTATTCTTTATGAAAGAAAAACAAGCTTCAAGTAGCTTACATAAAGATCTAATGAAGAATTAGTTCTATTACGATTATTTGTAATCTATAATGGCTGCTGTTGTTTACTTGTGATGGATCTCATCGTTTGAAAGTTATTACCACTTGTATTTACCGTTCGTTTTCACATATGAAGTATGGAACACTGTTTTTGAGTGTTTTATTTAAAGTTAACAAATGCTGAGCATATTCTTTGATTATTGGATAAACTAAACGACTATTTCCAATGGATCCCTAATGGTATCTATTTCTACAGATGGTTTCGCCGCAATAGGTAGGTGCATTGTATATTTGTGATTTTAGTATTTAGAAAGTTTTATTGGTTTATCAATATAATCAATATTGCCTGTATAACAATCATAACTGTACAAACAAAAAGGCACAGGGAACTGGTTTTCGCAACTTCCCAAACTCATCAAGTGGTGGAAGACATTCTTGTTCTATAATGGTGTTAAGTTGAATTTCCAAACTCTTGACTAGTGATGATACGAAAACAAAGTCCAACTTTTCTTTACTTGGCATCAATCAATTACTCTTTTGACAAAATTCATTAGTGTTTAGCCGGATTTTGACTCTTTATTTTGTATTCCAGCCAGGTCAAAAACTTGCTGTTGGAGCTGCACTTTCAGCTCTTGGTTCGTTGTGTGCTGTCTATCGCGCAACTCCAACGTCTACACCTAATGGAGATGTTTCTATTCCTTCCCCTTGCAACTCCGATTCTCTTCGTCTTGCTCTAATTGATGAACATTGGCAGGATTTGGTCAATCGAGTTGCCTACAATCTACCAAGGCTTGCTTGGGTTCCTATCCATGATGCTACTCACTTTTTTGCTGGTATTGGACGAGGTCTAATGTGCTCTGTGGGCACAGGTGGTGGGGGAGTTGAATTCGACCCTCGAGCGTCTAGACAAGCTTTTCCGATGAGAGTAGCACAAATATGTAGCGTTAGCCTGGAATGTTTATCCAAGGTAATTATCAACTTCCATGATAAGTAGTTGTGAAATTTGTATCAGGAGACTGAATGATTTAGTTTACGGACTAAAAGTATTGTTATTATACTACACATGCACAGGATAGTTTTCTTTCCGCATACTAATATACGATACTAACAATATGGTGAATAATTTCCTGTAGAGGTTAATTCCTCTGTATCTGACTCCAGTAAATAATATCCTGTTAACTGAGTATTTACGTAAGCTAAATCTCCTAGTAGTATTATTCAAAAACCAGAGCACCGGTTGTAGAGATATTGTTAATGATTAGTAAAAACCCTCAAGTGCATAGATAGCAAACACACAAGGAAACCAGTGAGTGTGTGAGTGTGTGTGTTACAAAATCCATATATATTTATGAGTGTTAATTGATTGTGGATAAATTATTGATTGTCTATGTGTTACGACCAGTGGGAGAATAGATAAATATTGGTATGGAGACATGCGCCCAATCAGACTCACATAATTTTACATAGTGGATTAAATGTCTAAATTGCGGCGAGTAGACAAATAATGAAGAAGTTGAATGGGCTTACAGCAATCCCATTTTGAGTCTATTCTGCACATGCACTTATGTCCACTTTCATTCTCTGTATCTTGAATAGTACTAATCTAAAAGTGAATATGCTAAACCTCGCCACCATACTGCTACTAATTAGGATTATCTATTAAGCCAGTGCGAAAACGTTTCACCCTTGTCATCTTTCTAGAAGAAATAGTCACTTTCAATATGTTGCCACACATTCATCAATGAATTCTGCTTCAATTTATGTCGATACACATGAATGTTTATTGTTCGCAAACACTAAGTATATCTACATTCAGTACTTTTGATACCCAGTTTTGATTTGTAGGATAGCTGGTTCCTGCTGCACTTTGCTTGTGTTCGTTGTACATTGTAGATGTTGATTCAAATTCTATTTTGCCAATGTTCAGTCAGTTCGTTAGTCTCAATTACCATACTTTATATGATCCTTCATTCCTTTTTTGTCTATTGTTTTTAGCTGATGGATGGTAATGTCCCTATCGAAGGTTCAGATACTCTCAGTGATCCCCGTGTATGGCTCGATTACCTAGCAGCACTGTTTCGTACTTTTAATTGCCTTTTACGACGTTTGGGAAATCCAAGTTCTAGTCAGTGGGATACAAGGGAACGCAATGCTGTTGATCGTACTACGTCTGAGATGGTGCTTTCTGCTCAAGATTGTTTGGCTGAATGCCTGCAGTTAGTAAGAGAAGTAATATGGCCAGTTGTAACCCGTGTACTCACACATTATGCCTCGCGCATGCGTCCAATGGAGCATGTTTGTCGTCTCATACGTTTTATTGTGCGTTGCTTTTCTGTGCACTTGCGAGATCTCCTCCCGGAACTTGCCGAAAAGGTAAGCTCAATGGCCGATGATAAATTTATTCTGTCATCTTATGGCTACTATAACACTTGACAACTAAATGGATCAAACTGTAAAATTCATTTCACATTGCAGCAAATTTTTTTTGGTTATCCTTTATTTATTTATTTGAACACATAAACATGGTACAAGGGAGCACCAAATACATATGCACCACACTATAACAATGAGGTTGTGAAGAGATAGAGAATGTGAAGTACGTATAATGAAGTGAAGAACAACAACGAACAGAAATTAGTGTATGAAAGTGAAATAATAATAATAATAATAAATGGGAGAAACGGTTCGGTTAGCAAAAATACAGCCAGAAGGAATTCTTTCAGTTAAAGAAGTTACGTTCACCTTTATGAATCGAATAAAAGAAAGTCACAGCAATATTGTCACTGGCTTCTATCCTGAGCTATTTCTGATAACGTCTCTAGCCACTATGTTGCACCATCTCTGGGACCCTAACCAGGAGGTCCTGAAGGATCAACAGAAGTCAGTCCTGTACAGCATTCTTTCACACCATGACTCCATTTCGTCCACCGACTACCTTCGCCTTTTCCAATCAACAAATAATGAACGATGTGGAATTCTCTGGGACGACATTCGTAGGCCATGTCCAAGCCACCGAAGTTGATGTTTCAATATAGTGATACCAATGAAATTGTCATCGCTGTGCCCGAACACAGGATGCCGAGCCTCTGCATTACTAACATGGTGTTGCCACTAGATGGCAACTGGTTGGACTGATAGTTAGTCTTTTCGGTTCCCCAGACTAAAGAATGTGGCGTAGGTTTCAAACCAGCCGTTCACTAGCTAAAATTCAAACGTGTGAACCACCACTCCACAACGCAATATTCAACTAAGCAAATATTATGATTATTTCCATTACTACATTTCTTTACCTACATATGGTAGTTCGTAAGAAATCCAAACATTGATAAATCGCCAATTTTTATCGTCTCTGTAGTGGTGATATATGAAAATTTATTCTTGCCTCTTGTTTAATTCATTCAGCTAGTTATAAGTTTACTTCTAAATCAAATTGGTTTTCTGATCTTTCAACCTTTAATTCAATTCTCATAGCCCTGATTACCATATATTATTAGCGATGTACGGAAATCTTCAACTTTCCATATATCTTAGATACATATATCTTATATGAATTATGTTAATCAAACCCACTTTATATACTGTAGTACAATTTATAAGTTACAAACTTAAATCATGAATGCTTCTCTGCACATGTAAGTAAGAATCACTTCACTTTATTAATTCGAGATAAAATAGAAACATGATCAATATAACAATAGTTCAGGGTCTAAAACTTGTATTATCTGTATGGGCTGGTTAAATACTACTCATCATATTATAATCATATTGTTAGCAGCCGTTTATTCTAAATATCTAGCATGACACTTTGAGGCTTCATTCCATAATTTAAAAAATGGGCTGTTTTCACGTATTACTTCATCTTTGAGCAGATTACCATGTTAACATATTACGTTAGATTAGATTCTCGTTTGTGATTAATGTTTTCAATAATTGTTCGAATTCATTTTGGAGTCCTGGTAAAATGTCGACTTTAATGTGCCGTAAAAACTAGGTTTGTGTTTCTGATTTAATTTCATACTTTTATGTATCAAAGCAGTGTTGTTTCGGAAAATTTTTCTCAAATTTCAGATTGTACTGTCTTACACAACTGGAGGACAACATTCAAGTTTTCTCTATTTAACAAGCGTGCTCGTTGATGAGTTCGGAGAACAATTAGATTGCAGAGTTGGTTTGGTTAATGTGTATGAGGTAATTTTTAAATAAAAAATTTCCATAGCTTTCATTGGCAACTTCAATTTCCGAACAAACGATTAAAATACAGTGTAGTAAAATAGTTCATTAAATGAATGGGCTTTGTAGAAAAAAAATTAACTCAAGCATGGTAGTGTTTAGTAATAAATTACAAATATTTGAATTTCTCGGTTCATGATATGTCCACGTTTAATGGTTTAAAATAGTCAGCCATTAGGAAAATAGTTTAAATAACATAAGTGAGTTTGGTTAGTTGGATTGTATTACAAGTCATAATGCTAAAATATTCATTAACTCAGTGCTAAGTTTAAAAGTTCCTATTTTCAACACTCGTATTACTCACAACTACGTCGTAGTTATTCCATTAGGGCGGTACGATAATATGTGATTGCGGCTACTTTGTGATCACCTATTATCTTAACCATATTCGATGTCTGCTTAGACAACTAATGTGAAACCCTATAAGTTGAATTCATGAATCGGTCAAGTTTAAGCCACCATTGAAAATCTGAAAGCATTGGACGACCGTTTCTTCCTAGTATGGGAATCCTCAACAGTGCGCACCCACCAGTTTGCATGCGGGTCACAAAGAAAAGACCTGCGATCCCGCTCCCGAACGCTAGACTTCCCTTAATTTTGGCGTACGCTATTTCAAATGGCTACGTTGTGATTACTTGGTTAATCATCTGTCTGATACGGGTCTTTATCAGAGTAGCATGAGTTTTTTTCTCGAAACATATTTTCTTATACTTCAAATAGGATTTACCAGTTACTAGGGCATTTAGTCTGAGTTAAATTCTCAAACATTTGTTTAGTTTCTAGTTATTTCGAAGGTATTAAGTGTGCTTATTTTGTGAAATGTTTAAATATGGCTTGTTTGTTTATTTGATTTCCCCCATTTATTTAGTTAATTAAAATGAAATGCTTTAGTCATTATCCTTAGTCTTGAAGGCATTTCCAAACAAATGTGTTTATAAAGTTTTTACGAGATTCCTTACTTATATATATATTTTTCAAGGAGTCGCATTTGCATTGTTTGTAATATGTAAAGTATAACACAATTTAATTTGTTTCAAATAGTTTTACAGACTTATAATGAATGTATTATAATTTCTCTTATTACGACCCAGCTATTCCTATTGCCTAGTATTCTTGGACACTTATTCACTCGACAAGTCCCCAAATCAATAAAGAAATTATATCTCAAATAACAAGGGTAGATAGAAGTAAGAAGCACAATAAGAGATACGTTTGTGTATTTGTAGTTTTTACATGAGAAGATTCTAGAGTCTTCTCCAACTAACTAGTGCTGATTGGGTAAGAATTAGCCAATCAACGTGCGCCAACTCAATCATGCACGAAACATGCTTTAATCCACTCTATGTCCCACTAACACCTCTTTGAGCAGATTCGTAGGATCTGGTTTTAAGGTCCAAAAGTCGCCATTCATTATTCTCATCAGGATATATAATGTGACATTTATTGAAGAGTTTATTTATTTGTATTAACTGTGTCTGTCGATTATAAGATTCATATATTATTCTATCTTGAAGTTCCAAATCTTTGTTTGCGACGTTCACCATTTTGCAGGCATTGAGTGGTCCAACATTAAAATCTATCTCTGGTTCTGGACTCATACAACAACCACATACTGTGGAAGATCTGTTTCGGCTATGCACCCGACTTGTACAACACTGTGCAGCTGTTTTTCTCACCAGTAGCAGGATCAATTTGAATGAACTCTGCGATACCGCTGTCTCTTCTCTAAATCTCTGTTGTGCCGGCCCTGGTGCTGGTTCATCTAGTGATGATACACCGGATCCAAACTCACCTAGTAATGATGAGTCGAGTTCATCGTCAGCTTCTACCAGCGCATCAGCCGCAGCTGCTCGATTTTTCATCGAACTTATCATTTTTACGAATGAAGCATGTGAGGAGACACCAATGCAGGTTGTCCAGATTTTAGTATCTGGTAGACAGCTTCCTACTCCCTCTTGTCAGTCAGCTTTAGCTGCTCAGAACGTTATTGTGTGGTTAACTTACTCCAGGCCTACACAGCCTACTGATCCTAGTAATATGAATAATTGTTGTGGCGGACAACGGTTAGTTTCAGCATTATTGCAAGCATGTTGTCTTGGATTAATGGATGAAAGATTTCCCGAGATGGCAGATATTTTATATCATCTTAAGGTCATGATTAATCAAGAAGTAAGTATCTGTTTTTGTAGAGCTTCCACACGTTGTCTTATTCGATATATAGTATAGTTTTTGCAAATTAAATCAGTACCTTAAAATTCTTTTTGAACTCTTCAATTTCCTTCGACGGATTTTTTCTCTTTATTATGCGTAGTTACCACGGTGTCTTAAAAAAATTGACCCAATGTTTCAATATGACTACATTCAAACATCGTTAAGTGTACCAATGTTCCATGACCTAACTATTTAATCCACCCGGATTTGTTTCGGGTTCCCACTTGCAAGCTAGATAATTACGGAAGCTAATTGCAGCAGTATTAGAAAACTTAGTTAAATAAAGACAAAAGTAAGGTAGATAATCGGCAAACGTTATGTATAATTGTTTAGTTTAGCTATTAGGAAAAGTCAATGTTGAAATTTAGTGAATCTTATGAATTCATAGTTAATGGACTTATTTTAGCATCTCTTGTCTTAAGTTTTCCTTGTGTGAATGATGCACTTGGTTTTTATTTCGTCAAAGTTTCCAGATTATGTGTTCTTAGCAAAAGATCAACCGGGAATAAGTCACTTCTAAAAACGTTGACCACAATTTAGTATTTCCGATTCCAGTGCTATATTTTCATATCCGTCTTTGTATATAGATGTTTCTTAACTGGTTGAAGAACGCAGTAGCTAATTTGTCAACTATACGTACTGATGGTTTAGTCCAAGCTACACAAGAGCAAATTACCGATTTTCAAGATGTTGTTATGAAGTGAGTCTGCTCGTGTAAAAATATTTGGATTCCAGTTGTGCAATTTTGGTTTTTTTTTTCTAGTCATTGTTGTCTATGTTCATACACATAAAAACGGTTATTGTATTATGTCTTATGAAATTGAAACTAATATTTCTTATATAAATTTACTCATTTAAGATGTACTGTTCGTTCGTGTATGTAAAAATTGCGAATGTTTTCCACTTCGCTACTATGCAAACTAACCTTTAAAGCCTTATAAATTTCTTCTCACTTGTTTCGTAGATAATTTTTCTTTTGATGTATTCATTGTGATCATTGATATGAGTGTTTAATCTCAAAGATATTGTTATTCGTTCGATTGATGGTACTACTCTTTTATGATGGAAAATTAAAACATTCCTAATTGTCTAATACTTCAAGGATTTAGTCACAATATTTTGTTGCTGAATAGGTAAACTACCTGGGAAATTATTATGTTTGAAGAGATTACGAGTTCACCTAATCTGTGAACGGAACAAAGACTCAGTGGCACAATGACTAGTAAACTAGCTATTCCGATGCGTCCCAACCTCGCTAACTAGGAAGAAAAGTCGAGGTTCAAATAGAGAAATATATTTCACAGCCAGCCAGAAGCACGAACAATAACGACGACTCTAGTCGAAAATATACTCATTTGTATATTGATTCGTACACTCATTTCGATCGTTAATTAAAATCACATATATGAAAAATAGAGTTATCTAATGGTGCATGTCATGCGGAGCATAGTTCATATTAATTCAATACAAGAATATCGTATGTTATACTGAATAAAAGGTCATAGGAGAAAACGAAACAAGTATTACACTGGGTAATCATCATATTGAATTAAAACGGAATTAATGTTGAATACAAGTCACAATAAGTAAATCAATCTAATTTTGACTTTTCATCCCGTCATATCAGGAATCACAAAAGTTAGTGTCTTAATAAAAGAGCTAAAAATGCATTTTCATGTTATCAATGAAGTATGCTAGTTGACAATAAAATTCGATTTCTTTATAAATACCATGTTTCAAACAATGGAAGTTCTACGTTGTGACTGACTGACTTCTTCCTAATAGTTTTTACGAAGTAAAAGATTACATGGTAAAGTAAGGAACACATCGGTCATTCATACATTCTGTCAAGGACTATTGAACTGTAAATGATGTTTTAACTACTGTTGGCTTTTAACACTAATGTTTCTTCTTATTTAGAAATTGTTGGTTGGATATACTTACATTCAGTTGTTGATGTTCACTATAAGACTCGGATTTAGTATTGTTATGTTTGGGCTTGATTGATATTACTCGATGGTATTTACCAATCAGAATTCAAACTGTAATTCTCTACTCCAAGTATACTTATTTCATTCATTTCTTAATGTCCTGTACCTTGAACAGTCACACGTTTTGACTGATAACACTGATTGATGTTGAGCTGTAACCAAGGTAATCTAAACATCTGTTTATCAGGACGGAGTTTCCTCTCTGGCCTCAGTATTTAGTCTAATAAGAGAACGTGGCAAACAAATTAGACTTCTATTGTTCAAGTAATAAAACATTTCCTCACAAATACTCTTGAATGGTTAACTATTGGAAAACTTCAAAGTTATCTTTCAAAATGTCTTCTTACAGCTACATTCTTTCTTTAAATATATAAACATTGGTACAAGAAGGTATCAGACATATACACACCACACGACCGTTGCTGCTACCTTGACGTGGTGGTCGGGCTTGCCTATCGTGATGATTCAATCGAGCTATACTGGCTGGAACAATCGTTCCTCAAGGTCCTACCATGCCAGGCAGGTCGTTTGAAGAGCGGTGAGACTAAAAGCAGCAAACCCAAGGTCCGAAGGCGAAGTCGTACTGCTGACTGTACAGAGGTGTGACAGCAATAAGGTGTTTCCTTCAGACAACCAGCATGACAGCGATGCTGCCTTCCCACAAGGAGGGGTGGGGTTAGAAAAGGTCGACCCTAAAAATGCACACCTCGCCTTATCCCACGGATATCCGTCTCCGGCGGTAAGGTTCTTTTGAAGAACGGGGCTAACACAAAAGCTACCCACAAAAAGGTCGTGTGTGACCGACCTCAAGCAGTTGTCCCTTGGGCACTGCGGTCACGCTCTCAGGTCATTAAGACCACTTCTAACCCAATTTCCTTTTCAGGTACCCATAGAAGAACCCTTCCACGGTGTGGGCAACCGGGAAGTGATAACTGCCCTCATACCTCTAACAGCACTCAAGACCACTGTATTCATAATCAATCTCCTTCTTCAATTCCTACTATTCCTTCTACCTTGACTTTCAACACTAAACTTCCTTTTTCGGTTAGCTCCTCAAGTGTCACCATGGTCAACGATTCTAGTGCGCGAAACGCTGTCCCAGGTCTACTAAAACCTCGCTCCAAATTACACATTGGAGCCTTCAACGTACGTACTTTAAGTCAAATCGGTTAACAGGCCTCCTTAGCTAAAACCCTAGAATCTCGTACCATTGATGTATGCTGTGTCTCCGAAACACGCATACAGGATCCTAGTGTGGTCATTCACTTGACCTCACCTCGCCAAAATGGACAGCCAACGAAATACACCCTCCGTGTATCTGGCGACCCGTTGGCTACTTCTCGCGGACTTGCAGGTGTAGGCATAGCACTAAGTACAAGGGCAGAACAGGCACTATTAGAATGGATCCCCGTTAACAGTCGCCTGTGTGCTGTCCGGCTAAATGGCTCCGTAAGAACTCGAAAGGATAGGGCCACACGTCGTTGCCTTTTCGTCGTTTCTGCCTACGCTCCCACTGACTGCAGCCATGATGAAGTGAAAGATGACTTTTACAGAAAGCTCTCTGAGCTTCTTCAGAAAGCTAAGCGCTCAGACATAGTAGTCGTAGCGGGTGACTTTAATGCCCAGGTAGGCAGCTTAAATCAAACAGAAAGACATTTAGGTGGGTGTTTTAGTATTCCGGCTCAACGAACCGATAATGGTGATCGTCTGTTGCAACTATGCTCAGACAATCGTTTATTTTTAGCAAGCACTAATTTTAAGCATAAGGAGAGACATCGTCTAACATGGCAACCAACTGCACCAAACCAACTATGGACTCAAATAGACCATATTGTCATCAGTCATCGTTGGAGAGGCTCAATAGAAGATTGTCGCTCGTATTGGAATACTTGTTTAGACTCTGATCACGCTTTAATACGAGCGCGCATTTGTCTGCGCCTCAATGGACGCAGGAAAAGTACACTAAGAAGACCCATTAGGATTGAACTGGAGGACGAGAAAGCCAAATGCGAATTCCAGAAACAACTGAGTTCACATCTAGGTAGTTCTGTAAACGAGACTGACCCAGATGCTGCTTGGAACAGCAGTGGAAACAGCAGTAACATCTATTAGTTATTTAAATCATAGGGCTCCAAAAAATCAGTGGATTTCTTCTAAGTCTATTTCACTGATGGATTCGCGTAAACTCATCCCATCAGGCTCTGAACACGAAGAGCGTAAACAAATTAGATCTAGGTTAACTAAAAGTCTAAGGAACGATCGTGAGCAGTGGTGGGCAACGAAAGCAAAAGAGATGGAAAAGGCAACGGCTGTAGGCAACACCAGGCAACTATTCAGACTAATAAAAGAAACCGGAATTAAGAAGTCAAGTGTAAGTGAGACAATCTCGGAAAAAGACGGAACCCTTATCTGCTCTCAACCCAAACGTTTAGAACGATGGGCGGAACACTTTGAAAAGCAGTTTAGCTGGCCTTCAGCTACTGCACAACTACCCACTATTCCCAGACAGTCTGAATGGAACATTGAAGTAGGTCCCCCGACACTACTTGAAGTTCAAAAGGCTATAAGTAATCTGAAACGAGGAAGAGCAGCTGGTCCAGATGGATTGGCTCCAGAGGTCTTTAAATATGGTGGTCCAATTTTAGCGATTAGGTTGACTACTATTCTGGCTAAAATCTGGGAAACGGAGTAATCCCATCTGACTGGTCACAATCTCTGATTGTCCCAATATATAAGAAGGGGCCAAAATCATCCTGTGATAACCATAGAGGGATAAGTCTGACTAACATAGCATCTAAAATACTAGCCTCAATAATTATCGGGCGCCTAACTAAGACTCGTGAACTGCAAACACGAGAAAATCAGACTGGCTTCAGACCTGGTCGTAGCTGTATCGACCACATATTCACCATTCGTCAAGTTTTAGAGCACAGACATGCTTATCGGCGTCCGACAATGATAGTTTTTCTTGACTAAAAAGCAGCATTTGACTCTGTAGACCGAGAGGTTCTGTGGCAGTGTCTGTCATTGAAAGGTGTACCTCAGAAGTACATAAACCTTGTGAAGGCTCTTTACTCGAACACTACCAGTCGAGTGAGAGCTTATGGCGAACTGTCATATGATTTTACAACCTCAAGTGGTGTCCGTCAAGGCTGTCCACTATCCCCATTTTTGTTTAACTTCATTATAGACCTGTTGCTGGAAATAACACTCTCGTCGACTGAATTTTCAGGAATTGATCTTCTACCAGGAGGCCCACTTATCGACTTAGAATACGCAAATGATATACTCCTGTTTGATGAAGACGCTGGCAAAATGCAGAGTCTTCTGTTAGAACTGAGTAATAATGCCAGGATATTCGGAATGTGTTTCTCCCCATCTAAATCTAAATTGTTACTCCAGGACTGGTCCGCGTCAACACCCGAATTAAGGATACGGAGTGAAGTAGTCGAATGCGTCGACAACTTCACTTATCTTGAAAGTCTGAGCAGCCCTAATGGGTTTGTGTCTGACGAAATCTCTGCACGGATTCAAAAAGCTCCTTTGGCTTTCGTCACCTATGGCGAAGACGAGATATCCGTCTGTCAAGTAAGGGACGAGTATACTGCGCAGCAGTTCGCTCTGTTCCATTTTACGGCTGCGAAACGTGGCCATTAAGAGTAGAAGATACTCATAAGTTACTAGTATTTGACCACACATGCCTTAGAAATATTGCTCACATCTGCTGGGATCACCGGGTAAGTAATAGTGAGGTTACACGCAGGGTATTAGGAAATGATGGTAAATCAGTTGATGAGGTGATGAATCTTCATCGACTGAGATGGTTAGGCCACGTGTTACGTATGCCTGAACACCGATTACCACGACGTGCTATGCTGACTAGTGTAGGGGATGGTTGGAAAAGAGTTAGGGGCGGCCAAACCAAGGCGTGGCACCAGTGCTTGAAGTCACTAACTTCTAGTCTGAGCCATGTTGGCAGATGCAGACTACTTGGTTGGGGTCCGCGCGATTATCGTAACTAATGGTTAGAGACTCTGGATGACATGGCTCAGAACCGATCACAATGGCGCAGGTGTATACACTCTTTATCTTCCCTTAAACCTTGAAATTAAAATTGCTTCATAACTTTTTTCCTTCCTATACTATATCCTTATATACAACCTTTCTATATATACTACCACCACTAAATTAATTACTTCTATGAATTTGGTGTTCATCTTGTGCTAACGAGGTATGGCGACTTGGACCGATGCATATATGTGCCTGGTCCTACGTTGTCGCTGACTGACTGACTCAAACAATGGTCATAATTATGTATAAGGTTTAAAATTTTCGCACAGCAGTTGTTTTTACGTTTATTCAGATACATTCCAGTTTCTATTGATTAACATTAACATATTGCTTGGGTTTATTGTATATTACTACTGAATACACTTCCTCATGTAATTGTACTTCCAGGCTTTTATAAAAGCCTACTACTACGTGTACTTTTCGAATATCTGCTCATTCACTTATCGAAACGGTGAAGATTACGTAAACTCGTGAAACTTGAATATCAGTCAGACTAACGGTAGGGTGGTCGTTATCAAGTGATTCTACTTGTTTGTTTCAAGGTCAAAGCAAAGAAATTCGATGCTTTGTTATTCTCATACCACTGATGATTGTAAAATATAATATAAGCAACAATAGCGCTTTCCTCCTACTGTTAAATTACTTTTTGGCAATGTTAAGGTACTGTAATCTCAATACGTTTTGGTTGTCTCTAATTTTCTAAATTTCTGAACAATACTCAATTCTTTTTTTCGCAAAAAGTAATTGTTTACTTAACAAAGTACTGCATGAGGTGTTTTTTAATTACTCAACAGTATGTGAAATAGTGCTGATTATTGACATATCTGGCGTTTTGGAAATTTAAAAATTTGCTGGTATTACTAGGTAATGCCAGGTAATGTGATACTAAATTTTGACGTCGAGTTCTCCAATTTAAATTAATATCAGTGCATCCAAGTGTTTAGAATGCCAACTGGGTTAATAACAGACTTTTGCATTTACTTAAATAATTGTCTCAGGATGAGCTGTCCAGTGAATTTATTTATTTAAACGTCTTCTAAAATTTCATAACCAGTTTTGACTGTTGAATGTTAAACTACTATGATCAAAACGATTGAATTCGTCATGTTTCTGTTCATGAATAAAGCTCCATTGTCGTATGTGTTATTGGCGTTTTACTTTTAAAAGCACAAGTGAAAAAACGCACATAAATAAGGTTGATCATCAAAAGGTCACCAATCAAAAACGTATTTTTTAAACGTCTTATGGGTTTCAACAAATGCGATGTTTCGAATTTATTGATAATTCGCTATTCTTACTACCTTAATGATGGTACTTCATGAATCTCCTTAGTAATTAATAAGAGAATCTTTTTATTGAAGTTTAGACAATGTATCTTTTCACTCACTATTGAATATCATATTGACATAATTTTCGCCACTTACTTATTTTAAGTGATCGACCTATAATCTGTCAATAAATACGAATTATTTGACAACAAAGACTATAAGAATTATTTTTATTATGTTTGACATGAAATGCATGTATATTTATAAATAAAAAGCTACTAGATGTCAATATTAGTGTTTCATCAAGAATAGAACAATGGTAACAGTTCATTTTCCGAAAATCTAAGACATTTTAATTTATATTTAACTGATTATTAAGTGTTATAATCCAAAATGAAGATTACCAGGCAAACTATTGTTTCATCGTTTAAAAATAAAAAATATGCACTTTTATGGTCTGTCCATAAAAAAATTGTATTTTTTAGTCCGGAACACAACTATATAAAAAGTATCTAGATCAATGTTTATTCTAAATGAGACATATTTTTATGCATTTATTTGTAAGTTCGTATGAAAAATGTGATTCGCAACATGAACCAGTCATTTAATTTGTTTGTCAATAAGAGATTCAAAATTCTATAGCTATGAAATGCCTTGAAAGAGAATATGCTTATCAAACTCATTCCAAACGAAACTATTTTAACGTGCTGATTAAACGTTGACTAAGGGCCAGTATTGCAATGATTTTTCCTACTTCAAGCAGTGCCTTGATTTAGTCTGTTTCAGAATCCTTGAGGAATAATTAGGTATTACTACATTGAGAACGAGTCTTGAATTCTAACAAAATGCTTCAATTTCAAAACTAAGGGGCCATACAGGTCATTGATCCATTTCATGTAACCCCAGAAACATTTGTTTCTTGTAATCTCTAGTAGAACGAAAATACCATGGAGAGAATTTATTGTAAAGAATATTCCTAGCCCATATATTAGTGTTTTATTCTGTTTAATATTCTCGTCTATGATAATAAGATTAAGATAACTACATTTTACGGGATGTTAACAGATAGTTAGGTGGGACCTAATAAACGGATTAGATGCAATTCTCATTATTTAATAAAACATTATTAGTAAGTATTTATACAGGTTGGTTTATCGTTTATTTCACGAAGATTTGCGCTTGACAAAGGAAAACATTTCAAAAAATATATTTGAATTACTTGGCTTGAATAACAGTTCCGACTGAATTTTGATATCGTACATATAATTGAATGGATAATAATATATATACATGACATTTAATGTGCTGCTGAAAGCCGCTAATGTATCTCATCTTCTTATTCTTTTTCAGTTCATCCCGAAGTTCAACGATCGTACATGCGCTTGACTCATTTTCAAGATTGTTCCGGTGAATTATACTCCCTGTATACAATCTTCAGTGTATAAAAAATATTCACCTCTCACTTTGCACTATTTCAAAACAGGCTTCTGTCCTTATTCCAGATTTTTTGTCGTTATGAGCAATTTCAACCAGTGTATTTTATACCATATATGCGGCCACATTTTGAGAATGTTTCCAATTTTCTTGAACCTACTCTTTTTATCTTTATTTAAATGCAGAGTCCAGTCAGTTTGGTTATAGTATATGAGCTATTTGAAATCAAAGAGAATATTTTAATCCGAATATTCAGCTTTATTATCATTAATACTGATTTCACAGATTATCGAACTTTATGAACGGTTTGATAGTTTCCCATTACATACTATGACGATATTGGGAGCAAAAAATATTGTTTGTGTCATCAGGCTTTACGAATCGATCTTTGAAACTAAAATATAGTGAAGAAGTCCTAACGGTATTTGGTCACACAAATCTCATTTGATTTGTGTGAGGGCTGTGATACTGCGCAGGTGCCCAAACTCAAGCAGGTAGTGTTCATAGGAGGTAACACCCAGAGCCTTTGATCTAAAGTTCTGATCCACAAAGCAGTAGAGCATCCTTACGAGATGCAGTCCCATGGTAGCCGGTGGCCAATAATTAGTTTATACGCCATTTGTTCCCTCAGGACACTGAAGCCCATGTGCACCATTGGTTTGGAATCAGGGTTTTTCAACTCATCTAGGTGGAATTTCCGCGTCCACCAATCCAGTGAAGGCGCTGGAAATTCGCTTTTCGTCTTCTCGATTTCGTAAACAACACCCCCGCAACGAGAAGGCAGTGAGTAGGACTCTCCTGGCAGAGACCATATACACGTGGTCATGTGAGAGCATTTCGAGAGGAAGAGCGGACTCTCGGCCGTACCAGGGCATTTGGAGGATTATATATATGTGTTCTATTCAGTTTTTACCTTTTCCTTTGAATAGGATCTTATTTGAGCCTCTCTTTAGTCGTCATTCACTCTTCCTTGACAATAAGTCCCGTTACGGAGTATTTCTAAACGTGTTTTAGGGTATATATTGTAATCAATGTTGTCGACATGTTTATTCAAAATGCTTCTCTTAGGTTAAGGTTACCCAATACAATATTAAATGATGCTATAAAAAATCCTTGTAGCTTTGGGTAAACGTCTGTTACTCAGTTTGAAATTGATACAATAACAGTATCCACCACAGTAGTTTATTGTATCCCTCAACAGGATGTTAACAACCGACAAAAAACGGAACGATAATGACACGTCAATAAATGTGATAGGAACTTTAAGGGTTTTAGGATGCTTAGTGCAATTTTACGCACGGTTTAAAGAGTGTAAAGCAGCGACTTGGAGAGCCATTTTGACTAATGCAGTCGAATCCCCGTCTGTTGTATTGTCTGCATAAAACGAAGAACTTTACAACAGCGTGTTAACTTTATTTTGACATTTAATTACCCATTCACGTATTCAGTCATCATCAACACAACCTAGCACAGCAAGATGTACTTAGTACAAAAAGACAATTAAAGGGTATTTTCGAAGAGCTTTTTCGTTATCTTTAACGATAAGTACACTTCAACAACTTCGTACATCTTTATGTGCCGAAAAACAACTCGGGTGACTGATAGTTCAACGTGCGAAACGCTGCATCACGACTTTACCAACAATTTTACCATTTGCGAAGTGTTTTAAGATATTGTGATGATAATGGACAGGTTTTTTCTATATAATTAGAGTACGTTGAATATTTGAAATTCATTTTACCTGTGATTGTGGATACTAATCTGCTTATGGTCATATGCGTTATTGTCGATTGTTTATTTATTTAAACACAAATATTGGTACAAATGGGCACCAGATACATGTGCGTTACACAAATCTCATTTGATTTTTGTGAGGGCTGTGATACTGCCCGGGAGCCCAAACCGAAGCAGGTCGATTGTTAGTTTTGAACACTGATTAAGGAAGAATGAATGAGAACTACTTCACATATTCGACTTAGTTACATATTATAATTAGGTCACTGAACATTTGCGAATCGTTAAGTGTCTTTAATAAACATACTTTGTGTTATATCCCAATGAGTAAAAAATTGTTTCTGACGTTTCGTGACTTAACGTAACCTTCTTTAGAGTAAATAGTTGGGATACAACAAGAAGTATATTTATTATTAACTTTCTACCCGATATTCAATTTATTTGGAACAATCAGTTAGGTGCTTTGTTGATTTCAGATTTTGTACCATCCAAAGGGATTCAATCAGCTTAAACGGGATGAAGGATCGAGCCGGTTTTATTATCACCTTCCATAGCAAGTACACTATGTGTGAGTGGAATCACATTAATAAGTCATGATGTTGATCAACATAGTCGCTACATTAAAATACTTCGAAATAGGGTTAAACATCCGTAGAATATTTTGCTAAAAAGTCTTCAGGATGAGTAATACAACTTTTTCCAAATATCGTTTTGTGGTAGTGGTATGATATCCCCGAGTTTTTAAATGAGAAAGCCGCTTTATATTTACACATGTTCTCGGTTTAGAAGCAATTTGTCTCACTACAAACATTACTAGAGAGTATTCTTTGGGTTGACCATTCAGGCATATAAATCCTGGGAATTAGTCTAAGCAAACGTACGAAACTAATATTCGCCAGCTGCGATCTCAAAACACCAGAGCATCCGAGTAGGTTAAAGGATGACTGAAAAATCATGCCGCCAGTTGTTGAATGGACCATCGATTTGAAGCATGTTACGGGAAAACAATTATATTACCACCCTTAATGATAGCTGGAGAACTTAGGTGCTTTGTAATTATTTGTCGTAGCGTGGATGCATTTAGTTTTTTCTAAATCTTATTATAATCCACTTTTAACTTCTAGGCTTTTTGGTTTCATTCCTTTTTTGTACTTTACTCTTAAAGGTTAGTCTTTGTAATAAAATATCGACAGCTACTATCAGTTACTTTGATTTGTTTTCTTAACTCCTGATATGATGCGTGACAAGTTGAATATGGGAACATTAGTGCAGCGTCTAGGAGTCGTTTCTCACTACCTAACCAGATCAAACTACTGTTGTTTGGAACGGATAGTCGATATTCAGATAAAATATCTTTAGACAGATACAAAAGGTAAGCTTACACTTCAGACAAATTACACCAGATCACGTCAGTTGAAGATCCAATCTACATCACTTAAAAAAATTTTCAGAGACATACCTTGCTAACTGCGAAGAACACTAATAAAGAGATAATAATGCTTAAATGAACATAGATTCTAATAACTCGCACCAATGTAATCGCGAGAGAAAAATTAGACGTACTAAGACTTTTAACCCATAAAGACTGCAACCAACCAGTGAAACGATGATAGTAAACCTACATCAATAGGTTAAAATATAAGCATTGGAAACAAACAAACATATGTAATAGACAACGTCACACCTCATTAAAGTACCGCATTTCCAGGAAATTGAGTAGATATATATTTCACCTACAAATCGGGGCAACAATTTATACTTGTCTACTAGTTGTAAGCGTTTACAGCTGGATACTCTGTTCAACATTGAGAAAATTTACTTGAAATGGGAATGTTCACTGGGCCAGATTTAAAATCTTTAGATGCGTCCGGATAAGATTAGTGAGGTAAGTGATCATCAGCAAATCTTTATAGCTCGAGTTGATCAGTTGCTCCAAATGATCAGGGTCTAATTTGGGGATTGAGAAAATTAACTGTGCTATGGACCTCCCAATTTTGGGGTCAGCTGGACATTTGTTATCGATAACATTTTCAACATAACGAATGACCTGATCCAACATAGTTAGCAGATGTTGTGAAAGTTGATACAGATAGACCATGTCATCTCCAAGCTGAAAGTTTCAAACAGATCACAAAATTGTCATCTCGAAATGTTATACATAACTGCTTATGAATAATAAGAATGTTTTTAAAAAAACTGACGAGAACAAGCAAATGTAATTAAACTGATCTTTTACTCGTTTCATGAGAAAAAAAAGTGAATACGCAAATGAATCAATTACAGTCGAAGCGTTTTAACGGTTATCAAGTCAAACATAAAAGCACTCATATATCTACGAATTATACAGAAATACGACTCAAAGGGCATAAACGATCAAACAAACTATGGGTGCTTTTCATGTTTCTATTGATTGGAATCGATAATAATCAACAGGCAATCAGTTAGTCATACGCAGTATAGAACCTGGCATTTATGTGCATAAATTCACGTTGCCATACCATAGCGCAGCGAGATGAAATTATCAAGACAAATCCCAGAAAATAGAATTAATAATAGTATCAGTAGTAGTGGTACCGCTCAGGTAGAAGTGTACAATTACCTGAAAGACATATCCATATCACCTCAGTCAGCGAAGATTCACTACCTTTTCGACCGATTTCTCACCTTTAGCAAACAGTGTCTAACCACCTCATTGCTCCCTCAACGCTTCCAATGTATTTTAGATACTATGTAAGTCAAACCGACTCCTCGGTGGTTATCATAGGAGAGCTTTCACCTTTTTTTACAAACTGGGACGAGCAGCGATTGAAATCAGCCAGAAGTGTTTATGTTCAGTCCCCAGTCAATCCAGTTGCTAAGACTAAACTACGCCTAAAGATTTCCAGGACTATTCCACCCGAACCGGCCGCTTATTCTTGCTTTAGGTTACTTATAACCTTGGCAGCATCACTAAGAGTTAGAGAACCCACATCAATTTCTTATTTAGGTTCTTTGGATAAAGTCGCTTACTGAAGGCCAGTTGAACTGTTCCTCAAATTGTTTTATTCATCGGTCTAATCTTTAATGTAAGTGGGTAATAATCCCTCCTTTCACCGAGATAGTTTCAAAAACAGCCGGATTTTCGTACCCGTATTTTTGATAAGTTTGAATGGTCTTGTGTTTAACACTGCGGCTTCCTATTCTTTCTATTTCTTCCAGTACCAAACACCTCACGATCGTTGCGTAAGGTCTTAATCAGTATTTTCAAGCTGCCTCTACTCTACGTGGCGTTTGGAGCTTGGCGTGGAGCTTTGGGGCATTTATCAGTTTTGTGGACGCCACAGAAAGCCACTGATATTTCTTAACGTTTTGGTTTAAGTTGTTGGTAGATTTCACAGTTATTTCCGAGCTGACTGCTTCTCTGGTTGTTCCTGAAATAGATTTTTGACTTTTTCCTCATTAAACTGAACACAAAGGCATCTACTTGTGGCTTTTCTATGTCTAGTAGGAACCTGCAAACATATGCTTGCATTAAAGAGTAACCAGAGTCTAAACATATGCCACAGAATGATCGGTAGTCTTCCACCGGGCCTTTCAAACGATGGCTGAAGGAACTGTGGTCTATTTGTGTTCAACATCGAAGTCCATTGTGAGGGTGGTCATGACGGACGTAGATGTTTGTTAGAAAAAAAACTATCTGAGTACATTTTCATCACCCGGTCACTATTATCTGTTCAATTGGCCAAAACTTCTTGAGACCCATTAAAATGCCTTTCAGTTTGGGTTTGAACTACTGACTTGGACAGTAAGATCACATATTATTACGTCTGAAATTTTGGGATTTTTAAGGAAGATGAAAGGCTTTCTATAAAATCCATCTTTACTCCATTTAATCTCCAATAAGTGAGAATGTATGTAGAATCAACGAAGAGAGTACGGTGTGTTTCCGTCTTCTCCAGTTCTTACTATTCCATTTACTAAACAGCAAGTGGGCAGGGCAATAAAAGTCGACCACCAGTTACTTATTCCCGAGTTTGAATCTCGTTGTACCTACTTTGGTTTGGACAATCGAGTAGCATCATCAAATCTCAACACTGTTGATGTTGCTCACTTCCAAGTATCTGGTTTTTTTCTTGCTGTCTCGTCCAGTCAGATAGTGCACAGGCGACTGTCTATTGAGATCTAGTCCAACTGAGTCTGTTCTACTTTTGAACTTAATGCTATGCCTATTTTAGCGAGGCCACAGAAAGTAACATTAACGTCTCGGGATACACTCGGGTTCTCCATTTTGATGAGGTGATGTCCAGTAAATGACCATACTTGGGTTCTACATGCGTGTTTTGAAAGCATAGCACAAGACTTAACAGTCCCTCCTGGTCGGCTTCATATACGGTCCAAACATTGAAAGCTCTAACATACAATTTAAAGCACGGTTCCAAATCATGAGTAACATTTCATAAAGTTGAATTGTTAGTTAGTAGTGCAGGTAGGAGAAGAATTAAAGCGATGAAGGGATCCCATCGTTAAAAAGTTGGTCTCTGTTGTTGTTAGAGATATGAGAGCGGCTGTCACTTCCAGGTTGCTAAAAGCTGGTATAAGTAGTTGTACTAAAAAATTTATCAGAACTATGTGGTAAATCAGCGCGACATATTTTGAACAATTTGATTACGTATTTGCTTTCCAAGACCTTTATATATAAAAAGCAAGGATAACTAAGGAAAGTGGAATGAACCACAGCATTAACTTGTAAATTACCACTATCACGGCAGGTTAAAAGTGAGCATAAACTGTCGTTAAGCACATAAAGGAGAGATAAATCACCATACATTCAAAACTCCTATGAATTCTAGTATTCGCCCCTGGCCTTTGTCACAACACTACAAACACTGACTTACTATCCAACCCATGCCCCGTCTAATAAGGTTATATAATAAACAACTGTCTTACTCCATTACTAAATATTTAGTAGTAACGGGTCATAGGGTTTAGATTAAATCACTGTTTATGGTGTTATGTGAAAGTGGCCAGCGAGGAATACTAATGCCTATTGATTGATCGAAATATATTGCGCTTATATATTACGTGGTTCTGATAAGCCTTGTCATTTAAGTGCGCTATATAAGTTGATTAGAACTTCCAAATAATAACTTGACTCAAAAATCAAACACAGGTGTATGTTGCTAGCTCTTAGTTATGCTAAGTAGACGGTCTCATCACACTTATTCAAAATTTTGGCGTTACTTGTGGTTAAAAAAATGACAAATCGTATGTATCACAACCAACCACTTATCTTGGATGTCTGATCGGCCCTAATGGGTTGGTGTCTGACGAAATCTCTGCACGGATTCAAAAAGCTCCTTTGGCTTTCGTCACCTATGGCGAAGACGAGATATCTGTCTGTCAAGTAAGGGACGAGTATATTGAGTATATATTGAGGGTACACTTCAATGAATTATCAGCTTACTTCAGGCTCTAATTTACTCCTTGGATCAATAGAAGACACCATCATTTCAACGGCACAACGTTCTGCACCGTAACACTCGACTTCTACCTCCACCGGTACAAAAATAAAGCCCTGTGTTCCCCCAGGAATACCCATCTTTCTACATAGGTAAGCTTTTATGGCCATTTTGTCCCCGATAGTCATATTTGTGTCAACCATTAAAAAGATTGCATTTTTTGACTTCTGCATGTAAACATCTTGATGGATAAGTTTGAGGGTCTCTGGAATTTCATTCCCCGTTGCATACCACCCAACAATGTTATGAGAGGGATTCACCTAAAAAATTAGTTATCTAACAAAAACCATTTACTTTGCGCTCAAGAACTGTCATATTGTTTTTGAACTCTATGTCCATGGACACATCGACCGCAGATTCTTGGTGCAGAACACTGTAGCAATGAGTAACTTCGATTATCCCTTTTCCCCACGTCCCTGTGGTAATCATGAAAACAACGTTATCATACCAAGGAGAGTGCCAATAACTCTCTCTGATCCTTCCGCGCGTCTTTCGTATGCATCGACAATTGATGCTAACACCACAGGATGAACGTGAACGGCTGAACCTGACTCCATTCACGTTGGGCAATTTTTGTAAAGCGCGCTCTTAATATAGGTTGATCCTCAATTCTCAATTCTGCTTTTTTTCAGTCAGTCTTTCGTAATAAGGATAGAAGGTCAGTCGACCAATGTTAGTCCTCACAATTTGCAGCACAGTCGAGATCGAATTTTGCTGTGAACGTAGCAGCAAACTGTGACGATATTATGTTATCTGATCGATTATAAAAGCTCAAATTGTTCAAAGGGTTGTGGATGGAATAGAATAAGCTTCCGTGTCCAGTAGCAGTGGATCACCAACACCTACAGGAAAGAACTTGAGTATAATAACGATAATAGAGAAAAAAGAAATCAGTAATTCATGATAAGATGTTATCATTAGTTCTTAAGAATATATCAAGTTTTCTCTTAAAGGACTTCTGAGAAGTCGCCTGAACTAGCTCAGCCGTCAGTGAATTACAACATTTGACCATTCCTAAGGGGTAGAAGGTGTGTCTACACTCCGTTCTGCTATGTTGTGTCTCCAGTTTCTGGTTGTTACCCGTAAGATTTGTGTTGGGACTAAGCTTAAGTACGTGTTTAACGGGGTGTCCATAGGTGTTAAGGATACTGTAAGCCATTAGAAAGTCACCTCCAAGACACCTGTACTCTAATGAGTAAGGGTTAAGTGATTGGAGGAGCTCTTCATAAGACTTGAATTTGAGTCCCTGAATTGATTTCGTGGCTCGCCGTTAGACACGTTCCAGAGTGTCCTAATCCTTTTGCAGTGAGGGAGGAAATACTGTTTCCGTACTCTAAATGGAGACGAATAAAACTGTTGAAGATTATGTAGAAAGTTCTTCCGTCAAACTGGCCAAAAATGCGCTTCAACTTTACCAGTACAAGATTTGCTCAGAAGACATTCTTGTCACAGTTGGCGTAAGAATTCAGATCGTAGGGTACCAGCACTCCTAGATCTTTTTCAACTTAGGGTACTTCTAGAGGGAAGTTCCCCAAGTTGTATTTGTAGGCTGTAACATATCTCAGATGGACTACTTTACACTTTGAAGTGTTAGAGGTAAGTCCGTTATCGTCTTCCCAAATTCGAAGTCGAGTCAGATCCTCCTAAAGTGCCAGTTCATCATTATGGCTCCATACTTCTCGCCAGAGCTTCACATCATCAGCGAAAAGTAATAAATCTGACGATATCTGCTGTGGAAGGTCGTTTACATAAATCAACAAAAGAAGAGGTCCTAGCACTGGACCCTGAGAGACACCACTAGGACATTCCATAGCCTTGGAGAAGGTGAAGTTAACTCTAGCCTTCAAATGTCGATGTTTTAGATATGAGGTGAGTCAATCAGTTAAAGGTGATTTGATACCTAACCATTTCAGCTTATCGATAAAACATATATGGTTGACCCGATCAAAAGCCCTTGAGAAAGCAGGGTATGTGACGTCAACCCTCCTCTTGAGATCAAGGATGATCGTCCATCTGTCCACAGAGATCTGCAGGTTGGTTATGCATGAGTGACCTTTCCTGAACCTGTGTTGTTGGGGTGAAAATAAGTTTATGGATAGTAAGTAGTCTTGTAGACCATCCCATACCAGGGACTCCGTAATTTTCGAGGATATAGAGAGAAACGCTACCGGTCGGTAGCTCGAAGGTTCGCTTCATCGACCTCATTTGAAAATTAGTGTGATGTGGGCCACCCTCCAATTTTCTGGTAATGTGCCTCGGTTTAGTATACGTGAGAGCATCACGCCAAGCGGTTTTGCAAGGATTGAAGCTGATTCCCTCAGCATAGCAGGATTGACCATATCCTGACCAGGAGAAGTGTCTATTTTGGGTGCTGCAGTTTCCGGTACACCAAGTCAGAGCTCAGATTCATTTCTGAAAGTCTTATTGAGTTGCAGGTGAAGCTTTCATCAATGTAGTTAATATGGGTCGGTTGAAATGTCCGAGAGTACTGTTCTGCCAGAAGGTCAGCGGCGTCACCGTTGTTGTTGTTTTGGCTATTATGACCTAACAGTCGAAAAACTCCGGTTTTGGCTTGTCGAAGGGGAGCCGCATAACGGAATGAGCTTTTCGGATTGGAGATAAATTTATGGATGAGCTTTGCCTGATACTGAAGCCTGTCTTCTCTTATTGCCTTTGTGCATGGGTTCCTCGCTTTTTTGAGTTGCCCGTTTACTTTTCGATAGTGTAATAAGAAGACGAAGATTATCAGAACTATGTTATATATTAGCGCAATATATTTCGAACAATCTGATCACACATATACTTGTTAAGTGCATTTATATATAAAAATAAAATGTCAACTAGACTGGAAATGGGGGTCAGGGAAGACTTACTTGTAGGGACCGTTTGAGGAACTTATTGCCTTGTAGTACATAAGAGCGTATGCAGTAAGAAATGCCAATGAGGATTCACATCAAGTTGAGGGTGAACATCCAAATCCACCTGTTGTAAATAGTCCTGTGAAGCTGACGCATTCGACTGTTTGAAATTCTAGCGCCTGTTATGGATGGTATATCTTACCTTATTTTTGCTGACGAAACTGAAGGTTATAAAGGTGTGATCGCTCTTCCCCAGGGAGGCCAGGATTGAGAGGTTGTCAGCTAGGAATTCTTCGTTTGTAAATACCCAGTCTATGCGCCACGGTATCTGACTTTCTCCAACGAGTTGTCGACTTCACATTTTCGAATAATTCCAGTTCCTCATTGAGGTTGAAGAACCGAGCTTCAGTTGAGTTTTCGTCTTCAATATACGTGATCGATGTCAACAGTAGGCTTCCTGTAGATGACCCCAAGATTGTGAATTCCTTTCTTTGGAAGACAAAGAAAGTGAGGCATATCATATGCAAATTTGTCACCGAGTTATTTAAAAAATGATCAAGTCGCCTCTGATTCTTTTATATGACAATGGAAATAGGTTTAGTTGAGCCGGTCGAGCACCATAACAAAGCCTCATTATTCCGAGAATTAGCTTATTAACGGCTCACGGATTCTTTTCCAGCGAGAACGCATTAAGGCTTATGGTTAATGAAGCTGTTTTGGCATTGTTAATAAAACTTGATCACTCATGTTACCGCCTTGAGACTTCTCGCGGAACTAGTATAATGTTATTCATCGTGTATATATACTTATGTTGATGACCGACATGCATCGTATTGCACTCGAGCATTTGTCCGCAACTTCTAATTTTTAGACCGGTTAGATAATTTATCCTGAACACTCTGAAGCCCCAAACAATCGCCTTTACACTTTATAGCTCTCCATATCTCGATATCGTCAGCAGATAACAAAACCTATGGTGATAGGAGACTATGAAGGTCTTTTGCACTCAGGAGGTACAACACTGGCCCCAAAACTGTACCCTGAGGCACTCTGCTATGCACAGTTTCCCAGCTAGACAACCTTGAGTTTACCCGTACTATTCGTTGGCTCTCAACTAGGAAGCCCTTTATCCACAACAACAAATTGCCTCCAATCCCGATATTACTTAACTTATATAACAGCCGGTTGTGAGGAACTTTGTCAAAAGCCTCGCCGGAGTCAATGTAGGCTACATCTATGGGTAACTTCTGATCTTGAGGAGGGCACCAACTTCCACGGGCTACCAATAATTTTGGGAGACATGAATAATCTGTTCTAAAGTCATACTGCTCTTCGTGAAGATTAGGCTTTTAGTCTAGATACTGACTGGAACATTCCCTTCCGAATAATATTTTCTAAAATGTTAGCAACCACGCCAATTGGGCTTACGTGTCGATAGTTCTCAGGTTTATGCCTCGTACCTGTCTTGAAAGTCGGACTTACTAAGGCATTCTTCCAGTCTTTAGTAATCTGCTGTGGGTTACGGAAAGATTAGAACATATTTTTAAGGGGTTCGTGACAAAACTTGCTACTTCCTTCGGTAACCTCGGGTGAATTTCATCCAATCCCATGGATTTCCCCATATAAAACTCATTTAACAGACCAAAGACATCGATTTCTTTAATGACCACGGTGTGCAATGTGCGAGGGGATTTGTATGGACTAGAGAAAAGTGTGTCTCCATGGTATATACATTGCCGAAATAACTTGGGAGCACCTGAACTTAACCATAATTGTCCTGCGCTAATAATTCAGCACTACTGTTTCCTCATAATGCTGGAACATAGACTCTTCTATTAGTCTTTTGTTTTATGAACGAGTATAAGCGTTTAGGGTATCTTTTAGATTCCTTAGCAATGTTTTCGCCGTACAAACTTCCAAACTTGCTGAGGGTTGGGGCACAACATTTCAAGCTTCCGAATTTTTAAATCTTGTTCCAAAAGTATCCAGTAGCCTAAACCTCTCCCATATTTTTTTAGGCTTACAGAGAAGGGTGTGAACATATATACTGAACAACTGTGGGGGTTTTCCCAGATTCCTTGGTGTAGTCCAAGGAACTTGCCGTCGATTAACCTTTATGTACAAATTTCTGGATACCTCGAAAGCTGATTCATTTGAGGATTTGGATTCTATTATCGTATCTACTGAGGATGCTGAGTGTGTAATATCTTGTATATCTGCCTTTCAGACGTTTGGTTTGGCTTGGGCTGACGCATCACTGTTGATAGCGATATGGAAATCGAAGACTAGAACTGCATGATCGCTGTTATTCGAGGGTGGCAAATAATCGAGGTGTCTGACGACACTCTCACAATGGGTCAATATCGTATCTAGCAAAGATGATTCGGGACCCACGTCGTACCTAGTTGCTTCTTTCACATGTCGCACTGGGGCACATGTGATGATAGCGTCAACTATCTATTGTTTGAAGGGATTTCTTGACAACTCAATCTTCAGATTTTTCCAGCCTACCGTCGATGCATTAAACTCACTGAAGATTAAAAATCGACCACTTGAAGACCAAGCGTTGAAATCGTGTAGCAAGACCTCATTCACCACACAGTTTGGACTGCTGTGGACTATACCATTCAGCAGCTGCCTTAGTAGCTCTTTTGCCAACTCAATGTCGTGCTGTAAACGAGTTCTGGATTCCGAACTTTCCCAGTCATTTACTCTTTGAACGGCAACTGACCGGTCACTGCGATCAATCTTCAATCTCTCGACTTCTGTTTGTTTAACAACATTTGATCGTTTCTTATTGTTGATCTGTACCTGTTCATCAGATTTCATTGGAGTGTCAATCACAGTTCCGTTGCACACACTATGGATCCTGGATGATTATCGATGACTTGTGTAGTCAGGTTGTTTTTTTCCTGCTAGGAACAGACCTAGCCTTGCGTTTAAGTTTTCAAGGCGTTTCCTACTCGCTGTCTTTTCGAGGATGGGGAAAGTAAGAAACCTCCTTTCTTTAGCCTTTATTTCCAATAGACCTCTTTATAGGCGGTCTTTCATTCGTTGGTCCATGTAAGTATACTCACATGAAGTATATTGCTGTATCCCCAGTCTGGATGTGTTCTTCATCACATATTAGTGGTGACTACGAGAGGATGAGTCAGTGTAGATAATGATGTGACGTCCACGTAAGATCTTAAAGATTTGGTAGTCATATCATGACAAATCCACAATTTTAGGATTGGGTATATTATTAGAACAGTACTAATGACGAAGTTTACCATAATTCTACGGATGACTTCAATCTTCCTGTAGTGAGTTTCGCGGACCTCACATCCGTTGGAGACGAAAACTCTGCTGAAGCTCAATTCTCCAACCTGGGATTGTTCGAAAATGTCAGGTAGGAAACTCGTTAGACAGACAGACACCGTCGCTCTTATCAGAACTATGTGGTATATTAGCGCAATACATTTCGAACAATCTGATCACTGAAACTTATAAATGGATGGAAAGTTCATGGTACAATGAGATCTACTGTAGCCTTGGTGGAAAAAGAGTCTGTCTACATCACCTTAACATTTAAGGCGATTCAAATAGCCTTTTATTGAAATGAAGGCTTAAATCAATCATCAACAAAAAGTGTTGTGCAGCGAAGGTCATTATCAAAGAAAGAACGGAGTCCATGCTACATCCGAAACCTAAAAGATATGGAAACGATTTTGTCACATCCCACAGCGTTTACCAATTTAAATGTGTGTGGTCACACATACATAGGGAGGAGGAATCGTGATCTGAAAGTTAGGGTGTGTGGACATGTGCCAAAATATTTGCAGAAACAAATATAATCAAATGACCCGATGAGAGTAGAGGATAACCATCCATCATGATCTATTGCCAAACATATAATCGAAACCGCCTATAAGAGTGATCTTAGCTCGGCTTTTGTGGTGTTGTATAAAAGTGTAAAAGTGCGTATACTAAGGTTAATTGAAGCCTTAGCCATACTAAAATTCAAACCCCCTTTGTGTATTCAAAAACAGTTTGTTTTCACCTTGAAACTACCCTGGTAATATTAGCTTATTATCCATTGTGATTAGGTTTCAAATTGTTTTCACGTTGCTTTATTATTATTGTCCTTGTCTACTCTTAACTCCGCGTGTAGCTTCTCTGAGGGCTACTGACGGTCCCAAGTCGGGATAAAGGAGGAGGGTTGGGTATGGGGTTAGCGACCCCATCCCGTAGAAAACCGGCTCGCTAAAAAAGCGCCAACCAGAAAAAATCATTCAAACCATTTGAAATCTCTCCTGGGAGTTGAAGGAATAATTATGACGTCTCATGATGAAGGCCGAGTTCCTTCGGAAGTCATGAGGCCGATGCACCTCCTAACAACCAGAGCAACACTATTTATAGGTACATGGAATGTCCGGGCAATATGGGAGACGGTAAGAGTCTTCCGAATTGCTGTACAAATGAGGAAATACAAGCTGAAGGTGCTTGGAATCAGTGAAACACATTGGATACAGGTTGGACAACAACGACTATCTTCTGGAGAGCTTCTGTTCTACTCCGGTTGTGAAGAAGAAAGTGCTCCGCATACACAAGGCGTTGCACTGGTGCTATCCAAACAAACACAAAATGCACTTAAAGGATGGGAATCTCATGGACCACGGATCATCAAAGCCTCCTTCAAAACAAAGAAAGAGGGCATTACAATGAACGTCATCCAAACCTATGCGCCTACCAACGACTACGATGAAGACGTTAAAGATCAATTCTACTGTAGGCTGCAGTCAATCGTCGAGAAGTGCCCAACAAAGGACCTGACCATTCTGATGAGAAATTTAAATGTCAAGGTTGGAATGGACAACACTGGATACGAAGACATCATGGGACGACATGGACTGGAAGTAGGGAACGAAAATGGTGAGAGATTTGCAAATCAATATCAGCCGAACAAGAGCAGAAAAAGCCAATGCACAAGCCGAATACACAGAGGCAAACAAACAAGTGAAGAGGAGCGTCAGAACCGACAAACGTAAATATGTGGAAGATTTAGCAATGACAGCGGAAAAGGCTGCAAGAGAAGGGAACATAAGACAACTGTATGATACAACAAAGAAACTTGCTGGAAATTACCGTAAGCCAGAAAGACCAGTGAAAAGCAAGGAAGGCAAAGTAATCACCGATATTGAAGAACAACGAAACAGGTGGGTAGAACACTTCAAAGAACTCTTGAATCGACCAGCTCCACTGAACTCACCCAACATCGAAGTAGCACCCACAGACCTCCCAATCGATGTTGGCCCACCAACAACTGAAGAGATCGGCATGGCCATCAGACAACTCAAGAGCGGCAAGGCAGCGGGTCTAGATAACATTCCAGCAGAGGCAGTGATAGCAGATGTAGCAGCAACTGCCAAGATACTCCACATTCTCTCCAGTAAGATTTGAGATGAAGAACAAGTACCAACAGACTGGAAATAAGGACTTCTGATCAAGATACCAAAGACAGATGATCTCACCAAGTGTGATAACTACAGAGGAATCACTCTTCTCTCAATACCAGGAAAAGTCTTCAACAGGGTACTGTTAAACAGAATGATTGCGGGGCGGAGACGTGGAGAACTATGAGAGCCATCATCCAGAAGATACAGGTGTTTATCAACAGTTGTCTACGCAAGATACTTCGGATCTGATGGCCAGACACTATCAGCAACAAGTTACTGTGGGAGTGAACAAACCAGATTCCAGTGGAGAAAAAGATCAGGAAGAAGTGCTGTAAGTGGATAGGACACACATTGAGGAAATCACCCAACTGCGTCACAAATCAAGCCTTCATATGGGATCCTGAAGGCCGAAGGAGAAGAGGAAGACCAAAGAACACATTACATCGAGAAATGGTGACAAACATGAAAAGAACGAACAAAAATTGGATGGAACTATAAAGGAAGGTCCAGGACAGAGTTGGTTGGAGAATGCTGGTCGGCGGCCTATGCTGAATTGGTAGTAAAGGGCGTAAGTAAGTAAGTAAGTAGGTCTTCTTTTACCCCCATTTCCAGTCTAGTTGACATTTTATTTTTATATATAAATGCACTTAACAAGTATATGTGTGATCAGATTGTTCGAAATATATTGCGCTAATATATAACATAGTTCTGATAATCTTCGTCTTCTTATTACACTATCGAAAAGTAAACGGGCAACTCAAAAAAGCGAGGAACCCATGCACAAAGGCAATAAGAGAAGACAGGCTTCAGTATCAGGCAAAGCTCATCCATAAATTTATCTCCAATCCGAAAAGCTCATTCCGTTATGCGGCTCCCCTTCGACAAGCCAAAACCGGAGTTTTTCGACTGTTAGGTCATAATAGCCAAAACAACAACAACGGTGACGCCGCTGACCTTCTGGCAGAACAGTACTCTCGGACATTTCAACCGACCCATATTAACTACATTGATGAAAGCTTCACCTGCAACTCAATAAGACTTTCAGAAATGAATCTGAGCTCTGACTTGGTGTACCGGAAACTGCAGCACCCAAAATAGACACTTCTCCTGGTCAGGATATGGTCAATCCTGCTATGCTGAGGGAATCAGCTTCAATCCTTGCAAAACCGCTTGGCGTGATGCTCTCACGTATACTAAACCGAGGCACATTACCAGAAAATTGGAGGGTGGCCCACATCACACTAATTTTCAAATGAGGTCGATGAAGCGAACCTTCGAGCTACCGACCGGTAGCGTTTCTCTCTATATCCTCGAAAATTACGGAGTCCCTGGTATGGGATGGTCTACAAGACTACTTACTATCCATAAACTTATTTTCACCCCAACAACACAGGTTCAGGAAAGGTCACTCATGCATAACCAACCTGCAGATCTCTGTGGACAGATGGACGATCATCCTTGATCTCAAGAGGAGGGTTGACGTCACATACCCTGCTTTCTCAAGGGCTTTTGATCGGGTCAACCATATATGTTTTATCGATAAGCTGAAATGGTTAGGTATCAAATCACCTTTAACTGATTGACTCACCTCATATCTAAAACATCGACATTTGAAGGCTAGAGTTAACTTCACCTTCTCCAAGGCTATGGAATGTCCTAGTGGTGTCTCTCAGGGTCCAGTGCTAGGACCTCTTCTTTTGTTGATTTATGTAAACGACCTTCCACAGCAGATATCGTCAGATTTATTACTTTTCGCTGATGATGTGAAGCTCTGGCGAGAAGTATGGAGCCATAATGATGAACTGGCACTTTAGGAGGATCTGACTCGACTTCGAATTTGGGAAGACGATAACGGACTTACCTCTAACACTTCAAAGTGTAAAGTAGTCCATCTGAGATATGTTACAGCCTACAAATACAACTTGGGGAACTTCCCTCTAGAAGTACCCTAAGTTGAAAAAGATCTAGGAGTGCTGGTACCCTACGATCTGAATTCTTACGCCAACTGTGACAAGAATGTCTTCTGAGCAAATCTTGTACTGGTAAAGTTGAAGCGCATTTTTGGCCAGTTTGACGGAAGAACTTTCTACATAATCTTCAACAGTTTTATTCGTCTCCATTTAGAGTACGGAAACAGTATTTCCTCCCTCACTGCAAAAGGATTAGGACACTCTGGAACGTGTCTAACGGCGAGCCACGAAATCAATTCAGGGACTCAAATTCAAGTCTTATGAAGAGCTCCTCCAATCACTTAACCCTTACTCATTAGAGTACAGGTGTCTTGGAGGTGACTTTCTAATGGCTTACAGTATCCTTAACACCTATGGACACCCCGTTAAACACGTACTTAAGCTTAGTCCCAATACAAATCTTACGGGTAACAACCAGAAACTGGAGACACAACATAGCAGAACGGAGTGTAGACACACCTTCTACCCCTTAGGAATGGTCAAATGTTGTAATTCACTGACGGCTGAGCTAGTTCAGGCGACTTCTCAGAAGTCCTTTAAGAGAAAACTTGATATATTCTTAAGAACTAATGATAACATCTTATCATGAATTGTCATCTGCAAGCTGATTTAGACGAATCTGTTAGATGGTCTCATGATTGGGGCTTGGAAGTTAATTCCAGCAAGATCGTGTTCATGCACATCGAGAACGATATTGGTTACCATTATACCATTAATGATACATCTCTTCCACGCGTTCAAGAGCATAAAGACTTAGGAGTAACTATAAGTCACGACTTGAAAACTACTACGCACTGCAATGCGGCTGCTTCCAAATGTTATCGTGCGATATGGTCACTTCGCCGAGCATTTAAATACTGGAAGACTGGAACTCATTACCAGAACAAGTGGTATCAGCACCATCATTGAACATTTTCAAGAAGAAGCTGGACAATCACTGGAAGGAAATCTGTCGCGATTAACACAGGTTCATCAACCTACTATCCTTATTACTGAAGACCGAAGACTGATGTGATCACACATTGTAGCCAATGTGGTCAATGCAAAATATTGTTGTAATACAATGGTTAGTCGCGCTTGTTACTCGTCAAGGCCACTTGGCACGGTTGGTGAATATAAATTTGACCACTTTTGGACGTAAGCTTATCAGCCTGTTACTGGTCTATTCCCTGTAAACATCTTTATTGTCATACTACCTAATATGATGATGACCTGTGGTAATTAAAAGACTCTGTAGCACAACAATATAAATAGCAAAATAACAGTCAACTCAATATAACTGAAAGAAGTTGAGTATTGAAGCTCCACTTTAGCACGTATTGTATGCTTTGTCCACAATTTCAGTCCGTTGAATGTTTAAGTGTTTTCGGTCACCCTAAAGGCTTGTCGAATTTCCTCCAAATCCATGAACCAGGTCAAGATATCTTGACATGAATGTGCATTTCAGATGGACCACCATCATTTCCCTACTCCTTAGTCCTAGTTTAGTTTTCATGTAATTCGCAGTAACAGTCACATGATGTCGGTATCCTGTGTTTGACAAGTACTCGATCCTTTGTACTTTGATTCATATAGCTGATTAAATTACTTGTTCACACAATTTAATAGTCAAGTACAAGTTTGTTCATTTCACTTTGGGCCACCTATTTTGTGTAAGCTAGTTACACTCTTAGGCTGCTAATACCGATGTAAACGATTTGTGGTTCAAACGCGAGACGTTAAGTTAGCAGTCGTGTGCTAGGCCACCGCTCCTCAGCCTGAGTAAATTAAGTAGTGATTTATAGTCATTACCATCAAGAGAAAATGGAGAGTATGTTGTTGACAAAAGACCTCTTTATGTGGGTCCTATAAAGGATTTACAGTGTCAAGCCTCAGCGTATATTTCATGCAGAAAAGCAGTTGTTATGTAAGGCACTCGATTATCAACAAATTGATCTCAAGTTAGAACAACTCACTCCTGTTTCTTAATCTGGGTGGTATTTTTGGCTGTCACACAACAAACGTTTCTATTAGTCGAAAATGCAAGCTTGTATTTGACAAATCAGTTTCAGTGTAAGAACAGGTGTCTGAGTATAGTGTTAGTGAGATGGTTAGTGTTATTCATTTATTTTATTTTCATTTGGACATATAAATATTGGTACAAGGAGGCACCAGATATGTATGCGCCACACAAAAATTTGTCACTTCATTCGACTGTATGAGGGCTATGATACTGCCCAGGTGCCCAGATCGAAGCAGGTAGCTTTCTTAGGGGCCACACCCCGAGCCTTCGACCTAAAGGTCTGATCCACAAGGCAGTGGAGCATGGTGAGGAGATGCAGTCCCATGGTAGCGGGTGACCAACGATTGGTTCATACGCCATTTGTTCCCTCGGGATTCTGGAGCCCATGTACACCATTGGTTTGGAATCAGGGTTTTTAAACTCATCTAGGTGGACTTTCCGTGTCCACCAACCCAGTTAAAGCGCCGGACATTCGTTTATCATCTTCTCAATTTCGTAAACAACACCCTCGCCACGAGAAGGCAGTGAGTAGGACTTCCCTGGCAGAGGCTGTATACGCGTGGCCGTGTGGGAGCACTTCGAGAGAGTGCGGGCCTTCCCCACTCTCGGCCGTACCAGGGCCTAGCAATGGGGGTCTCTCATTTTATACAACTCATTTGAACGTGCCGACAAATGGGGTACAATCACTTGTTAAGGTAAGCAATTCTACGCTATAATTCTTTGGGACGTTGTTAGCCAGCTGACAAGTCGTGAGATTTTCGGAGTCTCCTGCTGGGGAGCTTAGGGTTGCTCTTTGTTGTGGTTCTGTACTAGAAAATTGTTTGTTCTTATAAGGTTTGTGTCGTACTTGTCTTGAAGACAGGACGTACTAGTGAGTTCTTCAAGTCACTTGATAAACTACCCTGGTCTAGATTTAAAACATGTACTTAAAGGATTTACTATTAAGTGTGCGAGTTCTTCCAACACCCTAGTGGGAATTTCGCCGGGTCCCATATATTTTCCTACGCTGAATTTACTTAATAGACTAATGGCCAACTCTTTTAATGGTCATAATATCTAGAGTATGAGTGACATGGTTCATTTGTGCTCAATGGAAAGGTGTCTACTGTATATACATTGCTAAAGTAATCTGAAAATATCTGACCTTTACCGTAGTTGTCTTCCACGGACGTTTCCATACTACCATTCCTATGCAATCTTGGGACGCTGCACCATTTATACTTCCTTCGATTTGCATACGAGTATAAGCATTTTGGGTATTCTATTGAGTCGTTAACGAGTATTTTTTATACTCTCAGACTTAAATAGGGCAATGGCACAAACATTTATGGCTTCCTAATATTATTACTTGGTCTCATCAGTGCCTAGCAACCTAAATCTCTCTCGAACTTTCCACCAGGAATGAAACTGATAACCATTGGTCTTACGTGCGAGTATTTAACCTCTAGACCATTGAGTTGAAATTCCAATTTAATTTACTAATATTTGAAATTTCTAGTCGTAACTCTGCGGCACTGAATCCCTGCTGATGACAACAGCTGTCTCCACTTTATTGGAATATTCGTAAAAGTAGCAGCTAAGTTGCATAGTTACTCACTAGTCTGTCAGTTAGATGTTTCTAAGGCCTCGCTGTACCTACCATCCCATTACTTTAATTGATGCTTTTACTTGTCCCTGACAGCCATAAATTTGTACAGCAATGTTTCAGTGATATTAATTAGATCGACATACTATTCCGTTTCATTTGATACTCAGACCTTTAGATTCTCAAGTATGTTTGCTGATCAAAAGTAGTTAGAGCTTTCCTTGACCTTCACCCTCGATCCTGGTCCATAATATCTTGGTGGATTGTGCTTATTAGTAACAATACCAAAGACTGCAGCTGTTGTAACAGCCGTTTAGTCGGACTTCTATGTTAAATTTCCAAGATAGACATCTTTTCAAACTTATTACAATATAAATTAAAAATTCAGAAGTTGGTAAGGTTTCCTGAAAAAGTGAAATAGTAATTCACTATCCACCCAGTATACTAAAACGATGTGTAAAACACTTTGGAAAACTCGTCAACTGGTCTTTCACTACCATCCAGTTTGTCACTGTTACCGAGCAATTTCATGAAATGTCACACAAGTCCTCTGAATAGTAATAAAGTTGAAAATCTATGGCTACCCCTGAGTCTAGGTCGGACTAGACCTTGTAAAACGACGGCCAGTCCAGTGTGCTGGAAAGCTAATCTTAGCAGTTGGAGTAATTGTGTATACCACATATTCACTCCTCACCAAGTTCTGGAACACAGAATTACCTACCGATTCCTAACCACAGTTATATTTCTCAACCCCAAAGCAGCGCTCTATTCTGTTGGTTGAGAGATTTTATGGGAGTGCCCATCAATTAAAAGCGCACCACGGTACAGCAGTCTTGTGCAGACAATATACTCGAATACTACTGGTTGAGTCTATGACAAAGTCAAATGAAAATGGAAAATCCTTACGAACACCACTAAATGTTAGTACTTCCAATGACCGTTTGTCATAAGCTCTGACTCAAACAATAGATTTATTTATTTTATAAATCTATTGTTTGAGTCAGAGCTTATGGTAAACGGTCATTGGAAGTGCTAACATTTAATGGTGTTCGTAAGAATTTTTCATTTGATTTTGTCATAGACATATTTTTGGAGAGAACATTTTCACCTAATCTACCAAGAATCAATTTACCAGGAGATTCTCGTTTGAACTTAAACTAAACAGATGATATAGTTCTGTTTCCTGAAAATATTGACAAGATGCATAGTCTTCTGGTAGCCTTGGACGAGAGTGCAAAAATGTCTGGTATGTGTTTCCATCTAAACACAAAATGTTACTTCAAGATAGATTTGTGCTGACACCTAGACCAATGATAGGTAGTGAAGTAGTTGAGTGGGTCGACCGGTTCACTTATTTTAGGAATCTCTTCAGTCCTGGAAGGCCTTTATTTGACGAAATCTGTTTGCTTGCCCACTAAAGGACAGATTTACTCTGTAGCAGTTTGCTTCGTTCTACTTAATGGCTGGAGCGTGACCTTTTTAAAACAGGATGTTCGTAGGTCACTAGTATTCAATCGTATGTGTTTTTGAAGCAATGCTCGTTTGTGTTGGGACCATTAAGTTGGCAATTCTGAGGTTAGATGCATAGTACTAAGTTAACATGACAAACCAATTAAATTAGTGGGTGCTTACCTACTGAGATGGTTGGGACATGTATAATGTATCCCCACCCACCAACTATTGTATTTCGTACTAAAAGTGCAATAAAATTACCGTTACTTTGCAATTTTTCAACTTCTTAGTGTGTGTGATTCATTTTGATACATCAAAGGTTAAACGGGCTGAAAACGTTAAGCGGTTACGATTGTCACAAGAAAATTTTTACTGGCTAAAAGTTAACGATGTATCATGTAGATGCTTAAGCCCTTGGTTACCAGAATAGTGACTTAGATGCCGGTTTTAAAAATAGGATAAATTCAACCAGTGTTCTTAGGTCATGCGCGACAGGGTTTAGTCAGCTTAAAACTGACAGTTTGTAGTCTTGTACATAAAATCCCAAATGATATTGTCCTCCCAAATATGTCAGATAGTTTTTCTTCATAGCTGCTTATTTTAAACCTCCCACAAATTTGAGTATATTCAGTTAGTGTTCCTTTTTTTTGTAGAGAAATTGAATTTGTTCATTATGGAAAGTAATGCTAATCTGGAAGAAGTTCAAATTAACGTCAATGGGACAAATCATCCTCAGGCTAAATCGATAGAACAGAATTTTTCTAGTTCAATACCCAATCATTCTGTTTCTTGCACAGAAGCTTCCACTGTGTCACTTGAAACACCAAATGATTTGCCTAAGTCACCTACCATTCTGTCAAGTTCTACTGTAACTAAGAAAGAAATTCCGTCCGACTATGTTTTTGGGTCTAATATTTCATCACGTGTTGTGAATGCTGATGTGTCGAAAGGTGCCTCAGTTAATTTATGGACATCAACATCTGCAAGTCATGATTCCGCCTCTTGTGTTTTTACCACACTGGCCAAAGCAGTCACTGCTTCTCAAGCGAACTTCAAGGATTCGAAAAATTTGGAGGATTCCGCAAAAGAAGTAGCTGAGGATAAGCGGAAGGAAACATTAACGTTAGCAGAAGTCGACCTAGTTACTGGTGAAGAAGGGGAAATCCCAATCATTCGACAACACTGCCGAGCTCATATTTTCGATGCTAATAAGCAGAAGTGGAATAATCTTGGAGCTGTTCATTTCCATCTAAATGATATTCCCAACGACAGTGTGCAAGGGAATAACAATGCTTCCTGCAGGTCACGGATAGTAGTGCGTTTAGTGTCTACGCGCAGATTGTTGATTAATACTCTTATTTGGTCTCAAATGCCTGCTGCTCTAGTTGACTCACGAACTTTGAGGATAGGTGCAATTAATGAGGAAGGACATATCAAAAATTATCTTTTTGGATTTCCGCCGGATGAATCGGCTTCAAAAATATTTGAAATGATAAGTTTTAGAAAGTCAAACGCTACTACTCTCCCGTATGAAATTTATCATGACATAGCACCTGTTTCAAACAAAGATAAGGTGACTGGTTGTAAGCGTCAGTTAGAAATTCAAGCGAAAGCAGATGTAGATTGCTCACTTAATGTGCCCCCGAAAATAGCTAATACTAATATCCTTTCACCTACACCAAGTGTGGTTGTATTTCCAAAAACTAATGTATTTAGACCATCGGTATTCGCTCCAGTTTGTAAAGATTCTTCCAATAATTCATCGACCCCAAATCACTCCTGTCATGTGGGAGAACTACAGTTTCGCAATTCACCGTTGGATAACGTTGTTAAACGTCTCTGTGAAAGCAATCCATCTGGTAGCTCTGAATCTTCTACACTTCCATGTAATAACAAAGTAACTGAACCCCCGAAGTTGTCATCGAGCGTAAATTCTCAGAATATGCCTATCAGTTCGGTTTCAAGTAATCAATGTACCGATTTCATATTCGGCCATAACGTTTCGGAACGCGTCACAAATGCTTCTTTATCTACAGTCGTTAACCGTGATATCTCTGGCAAGGATCTTCCAGTAGAGTCTTCAGAGTCAAACGACCACAGTTTGTCTCCGGAAAAAGAAGAGAGTGTAGATGCTTCTGAAACTGGTGAGCATTGTACTGTTCTTCCTAGTAAACAAACACTAGAAGAATCTGCCGCTGCAGTGACTTCTGAGATGCTCGAAAAGTCGACTTATCTCTTAGCTAATCTTCCAGAATCTCCTATTCTCACTGGAGAAGAAGGAGAATACCTTACTCTGAAAGCTTACTGTCACTTTTATTGTTTTGATCGTCACAAACATGAGTGGGTTGGTCGTGGACAGGCTTACATTCACTTGAATGACGTTGCAATGAAATCTTCATCGTCACCTAGTCAAGTCTCCCCTTTTCCATCTGGACCGCCTGCACGATCTCGTTTAGTAATCCGCACGTGCCAAACATTGAAACTTTTGGCCAATGTTCCTATCTGGTCCGGTCTGAACGTTGCTATGGCTGATGAACGCTCTATTCGTCTGACTACAGTCTGTCATCCGTCAGAAACTTTGAATGATTCTCAAAATAAGGTGAGCTAGTACCTCTCTCAATTTCATCTTCTAGTTACGTATACTAATATCCATATCAGTTACCAGTGATTGGACAGATTTGATTAGCATTTCTTAATATGTACCTCCGATCATTCTGTTCATCTACACTGTCTTTGGATAAGTTGTAATATATTCCTTCCTAATATTGTGTATCAGTGACAATACACCCAATAAATTGACCCTCATCCTGTTGACTGTTTGACTTAATCTAGCTTCTATGCCATCAGAAGTCATGTGTGTGATAGAAATCGCTAGTCGTGTATTGTCTTTTAATTCTTTTCCTGAGAAGCGACGATCATCTCCAACCACTGTGTGTAAAACATGAGCTCCTGCCCCATCGCCTTGTAGATTAGACCTCTTGGTCAAAGGCCCGGGGGGTGGCCCCCTAAAAAAGCCACTTGCTTCGGTTTGGACGCCCAAGCAGTACTCCAGCCCCCATACAAATCAAGTGACGAAGTGTGGCGCATATATGTTTGGTGCCCCTTGTACCAATGGTTATGCATTCGAATAAATAGATAGAGCCCCTAATTTCAATAATCAGAAATTATTGAAAGCATCTACATTTCAGTGATAACTTACGAACGGTTGCCATTCCAATTGCTGAGGATTGTAATTCACTGTGTATCATCTTATATCAAAGCATATTCTTTTTCAATTATCTATAAAACATGCTCGTAATATGTTTTATTTTCAAGCATAAGATTGTATAGTGGTAACAACAGTTTGTTCTGGGTTAAACTGGTACATGGAACTAAGATCAAACTGTTGTTCGTCAGTTTTTTTTAAGAAGTTTCAATTTATTAACTGACACGTTAGTCTAGTTGAATATCTTCATTTAAGATGTCATATGCTTTTGATTAATAGCTTTTTATTTGTCACTGATGTTTTCCCAATAAATAATATAGTTGCGACTTCATTTGAAAGGGAAGATCGGAATTGAATATACATATCATACAATGTGTCCCACAAGTCAGGGCTTAGATACTGGTATGACAGTACTAACGATACACAGTTTCCTAGATCCTGACGACTACGATTGGTTTAAACTTTGTAATTATACCGTTAAGTGCCCAAAGGACTGTATACATATTACCAGCAGTAACACAACCTTCACGATTAAACGGTCTTTTTTTAATTGTAATGTTAAGAATACTTAATGATAATTGTCAGCAGAAAGCGTGTTTTTTAAGCTTTACTGGTGACATTTTATACTATTGCTAATACAAACTGAACTCAAGCTAATCGTACATTGAAGAAATGGCATATTGGTTAAATCTTGTTTGGTAATGATGAATCACTTAATAGAATTGTAACTGTGTGTGTTTTTATATACTAATCGTAATTTCATTTGTGTGGAAGTTGTAGGTTATTAGTTCGATTATTTGAATCATTCACTAGGTTTGAAGGACATTCTTCAGACAGACAAGTAGTTATATTCAATAGGTGTAGCTTATATTGTATTACTACATGACCTTACACTGTGTAACAATCATAATATCTTTATTTATCTTATCGATCAGCTTCTATAAACAGGACATGATTACAATGTGGATAAGTCCTAGACCGTCGGACCACTATCATAACTGTAAGTTGTAAGGAACAGCTATTATGGAAAACATTTTTTGTGTGTAACTGTACTAATCTACTACATCTATTCACGTAGTTGACCATGTTTGCTTTTCCTTTTGTCTGCATAGCCTTCATGTTCTATAGATTCAGTTGTTACAAAACCAGAATTTTGTGCTTATCTACTTGTTATGCATTCACATAAAGAAGCTGACCGTCTTTTTCAAGCTCTTAATTCGCGTATAAACACTTTTACTAGTCGTTTAAACGCTAAACCTACATATCTTCACGAAACAAATAGTGCATCCAACAGTCCTGGTGATTTTTCCTCTATTTATTCCCGTACACATGGTCATCTTGAGGAAGGTGATGACTCTCCTAGTACTAGTAAAGTTGATGAGGAAAACCTACGACCATGTAAGTTTTTCCGTGTGATTTTTGAGGATTGAATTTGTAAACAGTGGTTCACAAGTACATATATGTTGCGAAATCTTTGTTATCAGTTAAAAGGTGTGTGCAGCTCATACTTCATGAAACTAGCCATGTTAGGCATTTTACTTTCCTCCGTTAGTTCTGGACTATCACTTGATAGAAATTGTTAACAATCGTGTGCAGGAATGTAGATCTATACTTCACTAAATGACGATTATATGTCGTTTACGTTTGCTTCTAGTCAAAGTTAATTATTTTCAACACAGATATCCTTACAATCATCGAAAATCAACCATTACACACCTACTTTAAGAGTGAATAGTCGAACAATCCTATTGGTCGCTATACAATTGACAGGTGTTCAAGTTACATCCGTACGTGGAGTTATCCAGTAACATATAGGTAACAGCCAACACATAATTCCTTATTACTTTTAGTTTTTGTTTGGCTGCTATTACTTTGTGATTATATGACTGTTTCAAGTAAATAGAATCCCTTCAATCCGAATGACCAAGAAAATAGATCCCTTTTCTCGACAGGTTATGGTATTAACGAATGATCATAATTACTATAGCTATTACGGGACAAGCAACTGGATTTTGCAAATCATTGACATGAATCCTTTAGTAATAACTAATACTCGTTAACAAAAATGTAGTTACTGTAATTCACTACCTTAACGTTTAAAACGATTAGTAGTGAGTTTGAATCCCACTGAGAATACCTATCCACATTAAACGTAACACACATCGTAAATGACAAACTTTTATATATACTCAGTATTCCAATATTAGCTAAAGAGTTCAGTTCAATAAATCGCCAATAAAAATATCGAAAATCCAACAATCATTATCTTCCATTACTATTTGCTCTCACCTATTATAGACATGAAGTTAGAAATTGACGAACCTCCAAAAGATGCGAATTCTCAATCTATGGGTTTCACAACACCTGACAATTTGAATTGATCTGTCAAGAGAAAATTACAAGATTTTTGATCATATCCTAATGTATTTTAATAACTTTTCTTCAAGTAATCCCGTTGCGAGAAATGTGCTATAATCTATAAAATATTACATGTATCGTTCATATGTATACGTACATTTATGAAGTTTCCTCCTATTATATACATATACATGTCTATTTATTATGCTGATATCATACAATCTTTAATATCAAGGTTTTGTTTGTTATTTCAACTTATTCGTCTAATACACTAGTTAACTCTGTGTTTTAATATTAGAAACTAGTAAACAAATAACTAATCAAGTATTTATTTCTGTTCGTTTTGACTTTTTCAGAATTAATTTATTCACTGACTATACTGTTAAATGTTTCAAAGATTCGTTTTTAAGAAAAGTAGTTGTAGCTACATCATGAACACAGATGTATTTGTAAGAAAAAAGGGTAAAAACACAGCAATCTAGCATTTTCTTGTTTTACTTTATGGTTACTTGATTATTATTCCACAATAGAGAGTCGTAACATTCATTGGCAGAGAATATTGAACACTTAATTGTTCCTGCTTTAGATTGGTTACCTGAATCCATTCAACTTTTTGTGCTGATACTCGTACTATATCATAATAGCTCCATTTCTCATAGCGTACTTCGTTTCTAAGCCGATTTTATATTTTTCTCATGACACAAGATTTACGAACTTCTATTTGTGTTTTGTGCAATTGTCCTCGATCAGATGTTCAAAGAAGTAGCAGTAACTTAGAGTACCAGTAGTTTTTCGTTAACTAAATGTCAAGAAACAATCCATTTGTTTATAATTATATATACACGGATACTCTTCCATATTGCTAAATACCAGTGTTTTCGATAGACAAATAAAATATTTAGCTCTTATTACACAACTTTTATGCATTGGAATAATAGTAAACAATTATGGTTTCCTTTACTTCCCAACAACACTGAACTTAATCAATAAACAAATTTTTCTCCAAAACACCGTCTTTAATATTTTAGAATAACCGGCGACTACCACTGAAGTTGATAAGTTTGGAGTGATTAGGTATATGGATTTAAGGAATAAGGCAGTCTTCCCATGAATTTATGTGTATAATATTTAGTTTCTAACGTGCAGTGACTTGATTGTTAATGTAATTGACTTTCAATCTTTATCTAACAGATGCGAAACCAGGCTTGTCAGTTTTTGTTTCAGCATCTGGTTAGTATCACGAGTTCTTCCATATAAGACGTGTGGCTCAAATCCGGGTACATGAAACTGTCTTTGGTAGGTTCTGATAAAACTAGAATCTAGACTGGATGAGTCATATGAATTCGGGCGTCAGACAATTGATCTACCGATTATAAACAGGTAACCTATGTGTGATGTTAATTGGCCATCTAGATTACATTATATCACATTATTACGATAGTTCGTCCATCAATTGAACGATTTATCATTTCATAATCCTTGTGCTCAAATTACCCATATATTAGTTGAATTGATATGCTTTTAAGACCTCTAGCGCATTATGATTAGTTATCTGATTAAAAAAAGTTCGTACATGCTAACCGATCATTAGTGACAGTTTGTCAAACAACAGCGAGAAGGAATTTGATGTATACACAAGCTATAAATCGAAAAGAAATCATCCACGTGATCTAAGAAATTTGAAGCTAGGTAGTGCAACCGTTGTCGAAATACATTTGAATATACTTGGTTCAAAATCCAAGGCACTGCAGGAATTCCCCATATTTTCTACATGATGCTTAATGTCTCAGGAATAAAATGGTTACTACTAAAAATTTGATATGTGGCCTCACAACTGGCATTTTGAGGAATTGATTTTCCTGTTTCTAATCACCAGTGAGTCAAGAAAAGTCTTGGAAATATTTATAAACCAATGTCCTGTGTTACACTAAGCGTTAGAGCAGAAATGAAACAAATCGTTTGGATCCTTATTAACTGTGGATTGCATGCTGTTGGGTTAAAAGGCTCCATCAATGACGAGAAAAGAGTAGAAAATGATCCTTATATTCTCAATAAATGGGATCCGACAGAAAATGTGACAACTGGGGACTTGAGTGCATAGGTCGATGGTCTAAGCACAGAGTCGTTTGGGTAACAAATGGCGGTTCGTTATCCGCAAACTAAGTAATGGGAGAAACGTCATTGAGATATAACGCGAGTTCAATATCATGCTGGTTCGTAACCTCGAACTCTGCACAGTGCATTTCTATAGTTCTACGGATTTTGTTGAGATAAAGTTTTCTTAGCTAGGTGGTTTACTCGCAAGGTTTTCGTTGTTTTTCTAGACAACACGATTCAGATAGAAGTAAGCCATGAGAATTTCTCCACAAGTGACTGGCAATTTGTCCAATCAATCTTGAAGTTGACTAATGATTGTTGACACTTGTTCTGCCATAGTTTGAACATCTATTTTGATTGTCTTCCTTTTTGAGCTTATGCTTGTTTATGATTTTTCTTATTAGTTGGAAACTTAAGTTTATTACACCTTGCCTATTGATTACTGACTGGTCTAGGCGCTGAGCTTCTGTAGATCATTCGGTCTTCTCCGTCCAATATTTTGAAGTGTTCCCAGTAGGATATTTGTCAACAGTTATCCATATATATTGGCGCTTTATCACCTGTAATGTTTTTCGCGATTGTTTACAGATAGTATCCGACTTACCTTCTTTTATTATTTCGTCTCTGTCTTTGCACGAAATCAGTTGAGGCGATGTTATTGCTTATGATTGACGCCTATTCCTAATGACCTCAATAATCAGGTCGAAATTTCTGATATCCTTCAGCTTGTCTTCACTCTTTTGTATGGAGCTTGCATACAATTGATTTTGTGAGTTGTTCCTATTTTAGTTAATTTCTGTGTCGGTTGGTTTTCAGTACGCTTTAGCCCTTAGTTTCACAGTATTAATCCTAGTGTTCAACACATTCAAGTATAATAATTTGTTATTTAGCATCAGGCCCCCAAATACCCTGGTACGATCGAGAGTGGGGAGAATCCGCTCTCTCTCTCGAAGTGCTCTCACACGGCCACGTGTATATAGCCTCTGCCAGGGAAGTCCTACTCACTGCCTTCTCGTGGCGAGGGTGTTGTCTACGAAATTGAGAGGACGAAAAGCGAATGTCCGGCGCTTTAACTGGGTTGGTGGACACGGAAAGTCCACCTCGATGAGTTTAAAAACCCTGATTCCAAACCAATGGTGTACATGGGCTCCAGCATCCCGAGGGAACAAATGGCGTATGAACCAATCGTTGGTCACCCGCTACCATGGGACTGCATCTCCTCACCATGCTCCACTGCCTTGTGGATCAGACCTTTAGGTCGAAGGCTCCGGGTGTGGCCTTCTAAGAATACCATCTGCTTCAGTTTGGGCATCTGGGCAGTATCACAGTACTCACACAAATCGAATGAGATTTGTGTGGTGTATATGTATCTGGTGCTTCCTTGCACCAATATTTATGTGTTTAAGTAAATAAAATAAATTTAGCATCAGTCCTTGAAGTCACTAACTTCTAGCCTTAGCCATGTTGGTAGATGCAGACTAATTGATTAGGGTCCGTGTGACTATTGTAACCAATGGTTGGAGACTCTGGGTGACATGGCTTAAAATCGATCACAATGGCGTCGGTGTATACACTCTGTCTTTCCTTAAACTGTGAAATTAAAATTGCTTTATATCTTTCTACTAACTAATTCTTTCTTCCTGTACTTTATCCTTATTCACAATCCTTCTTCTATATATTACTACCATTGATGTAACTACTATGAATTCGGTGTTCATCTTGTTGTGCTAATGAGGTGTGGCAATTTCGACCGATGCATATATGTGCCTGGTCCTACGTTGTAGTTGGCTGGCTAACTGACTTGGACTTTCTATAAAAAAAGAGTTGGTTTAGAAGGTCTATTAATATTTTGAGGACTGTTGGGGATTAGTGCTGTAATCACAGGATGCAGCTCTCATCCTCAAAATACAAGTATGTTCGCAGGAACGTATCCCAGTCTTCGTTCTTTGTAATAAACCTTTGGAAGTAGTCAAGTTTTTGTCACTAGGTAGTTGTATGAGTGCTGGTAATGGCTTGTTAGATAAGATCAATCTAAGTATGGTAAGAGTCAGAGTAGCTGATGACAATCTCAGACGTTGTGATGTTATCCTGGCTATTAAATGTCATGTTTACCAAGGATCTCTAGGAAATTTTCTATTCTACGCTTGTAAAACCTAAACTTTCCCAGCTGCGGATGTTCGAGGACTGTATTCAGTCGTTGTCTTTGACGAATAGGTCACATCCTACGGTAACAAGATGTTGGTGCTTAGTGAATAATTCAACTAATGTGATAATCATGCAGCACCGACTGCGGTGGCTTGTTCATGCTTTACAAGTGTCATCTTATCTCTTCACAACATCAATTCTTTTTGCCAGAATTTATGTTCTGTCAATAAGCAGACAAAGTAGCTCACTGTCATTTTTACAATACGGTTAGATACTTCTAGACGTTAATAGATGTTTTACTGAGGATTTTGATAGATATAACTGTACGTGTGAAACTTATCCCAACTGGAAATAGTTTGGAGGTAATCATAGTTCTAAATTTATGGATTACACAATTTTGTATGTAGTTTTATAGTGTTGCGAGCTTGAGTATGTTTGAATGAGATAATTTCACGGAGCATGTTTATAAATGAGTCTACTATTTGATCAATTTTTCCTCGAGTTTGTGTATACTCATTAGCATCCTATTGACTATCTACTTTGTGACCATCAACGATTTACAGTCGATTTCCTAACCACTCTAACACGATGAAAAACGAGTGGTCACAAAATCTCAGATTAACTTCACCATTTAACCTATTCAAAGTGGGAGATAAACAAAAACATCTTGTATCTGATCTAATCCTTAGTTTAAAAATTTTAGGCTAGATTTACGATTTCTTATTACTTGATTTAGGCTCCATACCAATTACGAATACACAGGTTGGTAGTAATAGACAAATGATTCGCACATGTAATCAGGATAACTTTATTTTCTAACATTTATATTCGTCCAGAAAACTGAAGTCGTTTAGAATAGGCGCATGATTAAAGTATGCGCTTATTCCTTATATTCTCAATTGTCAGGATATACCATCTTCCTACCGAAAATGCTTGTGTTCGAAATATCAACGAAAATATCTCTGAAATGCTATTACTTTATCAATCTATTAAAACGCACTACATACCTAGAGTATTCGAATTAGCACAAATAAAGAATAGCCTGATTAGAAAACTATATGCTATGACATGCGGATCATTATTTCCGTTATTCATGAGTATTCTGTCACCGAATGCGAGTCACATTAAACTAACGATTCTTATTGCTCATATTCATAGTTAAGGAAACCACAATATACTCGTGATTTAAAATTAAAGATGAATATATATATATATATATATATATATATATATATATATATATATATATATATATAAGAACTGCTTTCTCACGACTTATGACTACGAACGTTTAAAAACCTTCATTTGGTGCTAATTATCGTCCTAGATGTCTCCATTGATTAGACAACTAATGCACTCAAAAGAAACATTGATTTCTACAGAATTTTGTTCAGTAAGATATTTCAAAATAGTTACAACACATTAATAGTATACGGAGATTTTCTCTACGGAATCTAAGCGGCGATATTTGTCTTCACCATCATCAGGCGGACTATTCAGTTTACCCGCTTCATCCATTTCACCCACATTATATGGTACTCTCTGTTGATTTCGTTGTATCATATCTTCATTTATTGGTTTGAAAGAACTGGACACAACCGGTCTAGGATAATCTGGCGCTGTATATAAGTATTGTAGGTTGTTTGTTTCATATTCATTTCTCATTTGGTCCATTGGAGAATTAGGTGTTATATCATCCCAGTACCCATCCAAGTTGTTGTTGTTGTCGTAATCTTGGTAGTTGTTTACATACTTGTTGCCTGTCCGATAAGGTAGCACATCGATTCCAGGAATAATTATCATAAGATTCAATAACCACCACAATAACATATTTTGGTTTGTAATAAAGTGATCTGAAAGTAGCTATTATATTTTGTTAATAAATACAATACTGAATAACAGTTTTGTGAATATTAATCAGAGTGACACATCTTCTTAGCTGATAATATTATCTATAATTCATTAGACTACAGTGATTTCTGCTCATATGCATCAGTTTAATGAAATATTCGAATGGAAAGTTAAATAAATCATGATGACTAGTAATTTACAAAACTTTTAAATCGATATTTGTCTACTTTACAAGTTGGGTGATTTTTTTTTCGGAAAATATATTCGATTACTTATCAGTTACGTAATATACAATATAATATCAACATACAAAATGTTTCAACTATCGAAAATTGATCGTTTTATAAGAGTAGTAATTAATTGAATCTAGCGAACGAATCCAAATTTTGTTTTATTTCATCTGCATCTTATTAGAAAAATCTACTTATATTTTAGTGTTTTAAAACTTTCATTGAAACTTCAACAGAATATATGTCACTATAATATATATATATCCAAATGAATAGGAAAGTTCCTCTGAAAACTAATCACACATAGTCACATCGATCAAAATTCAAGTTTAAATAAGGTTTTATTAATTCATCTTAAAATAACATTGATAAACGAAACGTTTGGCATATCAATCAGTTAGCTGAATATTGTAGCGGCAAATAAATATCTCACCAGGTATTTAATATTAGCACTAACATCATTAGTTCTAATGAAAGTTATTAACTGTAAGGACAACGTTAAAAATCTACGCCTTTTTGTGAGATACCACCTTTCATCATCTCGATACCCAGTGAAGCATCCTTATCCCCGTCTATCTCTGTGTGCGAATAAATACAATCTTTCTTTCCAACTAACACCACCCCTACCAACTATCTTTTAAGTTCATACACATCTTCCTAACACTACGTTTTGATTAGTCTGATATCAGTACTTTTGGATTTTGCTGCATAAAGAACTTTCAATATATAAATATATGTTTACTGATGTAAACTTTGACTAGATTTAGATTAATTAGCGTTCATGTCAAATAGATCCTACCTCAATCTGGAAATTTTCTGAATAAGTGCGTTGTAAGAAAGTATGCAAAAGTATATATCATCTTGATTGATTTCTTAGTTTTCACTGGTAACGGCTTATGGTTGACCTCACTAGTCTGTCCAGAAGTTTTGTTGTTTTTTACGAAATCTCTGAATGTTTTCTTGAGGCTTTTTAATCATCCATCAATTTCAGTCTTCTTTTCTTAAGCTTTCAATTTATCTACTCTAAGTGGCTGTTTTAAGTATACCAAAGGCTAACATTGCATTCTCTCAGGTATGTTTTTATTAATTTATACTAATCCATTAGTTTTTATCTCATTGCTGAATAAATCTTTTACTGAATGTTTTGTGATAATCTGAGACGCTACAGTTGATAGGAAGTCTGCTATCCGTGTTTCGGTCTCCGGGATAATTTCTCACGTAATTATTAACTGTGATGGCATCCTTTTACCTATCTGAAGATTTTCAAACTGATATATAGTGAGGTCACTTTAATAACTCACATCATCATAGTGTCTTATAGATTGCAAGGGTCTGGTTCCAGTTTTGTTTCGAACCTGCTCTGTTGGCTTATTTGGGATCCAAATGATTACTAAAATTAACATTCAACAGTTTCCTCAACAAAAGCCGAAATATGGTATGATTGTTTAAGTAAGCTGAACTTCTGGAATGATAAATTTGTATGTACCAAATTATCTACAACATATGTTAAGTACATTGAGTCATTACGATATATATATTATATATAATAGTAGCTATGAATAACCAGACTGGAAGACTTGACCCATGAATTTACGGACTTTGTTATGTAACGTTTCCGCATCAATAGTAAATGATTGAAAATTCTCACTCTTTCAGCCCAAAAAATAAATTTCAAGTATCAAGTCAATAGTAAATTTATTTAAAATTATAAATATTCTATTGATGTTTTTACTTATCCATTGAATAAGTAAACTACTTGATCACAAATGTGAAATGAACATTGGTTATTCCCTCAGAGAGTGCCAATTGGTGAAATTTGTGACACGTATTTCGTGTTTTTTGAGGCTTGTTATTTGATTGTCTGCATTCAATTTTTAATAATGACACTGAGGTAGGAACTTAGTAGGGATCATTTTAAGCTTTAGAGTGCCATCTACTCGGCTATCAAGTTATGATAGGAGCTGATAAATCCGACAATTATTTTATATATCAGTAAATGCTTGTATTTTCTACTTGTAACTACAGAAAATGTCGAGACATTGATTATAAAACTCTACACACTAACAATGACTGGTTAAAATTCCTTTTGAGTATCAACAAAGCGAAAATCTAACCTTTTAAAATTCATGAATTCACATACAAGGTGATCTAGTGATCAAGTGGATAACTCGCGTATGAAGCAATGTGTATTGGGATCGAGTCTTAATGTCGACATCATCATAGGATACATTTAAGATAAATGGAATTCTGAACTGTTCAAAACATGACCAGTATTTATTATTTAACACATGATTTAACAGGATTTTATTACCTAGTTTGTGCGATCATCAAAGTAGCCATAGTACCCGAATACTAAGAAAGGGTAATCCACGTTGGGTGCTAACCGTGAGGTATGACTTCGACGTTAGCTAGTTGGTCACGTCATCTCTATCTAACTTGAGTAGACCTCATTCGACACAGACCATCTACATTGATGATCAACGTATAAATTGTTGAGTTTTTTGTACAAGTACACATTTATAATGTAGGATTTATTTTACCTATAGACATCTTTTATAAGTACATTCCACAAAATCGTTGTGTTTGGATCAGGGTGTGATCACAGTCTAATAAAGTAAAACTTGGTCTTTAATACTTTATGTTTCTAAGACGTAAATTAATATCATTTTTATCAGAATAAATAGTTGATATAGTCAACCAAAAGTAAAGTAAAACTTTTATACATATAAATGTAATAGTGCATGAAGTCAATAAACTTTTGTGAGGGACAGCAATATAATAAAAGTAAAAATTTCATTGATTGATAAGTAAATAGTGTCCATACTAGTTTCGGATTGAGTCGAATTAGTGACCGTTTAAATTTGGATAAAATTGGTCACTTTAATGATAGAAATAAATAAAATGAATAATTTATTGTGATTGTTGACTGTCCTTGTATTTTCATCATTGCTTTGGCTACTTAACAAATATTAATTAGCTTTACTAAATTTTTTTCCAACAACTCCTTGTATAATTTTAATCACCTAGAGTCCAACAGTATTGAAAGTCTCGTAAATGACAGTCGTTTCCAGAATCTTAAAGAATGAGCGCGTCAGAAGAAATTTGTGTGCTTGTGAACCCTTGATAATGAACGAAGTGAACAGACGTAATGTCATCATGGTATTATTAATCTTACGAAATCTAATATCCAGTAGATTCTAAGTAAGTGACCCCGACAATTTAGTGTTAAAAACTGACTTAAAATTGCAATCAATAGGTACACGATTTATGTTTATACTCAATATATACATCACCTGTGCATACAATGGTATCCAGTCCTTTCTACGACTGAATCGCACTTCTGTAACCGATCACGGTATTTTGAGACAAAAGCAAATAATCTCAAAAGCGAAATCTTACCTTGGTTGAATAGTGGCTGTGCTACATTAGCGATGCTTTAGACCAGTTAACTTGAGTACCTGAGTAACGATTGGAAAGAAATTTTGACAAAGAAAATGAAACTATCGTTCAGTTTAAAGGATTATTGTTTTAACAAAGATCAGATAAATATAACTGTTATGATTTGTGTAGTTCGGATACCTGCTATTGCCATAGATTGTCCAACCACTTATTTATGAACTTTTAGAGACTAGTTGGTGAATTCACCTCGTCTTATTGTTTCAGTAATTATCTACTTTATATATTGTCCCTCTGTAAACTGAAGTATGCCGAACTGATCCCGTATCCTCACTAATTCGAGTCATACTTACCTGAATCACTAATTATCCCAAAAATGACAAAATCAGGATGAATACCATTTTGCTTCCTGTTTAGGAATGACTTCCATAGATAATATTTGTTTACTTTTCTATGGAAACGATTTCAGTGAAAAGTGAAGAACGTCCAGTAAAAGGTTAGTGTACTGGTGGGGAAGCCTAACATTTAGTCTGTTCATTACTGATTCGACGTAATATGATCTCAACATATTACTTTTAAAAATCTAGTTTTTTTACGAGTCAGTTAGTGTAGGTAAATAATTAGATAGATTGATAAGTAATGTGTCGCCAAAATTTACTTCGAAAGAACTGCAGCTCTGTTTACAAAATAATTTAGCGAAAAAATTAAGTATTATTGATCATGTAACTTTCATCTACAAAGTGATAGCTTTGAAACAAACGATTTTCGTCAGTTAACCTTATTTTCCCAATATTGTCGGTTCGATCTCAGGATTGCAACGACTCAAAGATGAGTTAGCAATTGTTACAAATTACACCAATCGAACTGTAATGATCTGTGAAACTTTGAATATCTGTAGTATTTGCACAAAATAATGCTTGTGACTTAAGGCAATTTCGAGGCAATCCACATAGGATACACATATGCCAATAAGAGACTGATCGATTGCAATCCTGAACATAGATGGGAAGATTTAAACAAACAAAACAAAATGAAGTTAGACATTAACACCGTTGGATGCCGGCTCGGTGGTCTAAAGGTTAAGCGCTCACGCGCGACCCGAAGGTTCTGGGATTGAATCTCGCGAGCGGGACTGTGGATGCGCACTTCTGAGGAGTCCCATACTAGGACGAAACGGCCGTCCACTGCTTCCAGATTTCTCATGGTGATCCAGCTTTGATTAACTCATGAACTCAACTAATAAATTAACATAAAATGAGTTTACATTACATCCCATTGCACAAGCCAGTAGTTGTTTGAACTCAGTAGCTAAGTGGATAACGCAATGGCGTTTAAACAGAAAGGTACCAGGTCTGAGTTCCGGGGTGAACATCAACTCTGGGGTGCAGGTACACCCATCTGATGAGTCCCAAATAGGACGAGATGTGCATCCTGGATTCCTCTGGTAGCCACCATCATCTCTTTTTATAATTACTGTGTCATGAGCGAGAACTCAGGTGGGGTAGATAATTCTGTTCATTTAATGCGAAATAGCAGTGTCTTGATAAATTGTGTAAACCATATATTAAATACTTCATTGCACGTCTTCCATCAGTTGTCGTTTACATCCATCACGATTTTACCAGCTCTGTTTTTTTTCAATTCCTTTCTATTTCCCTTTCGGTTCTCTTCAGTCCAATCTCTCCAACCATTCACCTCCCAGGTATTCCACATCTGACTGGCTTTTGCCAACTTACGTCACCTATGGCGAAGACGAGATATCCGTCTATCAAGTAAGGGACGAGTATACTGCACAGCAGTTCGCTCTGTTCTACTTTACGGCTGCGAAACGTGGCCATTAAGAGTAGAAGATACTCGTAAGTTACTAGTATTTGACCACAGATGCCTTAGAAATATTGCTCACATCTGCTGGGATCAACGGGTAAGTTATAGTGAGGTTAGATTCAGGGTATTAGGAAATGATGGTAAATGAGTTGATGAGGTGATGAATCTTCATCGACTGAGATGGTTAGGCCACGTGTTACGTATGCCTGAACACTGATTACCACGGCACGCAATGCTGACTAGTATTGGCGATGGATGGAAGAAAGTTAGGGGCGGCCAAACCAAGACGTGGCATCAGTGCTTGAAGTCACTAACTTCTAGTCTGAGCCATGTTGGCAGATGCAGACTACTTGGTTGGGGTCCGCGCGATTATCGTAACCAATGGTTGGAGACTCTGGATGACATGGCTCAGAATCGATCACAATGGCGCAGGTGTATACACTCTTTATCTTCCCTTAAACCTTGAGATTAAAATTGTTTCATATCTGTCTTTCTTCCTGTACTATATCCTTGTATACAAATTTTTCTTTTATATATTAACACCACTAAATTACCTACTAAGAATTCGGTTTTCATCTTGTTGTGCTAACGAGGTATGGCAACTTGGACCGATGCATATGTATGCCTGGTCCTACGTTGTAGCTGACTGACTGACTTACTACTTATATCGACATAAGTAATATACACCACAACTGATTTTGCATACCTATGATATTCGTTTGCGATACAGATTTCTTTGTACAGCATTCCGCTCTTATTACAAATTCCAAATATAATGTGTTTGGTTGTTCTCATCGAGTTTTGTATCTCTCAAATTGGTTTATTTAGGGTATTCTTAGCTAGAATATTAATTTAACTACTTCTAATTATCAAAATACCTAACTGGGCAACCCCAAATTCAATGTAACACTTTCAGGTGTGTGTACTGTGTTCTTTATCTTTAGTCCTCCTACAGTCGTGACTATCAGAGTACGTACTAGTCAGGTCTAGAAATTAACTATTTCATATATTACTCCATACTACTACGACTATCACTACTGATTTTACTACTTTGAAGCATCTTAGTGGCATTGAGATGCAAGCGGTTATTAAAAGACTACGTATAAGTTCAAATAGTGACGTGTTTGAATATAACATGAGACGATTTAAAATTCTGTATATCAACAGAAAAAGCATTAAAAAAATGACAATGTCACCTCTCGTCTCACATTCATCAGCAAGAATGTACGAAATTTGATGGAAAATCTATATATATATATATATATATATATATATATATATATTCTGAGTTACTTCTCAATTTAACCGTCAATTCGAACAATTTACGATCCATTATTACGTGTGAAATATGTAAATTATAATGTTGTAATATGAATTATTGAACTCTTAATATTGAGGATTGCTAGAAATGTTATAAAATACCAAGTAGGTGTAAGAGTAAATAATTCGTCTCTTCCGTGTTTCTGGTGAGTAAAGCTAGACTGTCAGTGATGAATCCAATAATTTGGAGATGCCTAAAATGGATGTTTTGCACTGGTCTTCAAAGAAGCTTCTGATGATTTACGTAAACATTTGATAGTTGCATATGCTGAGTGTCACTGAGGGATGACGAACTTTAAGTACATGGTGACAATGATGTTTTTATGTAGTAATAATTACTTTGCATATGTTTGAGTGTCTATTTCGAACCAGGCAATACAATAATCTTGAGCGTTCTCACTGATTTTTTTGTAGATTGAATTCTGGTCCATTTATGACTACTAGATTATTGATTGGACAGTCGTAGTTAGCATGCCAGATACAGTTCCACTATCTTCACTTTTCACAGTGACCCAGTTATCCTTATAATAAAAATTCCCTTGTGTTTTTTTTCAAAACCAGTGTACAAAGCACTGGATAAATTATATAAGAAAATAATAGTTGAATCAGTCCAACCTTCAACATAAGGTATTCCTGTTGTCACATTTGTAAGGTCTGATAGTCACATCCTTAGAAGATGTGGTGCTTACAAATTAGCATTATATTCGTGATTGTTGAAGCAAATATGCATCGTGGTTGAAGCTAAAGATATCATCAATACATTTTGCGGCTCTTAAGTGTTCTTTGACGTTTATATGAAATATGCTTAGATCCGTATACCTTTAGATCAATGTCTGTCAGTTTTAACAACTGTCAACACCCCTTTGGGTTTATTAAAATACACCTATCAATCATCTGGTTTAAGGTGCTCTCCATCTATTTTCCAACAAGTGAATAATATTGTAGTATGGTAACTAATTCATTAGTATTTTTTTTGTCATTTCGTCCACTCTCAAATTTTGACATGTGAGGTGGTTTTTAGAAGTGATCGACAAGAATCTCTGGGTCTGCCCTCCGTGTAGTTAAGCTCCCATCAGCGAGGTGTATCTGCAGTATAAATAGGGCTTTTGTTCTCTGGCGGACAGCATCCCATGTCTCTCAGTTTCACAGTCAGAGACTTTACCATTGATCTATCTGGGCAGTGACTGATTTCTTATCTGACTGAAAAATATATTCTACTGGTTGATCTTTTAGTGGTGACCATTTCTATGGGTCAAAGCTCTTCCTAGTACTGATTGGATTCAATCTATTAAGTCTCAATGTGGCCATCACCCCACGTAAATTGGCATCGCCTGCATTATAGTGGGATTTAAGGCGGTGACCAAAAAGAGTATTATTCTCGTGTTAATATGAACACCTGGGTGAAGAGTTTCAACTGGCACGGAAGTTTGTTCCAGAGCTTCTGGTCGGCTATCCCTAACTACCTAGCATTCCAACATAAAGCAAGCAATATTGAATCAGTTTGACTAGTGATCACAGTGCGGTTTGACTGAGAAAATCATTCAACATAAAGAAAGAACTTACAAACATTGTGTTGATTACTACTTGAAGACCAATCACTTGTAAAGGTCCTGGCCGATTCCTGATTGAGAATTCTTGCGGGATTTTGTGGCCCACTTATTGGCAAACATTATGCCCTTGTTGCCTCCAATTCTTCCTCCAAGAGTTCCCAAGCGTTTTTTTACGACTTTATTGAATGTTGACTTAACAGTCCAAGCACGGGTAAACGTATTTAGCTGCGTAGGGGTCTCTACACTACCAGTGACATACAATAACCCATTTCTTGCTGTAAACGCGGTAATCACTCACTTGAGTGAAGTGGGCCGCAAACATTGATTTGCTACCCCCGGATACACTTGTTATTATGTCTGGGACCAAAGTCTCCTCAAAACATTACAATCTGCTATGGATGGAACTGTTACTACAACGTTCGGCAAAATGGGGAGAGCGGACACATTATTCTTGTAATGTATGAATGCTCAGCATTAAGGAATAATATTTGTACCAACAATGTTGCTGAAATTAGGAATTGTTCGATGGAATTCGAGGTGCTTAGGGTTCATAGATGTCACATGTTATCTCGAGGGCTATAAGTAGCCACCCACATGGATTCTTTTAAAATATGATGCTAAACCTGTAGTGCGGATGCTAGATGCTAACTACCTAGACATATACAACCATTACATGTGTCAAGCTCAGCTCCAGGGACGAGGTTAGTCCACAGGATCAGCAAAATATCTCTGGGCCACAGACGAATGGTCCAGGAACTTTTTGTCTTGGCCATATTAGATGAAAGGTCATCAAACGTTTAACAGATCACGAGATATCGACACCATCAAGTGTAGCCAAAGTAGAGTAATCACTTGGACTTAACGGCCCTGACTAAGGTGCATCATTTCCATACTCCTTTCCCCCTTATAAACCGTAATATTTCAGCTGTTCTATATACTCGGCAACGTAACCTTTCACCACAACATTAAGGCTCATGTCAAGCACCGATTCAAAAGTAAGACTTAGGCTACAGGCCTTTCGTCCAACTAGATTAAACACACCTACTTTCCAGGAGATATGCAGGCCTATTAAGATTTCAGTTGTTTATTCTCAGATACACCATAATGTCGAAGAAGGTTCCGCAAATTCTTTCATCCACGCTGTCAAACGCTTTCTTATAGTCACTTAAGTTTACATTTAGTGACGATGTTTACTCAACTGATTGTTAAATGATGATCTGTAATGTCGCCATTGAGTTTGTGAACGACCAATCCTTGCGGAGTCTAGTCTGTCGATCTCAAAGTTGGACGTCTACTGCGTCTTTCATCCAGTTCAGCAACACTATTAAAAACTTTACCCGTACTGACAACAGTGTGATGCCTCTGTAATTCTCACATCTGCCCAGATTTCCTTTCTTCGGTATTTTGATGAGGTGTCCTTCCTCCCAGTCTGTCGGCACTTGTTCCTCCTCCCAATAGAACATGAAACATGATTGCAGTTGCTTCTATATCTGACTTCGGCGCCTCAGCTGGTATATTGTCAGGTCCCACTGCTTTCCAGCTCTTAATTTTTCCAATAACCACCCTGAGTTCTTCGGTCATCGGTGGAGTGATATTGATAGGGAGGTCTGTATGTGTTGCTTCGACGTCCGTTGTGTTCAGTGGAGATGGTCTATTTAGGAGTTCCTCGAAGTATTCCACCCATCTGTTCCTCTGTTCTTGAATCTCGGTGGTTGGCTTTCCCTCTTTGTCCTTGACCGGTTTCTCTGATTTACTATATTTCCATGTCAGTTTTTTCGTTGTGTCATATAGTTGTCTGATATTTCCTTCTCTTGCAGGTTTTTCTTCTATCGTTGCTAGGTCTTCCACATATTTTTGCTTGTCGGCTCTAGTGCTCCGCTTCAGTTGCTTGTCTGCCTCTGTATATTCAGCTTGTGTTTTGACCTTCTCTGTTCTTGTTCAGCTGTTGTTAACTATCTCCTTGTTCTTCCTTCCCTGAATCTTGCCTAGGATTTCGATAGAGATCCATTCCCTGTGATGATGCTTCTTCTTTCGGCTCAGAACCTCCTGACACGTTGTGGTTAATTCTGCTTTGATCCCTTCTCAGTTGTTCTACATAGTAGTTTTTTCTCTCTTGAATAGATCTTGTAGGGCTTGGAATCTGTTGTTGAAAGTTGTCCTGTGTCCGTCGAGTTTTTTAGTATCTCGGAGTAAGGCATGACGAAATGATACTAATTTTCCAAGGTCTGTGATTGAAAATGACTCAACTAATGACTCAAATCGGACTATAATGTCACGGCGACTTTAAAAAAATATTTAATTATACTGTAAATGCATTGTTACTTCACAAGTTAATGTGAACGACTTAGACGGGTCAATCGGTCTTCTGAAAATGCGAATGTACCATGGAATGAATCGATTGGAATGACAACATATACATGTGTTCTTGTTGCTTCCTGCCTTTACGTATTTGTCCCTAATTAGCTTACACATTTGTTTTATGAGTAGAAAATGCGTTAAGCATATGTGTTCGATTTTAAAAATTGAAAAGATGCTTATATCTGATTGAGAAATTAACGGTATGTGAAACGAAACGTTTCGAAGGCACATAAATTAGAAGTGCGACGGTCGTGAATTGAAAGCTCCAAATTTAGCGGATATTGCTTCATCAGAATAAAAACAGTTTCATATATCTCGTAACTATTTCACGTGATATATTTCAATATGTTGTACTCACTTCTTAGTCAAGTTTTTCAGCCGCTTAGTTGAGAAACAGATCTGACCTCCTTCAATTATTTTACCTAATTAAGACTTCAGAGGAACCAGCTATTCAGTTCTAAGAGGGATTGTAAATATAAATGAACATTATTCCGGAGCAAGGACCAGAACAGAGAGATATTCTGAAGCTCTTAAATTTCATGGTTGCCCCTAATAAATGATAAGGAGTACAAAAAACTTGTTCAACTCCTACTTGTAATAGTAATCAAGTCGTCAAATTCATACGTCTATAGGCGTTCGATAATAATACAGATTCGGAAACCTCCCAGGAGTTATTTTAATTGAAGGGTTACGGTCATTCATATAATTCACTTCTCAAGTTCTTAATCCTTACATGAGGCACTCTTGTCATCCCCTCGATTACTATTTTACAGTTCCAATCCTCGCTCATCTCCTCCAGACTAGTATTATCTCCCTAATAAACAAAAGACTGATTTCTGCGTTACTCTGGTATTAAGTTTGTAGGAGTTTGGCAGGTTTGATAATATCGATAGAACTGGATGTGGAAACCATTCTCGATTACTCTAAAATTAAGGAAAAATAAAAAAACATGATACTAACAGTTATGTCAAATATCTGTCTCAATAATTCGTCAGAAAGTGTAAACATAATAGACGGACTTTGTTATACACTTGATTTTCTTTCCTTGTTTCTACTTTCTGATTATGAAGGTCTTGATTGAGTTCTGCAAACCTTTTACACATGATACACAAGGCAGTACCTAAGTAACTATTTCATTGTCATAAAAATATCATGGATATTCATGGTTTGGAATCACTTTCGTCCTTAACAGTTTTGTAATCGAAGGGTCCTTAACTCAGTCAGGCTAGAAGTCAGGAATTAGGGAGCGCGAATACATATTCCGAAGGTATACTGAGGATACGACTAGTATTCTAACTTTACAATTAGCTACCAGTAGCACCTTCTATAATCGGAACCCCTTTTGGCCAAATAGAAATCAGAAGTCAGACGAGAAGAGGTAGGAAAAATATATTTGATACGTTACCAATATATGGAGAGGCGTTCGTTCTTAGCTGACTATTGAAATGTAGGATCTGTGTCCCACGCCGAGTTGCAACGTGATCTGGTACGGATGCATGACCGAAAGCCTTCAGTTAAAGTCCACTTAAACAACGTGGTCAGCATCCAATGTCGAACACTTAATGAGCTATTGATTTTGGGGAATTATTTACAGCTACAATACTTTATGTCAAAATGTGTTTGTACTGAAAATACGACCAGTATTCTAGTTTGACAACTATTAACCAGTAACACCTTCTATATTCGAAGCGTCCCCCACTTGATTAAAATCAGAAGTCAGATGCGAAGAGGTTGGAAAGATATATTCGATACGTTATCAATATATAGAGAAGCGGTTGCTCTAATCTGGCTAGTGAACGTAGGAGCTGTTTCCCACGCTGGGTCCTAACATGATCTGGTGCGGATGCATGACTGAAAGCCTTCAGTTAAACAAGTCCTCTTAAAACAACGTGGTCGGCATCCAATGTCGAACACCTAAAGAGCTATTGATTTTGGGGAATTATTTATAGCTACAGTACCAATCTGGCTAGTTGCTGAGAGAAATGCGCCGCATGGCATGCCCGATGGTTATCCGGTGAGAATGTGCGACAGCGCTTCGGCCAGGGCTTTCTCAGTGAAACGAATGGGGTGAGGATCAATTTGAAAGACTTACAGAACTTTCTATTCTGAGGATGCATTTATCGCCACAGTCGTTGGTAGTTAAATTCAGCTATTACTCCGTATCACTCATTGATCTCCAGTTGTCATGAGAACCTTCTAATGAATTTCAATTTCCTTTCAAATCCTTATGGACTACTCTTGCTATATCCATTATTTGTTATGACCTCACTTGCTAAAAAGGAAAGCTAGGCTATTCTAGCATGTTCGCTTAAATAGATATGTATATGATGTTCATTACATACACAAGTGATTAGGAATGACTATGAAAAGGAATAAGAGGGCATCCGATATCAAAAGATGATAACTCTTAAGTACTGAAACTTATTATTCGATTAAACTTACTGTATGGAAACTAAAACCTAAGGTGTTCTTCCCCAAATCGAGTGCTGAAAATGAATAGCAAGGGGTGTTTAGGATACTTTAGGCTATCAAAAGTGAGAATGAATACATTAGGTAACAAATATAGTAAAGCACACAATTGTCTTCGATGCTTTGATGTACATCCTTCGCTTTTTCAGCTCATTAAAACAAATGAGACGTATCACTTCACATAGCATCCATTGAACCATTTGATTTGGAGATTATTTTGCCGTGACACCTATAGTCGGGGTCAACGCATCTGCAGCCTCCCAAAAACGCATTTAATCAATTAAAATACGGCTCAGGTTTGAGGCTTAAGGTTTCAGATTCTAGAGGTTTACTCTACTTGATAATATTGTTTGACATTGTATTGAAAGTCAGATTACTGGGACGATTGGCTACTAGCATAAATTCGGTGCCTTACATGATGGTAAGTATGGTTTTATTCACTTCTATGTATGCTGTAGCAAGTTAAAGTGGTCTAGAAAGTTAGCGTGTTAACAGAAAGTCATTATTATCCGTTTTTGTTCATGGCTATGCGCTAGTATTAGTCCGACTTTTACGCGCACTTCTCAAAACCTTCGCTTGTAGTAGGTAGTTTTATCGAGATTCTAACTAACGTAGGATGAAACAGTCAGAAAGCGAGGAGCACAATATTTATCTAGTAAGAATATCTGTTTTAACTTTCTAGAGCTTCTGTTTAACGCTAAGTTTACTTCAATCTTTGATACATAACCTCAGCGACTTTGGAGAGCTGTGTGACCTCCGCCTTTCAACTCTCTGAAAGAATTTGAGGTTTGATGGTCCTAAGCTGTTCCCGAATAAAGGTTTTGTGAATTGGTAGTGTTTTTCTTGTAAGTTTGACTATGTGTTAGGTACTGGACGTCCTTTCGATGTTACCTAAACTATATTGTGTTTATGAACTGCTATCCACAGGATTTCAACAGTCAACCACTTTTAAAACATGGCAGTTTTTCTCGGGAAAAATTAAGCTCACCATGCACCTTAATATTTCGGTGGAAATTAGTTTTTGTAGGAACTGTCTACACCGCCAGTGCTGGAAATAGCTTTCATTGGTTGTGGAATATTCATTTTGTATCTCACTCCACTATTGACTACATAGGCTTTGGTTTTATCTCTCATTGCTATATATCAGACTTGTTGGTCCAAGCTGCTTTTTATCTGAGTCGCTCAGTAGTACATATGGCAAAACCTAGTATGTAGTTAAAATATTACGGATGGGCAACATAATTTGAGGATGAATAAATTCATGCACTAAAAAACTTAAAGGCTCGTTTAAATTCTTAGGGTCTGGTGGAGGACCAGGAGTAAATACATTTGCTCCATGATGAACGAGTCGAGATTATCCCCCAACGTCTCTAACCAATGGTAATGATAATAGCGTTGACCTCACGTTTGTAGACTGCACTCACCAGCATGTCTCACTCCAACAGTGAGTGACTTGATGTCCATGTCCATGATCCCGTTAACCGATTCGCCACCTCTACCTTGAGATCCTTTTCTGACATCACCGTCGTTCACTAAGTTGTCTCGAAGAGCGCGAGCAACGCTTCGAAGACAACCTCTACTGATTACTACAATGGCTGATGATACTTCTAAGGCAAGTGAAGTGGTAGAAGCACTCGACCACTTCACTGTCTATCATCAGTTTAAGTATTGGTCCAGACCAGTCATTAAGCAACATATTGAATTTAGAGGGAACAAATTACAAACCAAACATGTTTACACTGTTGCTCAAGACAATCAGAAGACTGTATTTTCTCAGAGTTTCCATGATAACAGAGCTGTGTTACCTAAGTGTTCTGAAGTCAGCAAATGATAATCCCAGTAAGAAATCGATTCCTGAAACGTTACACGATGATAGCATTATCACTAGACGAATGTGTATGACGAGGTTAGACAAAAATAGGGACACTGGAAAACTCTTACAAACGCCAATAAATGTTAGCACTTCCAATGACGGTTTGTCATAACCTCTGATCTAACCAGTAGTATTCGAGTACATAGTCTGCACAAGACCGCTGTACCGTGGTGCGCTTTTAATTGATGGGCACTCCCATAAAATTTCTCAACCAACAGAATAGAACGCTGCTTTGGGGTTGAGAAATATAACTGTGGTTAGGAATCGGTAGGTAAGTCTGTGTTCCAGAACTTGATGAGGAGTGAATATTTGGTGTACGCAACTACTCCCAAGTCTAAAGTCAGTCTGGTTTTCCTGAGTTTGATCTTCACATACTCTAGTTAGGGACTGTTAGTCAGACTGTTTACTCTGTGGTTATCACACAAGAGGATTTTGTTCTTGTAAACTGGAACGATCAGCGTTTGTAACTATTCGGGATGATGTCCAATTCCAAGACTATGGACAAGTTATTAGTAAATCCATCTGTTAAGATTAGACCACTATCTCAGATGGTATATGTCTCAACTAATCAATTTTAAGAATATTCAAATGCCATTAACAAACTTCTCACGCTTACCTAGTTCTTTGTATCTAATCTCAGCACTACTCACTCAGTGATCTTGACAAACATCAGTTTTACGAATAGATCGCCTACTTTTAAAGTCCACGTTTCACAACCGTAAGGTAGAGAGAGCGAGCTGCTGTGCAACATAATAGTCCTTTGGTTTGCAAATGGAGATCTTGGATAAGTCAGAGACGATTTAAATTGGCGAAAACTAATCGAGCTTTCTGAACCCACTTCGGGGGCTTTTAAAGCTAACAAGATGGGTGAAGTAGTCAATACACTCAAGTTTTAAATAACTAACTAGGATTGTTGGTTTTGGTGTCCTTACACCCGGACCCCTGCTTAACAATGTGTAGATGTGGAGGCTTTCTAGTTGATCCGTGAGATAACTGTATGTTCACTGAGATTGATGCATTAATTCCGTCTCCTGCGTCCAATTTCTAAAGTAATAATACTCGTTCTGTCCACTCCTTTTTTCTCTTGACTCTTCATTGTTTTTCTACTTCTCATTATTGATGGTAGAGTCATTCACCCTTCGTTGTTTTACCTGTTTGTTAATTTGCCGTTGCCTTGAGATGCAATAAGTGAAATCAATCCATATTTGCACCAGGTCCTGTGGTTATTTTATTAATTTTTATTCAAACACAAATATTGGTACAACGGGGCACCAAATATACGCGCCGCACAAATCTCATTTGATTTGTGTGAGGGCTGTGATACTTCCCAGGTGCCCAAACTAAAGCAGGTGGTTTTTTAGAGGGCCACACCCGGAGCCTTTGACCTAAAGGTCTGATCCACAAGACAGTGGAGCATGGTGAGGAGATGCAGTCCCATGGTAGCCGGTGACCAACGATTGATTCATACGCCATTTGTTCTCTCAGGATACTGGAGCCCATGTACACCATTTGTTTGGAATGAGGGTTTTCCAACTCCCCTAGGTGGACTCGTCATGTTCACCAACCCGGTTAAAACGCCGGACATTCGCTTTTCGTCCTCTTAATTTCGTAAACAAAACCCCCGCCACGAGAAGGCAGTGAGTCCTGTGGTATTGGTATCTATTTGTTATTGATTATTTCTGGTGGTTACAGTTTCAAAAATTGGTTTTTAGAATCTCCTAGTAGTTGATTGGAGGTTTAAATTCACGTTTGGTGTTTTCAGGTGTCTAGGTATAAATAATTTTCCCAGGTCAGTGTGCTATCACCAAAATGTTGTCATTAAATATGATATAAAAGTGGTCTGTGGTTGCTAGTTAAAAGATCCTCCATCTCAGCAGCAAAATATCTGACGTCAAGAAACAGGAATGCGAATTTAATTGTTCTTGAAGGTATTTCGTATGATATTGTTTTGGCATACTATTTTAAATGAATTCCGAGGGCTTAAGGTGATTTGTAGCTCGTAATTAGGACGTAGTTTTATGAGTGTGTCTTTAAAGTTTCATTCTGTTAATGTTACATTACTTTTCATGAGCTATCCTATGGACTTTACGTTTTTAGGTTGATAGCATTATAGACCGACGAGTTCGCCGTGGTCGCGTGGAGTACCGTGTTAGATGGAAAGGATTTCCTCCGGAGCAAGATTCTTGGGAACCCTTCACCAGTCTTCGCGAACCATGCCTTTCATTAATTCAGGACTTCCACATTCGTTACCGCAAACTTCATCGTGGAAAAAGGCGTTACTCTCTACCCTTGGTTTCTCGTAGCAAGCTTCTAAGATGTGAAACAGATGAGTTTCATGACATGTCTGTAAAATTAGAAAAAGATAGCGATGACGACTTAGCTGCAGACAAGAGCAGTATTTCGTCTACCAAAAGTCAACCACCTCCACTTCCTTTTAAGTCAGGTAAGAGGAATACTGTACGGCCAACGTCACGTCGTTCTGCTCCAAGTTCAGTAGCCTTAAGTTCGACTAGTTTCTTTTCGTTACAACCGGGAACTTATTCTGGCCACTCGTCATCTTTTCCGAGTTCTGAGTCCAGTGTTTCGCAAACACCATTAGTCTGCGATTCAGATGCGTTGTTAAACATTCAAACACTTAACCGTTCAGATCACACAATGCACCCAGATAACGGTTGGGTTCCGTGTGAAGTTTCTGGGGATTCAACTGGTTCACTATCTAGTCCGAATACAATCCAGATTGAAAATGACTGTAAAGTTCCCACGAATAAAGTTCCTGTTGTTGGACTTTCTAAAGGTAATTGCGGTGATACTTCACAACGATTACAAAAAACATCAAGATCACTTCCTGACCAATCAAACCGTAATACTCCCAAGTCTACCAGACGCAAATCGCAACCTAATAATGGTGCTTTTCAACGAAATGATTCAGTATCTGTAAATCCGCAAGTCTCTCAAAACCTCCTGAAGGGAGACAAAAATGTAGGTGACTTCACTACCTCTGATACCCAAGAAAATTCTCTCCTCGGGCAAACACGTAAATCTGTTACAATTATGCTGAAGGCTTCTCCCACACATGAGTTTCAGAGCACTAGGTCTCTCCACCGCAGTAATTCACCAAACTCTAAATCTCTTCCTAATACTGTTTCTAAACTGGTTTCCAAAAAGCGTGTTCAACCTACTAGTGTAACTTCAAAGACGGAACTAGATGTTGATGCCTCCGAATCCCTACCATCATGTGAGGATCAATCTCCTATATCTGATTCTATCATGTCAAAAGTCATGAATATCGTTGTTCATCTGAAAAACCTAAGAAGACGCCCTGTACAAGAGCTTGTCCTGGCACTTTGCCAAAAGCATCATAGTATTCCTGAAAGCCTCGTTTTATCTTCTCTAGACATCTTAGTTACACGAGGTCATTTACACCGTGTTGAGTCAGCTAAGGGTATATCTTATCGTTCCAACCCTTTTGTTGTGGCTCGGGGGGACCTAAAGAAACCTGCATCTCTATCAGCCAAAATTAAAGCCAAATATAATGGTGGAATGAATGGAAAACGACCAAAGTGCACAACATCTGCTGTACCTGAGTCTAAACGACCGAATTCAGTGGAACCACCAAGCCATTCTTCATCTAAAATTGCACGAACTGATCCAACCACCAATGTTCACCAGCGCTCTAGTCGGAGATCTGTAACAAATGGATCAATAGCTTCTCAAAAATCTAATACGCACTGTTCTTGTTATTCAGATATCAATGGAAAGATCTATCTCAATCAGTCTTCTGTTATTGTTGATGATGTACAAGTAAATCAGGATCATACCATACATATTGACGGAGATTATTCAATGAGTGTTAAATCACCACCAAGTATGTAGTTCTCTACTTTTCGTATCTCGTATAATTTCTTTATAATGTTCTAGCATTAGGTAAAATATTAATTTGAACGTTGATTAGTCACACCTACACAGTAGTTCACTGTATCTCACGAAATGAATGCAAAAAGTAAGTTTTGAACGTTGCCATTATTTGGAACTGAGAACAGTTTACAGTTGAAAAGCTGTCAGTTGATAATCGATCCCTTGATTTGTGCTTAAAAAGTTAGTTGAATAGCCCCTTCTTCAAGGCAGATACTTCCATCCGTTCTTATCGAGAAAATATTTTGAAGAGCCGTTCTGTTTAAGAATCTTTGTAGTATTTTTCATCAACACTGTTCATAAGGTTAAACAGAAGCATAGGATAGTTGTGGTAGATAACCTATATTAACCATCCAGGCTTCACTGCTGATGTTTTCAACACAATATAGCATTGAAAACCAACATCCATAGCTTAAATCATCCCCATCTGGCTATTAATTACGTGTGATTGATGTGATTGTTTTACAATTTATTATGTTAGCCAACAGTGTGGACTAAGTAAAATTGAATAAACAGTTTTGGTAGATACACAAACACTATTGCCAACATTTCCAAGTAAATTCATGGCTTAGTGGTCAAATCGTGGCTTTCAATTATTTTTTTTATAGGTTCGAGAACTGTTCTGCTGCAATATATCGCTAGTTGTCACATAAACAAACCCGAGTACACAAATATTTATTGGCCGAGTTAATGAATTCTATTATTTATTAAGTATTTCACTCTTCTTTTGACATTAAAGTTCTCAATTTTCTTTTTAATATACAGATATTCTTCAACAAGGCACCAAGATATTTATTGTACCTCCGGCTAGTCCATTAAATGAAACAACTTTTGAAAGTCAAATGAATAACTTACCATTTCATCGATCTGAACAAGTTAGTTAACTTACATGAATTATTATGATTTGAATTTATTACAGACATTAATGTCTAGTAGCTTTTAAAAAATGATTTTGAAACTAACTTACGTTTAATCTATTAGAATTCGTTTTTTATCTCCGTAATATTTATTATAAAAGACAAGAGTTTGTTTAAGGGTAGAAAATAAACGTGGTTGGACAGTAAAATTTTTATTAAAATATTATCCCACACAACACACCAACTTTATTTTTGCAATAGATGATTATTTCGAATGTAAATATCTTTCACAATTAAAACATTACACTTGTTTGAACACATGTTTTATGAATATTCTAAATCTTAAGTTGTATACAAATGAATCTTATATGCAGTATTTGTAACTGATCTAAATTAAAAACGCAAGGATGGATAAACTATTGAGGTAATTTGAACACTATCGTTTTATACTCACAAACATTAGACTTGATCTGTTTGGTATGAATGAACTAAACAAAACAAAGGAGATTGAAGTATTTTGTCCATCATTTTAGAGTCAGTAAAGAGTTGAAATTGCACATGTAATCGATTGAAAATCTTTTAATTTCTGACTCTAAAACGTATTTAAAAGAGTGAATGTAATTCTGTCTCTTTGCTCTCATAATGTACGTGGTTTGCAATTGTAGATTTGTAAATGGACTTAAGATACCTTAAATTCCCCATCATTAGTGAAAGCCTGTGAAATAAAACATTATTGCACTTTATTCTTCAAAGTATATTATCTCTTTATTGATACAGATCTGACTGTATTTTTTATAACCGATAAAATGTAGTTGATATGCTAAGTCATGGAATAGGAAGTGAAACCTAATCCAGTCTTTATCTTTGAGAACTAGACTAATGACGCGGTCAATTTTGAATTCGATAAAATCTATAAAACATTCCTAGTTCTATGGTTCTCCACAGGTTTATTGATAGTAATCTAAAGCCGAGACGTTAGCTGAAAGTAAATTCACAGTTTTAAAAATTTTATTTATGAACGCCAAATTCAAAGGGATGCTACAGCAGAAATATTGCACAACAGGTTATCAAGATCTCTAAGCTAAACCTACTGAGTGGAGTTCCAAATTGTTTCCTCTAGTAAACACCTCATTTTTAGATGTGTCAAGTATGAATTGGCATTTTGAGCCATCCCACTGTGTATCTATTGGCTTACTTGTTATTATGAATCTGGCAATATAGACTGTTCAAAGCATGCTCTTATCAAACGCAAATCCGTGCACTACTCTCCATTTTTGTTTAAAACGGTATCCAAGTTAACAGCTCAATCATCGAACACATTCTCAATGTACATAATTACCTATTTCATTTCTTGCAAAAATACTATCATTTCTTGTTAGCGTCAACTCATTCAATACTTCAAAATATTTATTAGTCTTTAATTACTTTTTTAAGTGATGCAACACCTCTCCAACTGTTATAAACCATTGTATTCAGTACTTGATTATATACAACACTTTCGTTAAATGAATCAACATCCCTCTTTTATTTCTGACTACCGTTTGTAAAAGTAAACTTTAATACAATGTTGCGGTCTAAGTGACATGATGTAAATTAAAATTTCTCGCGGGACCATATTCTTTGTTGAGATCATGTACCTATTAATGTTAGGCAGCCATTGAAAACCTGAAAGCATTGGGGGGTCGTTTTATCCTAGTGTTGGACTCCTCATAAGTGCACATGCACGATCTCACACGGCACTCGGACACAAGACCTTCGGTATCTCCGGTGAATGCCTAATCTCTACACCACTTAGCTGGCATCCAACGATATTAGTGTTTAACTCCAATCAATCAATGATGTTGCACGACCATCTTCCATTGTCTTTCGTTGGTAACAACTGTCTAACACCTGACACAGTTGAACTCCGATAACTACCTCTCGAAGCTAGTCACTAATGAGCACATGATAATTATCAGTATAGGGCTGTAGACGTTTTTAAGTTTTTATCAAGATCTTTTTTTCAGTTTTCTATATCCGCAATTATTATCATGCAGTAGGCTATCATTCACGACCAGCTCTCACTCGAGCGTATTGTATATCGTTTCGATTGATTGGTTGATCACCATTCTTTACGTTATTTTAACATTCAAATAATATACAAAACAATCTTAATAATAGTAGTAACATTAATGGTACATTAAACGAGATGATTGTAAACTTGGAAAAGCATAGTTCCATCCAGTAAACTGAGTTATATTAGTCAACACATATTCTCAGTTTATTCATCTCATCCTCCGAAAAAAAATTAAATCTTGTTTCCATTTCATCGACTCTGGATTTTTTATGTCTAGCCTAATCAAAGTTCATGTAATAATTTGAGTTCTACATCTGGGTCCAATCTCGATAGTTCAAGCATGCCGCAAACAAATTCAAGACGTAGCAATCGACAAACAGATGTTTATAAATTTAAATCGATTTGGGTAAAGAAAAATGTACAAGGTGGATTTACAGAAGTTTGGTTGCAATCACCTGGTTCTTTTCTAAAAAATGGATTTACGATTCAGGTAATTCATTGTTTTATCCTTGTTTAGAATGAATCAGGCCTTTTTAACCCCATGTCATCTTTCAGTTACTGGTCGTAGCTGATACAATGACGTCGTGGTTTAGCTTGTTTATTATGATAACTTAATTGGAACACTTGTTCCTTTAGGTCCTATCATGCTAGGTGGGTTAGTTAGATACTAAAGGCATCAGCTTCAATTTCGAGGACGAAGTCGTACTACTCACTGTACAGAAGTATGACAAGAGTAAAGTTTTTATTTCAAATAAACAGTATGGCGATGCTGCCTTTTAAAATTGAAGCAAGGGGTTATAAACGGTCACTCCCAAAGGTCCTATATTTCACCTTACCCGACAGATCTTCGTCTCCGTCAGTAACGCTTTTAAAGTACGGGGCCAATACATCAGAAACTTGCATAAAATTTGTTTACGACCAACCTCAAACTGTTGTCCTTTGGACTCTGTGGTCACTGTTAGTTCAGTTTCTTTTTCAGGTCCCTCAAGAAAAAGTATCCTTATATTGTGCACAGCCCGAATGTGACAAATGCCCTTATATCTTTAAAAGAATTCGAGACCATCTCTTTCATGATCCGAATTTCGTCACTTTTTAATATTTCTTCAGTCCCCATTACCAGTTTTTCTTCTATGACTTTATCGCCACGCGTCACTGATGCTAACAAGTCGATTTTATGAACTGTACTTTAAACTACATGTTGGAGCTTTCAGTGTTCTAACCGTTTATCAAATCGAACAGCAGGCTTCTTCAAGTGGGACTGCAGAATCTCATGCTATCGATCTGTGCTGTGGCTTCAAAACATGCCTGTGGAATCCAAGTGTGGTCATTCACTGGACGTCACTTAGTCAAAATAGAGAACCAGAGTGGCTTACCCTCTGTGTACTTCGGGACGTGATTTTTACTTCCTGTGATCTCGCTGGCGTAAGCATCCCACTTTATTCAAAAGTAGAATAGACTCAGCTGAACTGTTTCTCAATAGATAGTCTCTTATACGCCGTCTGACTAAAAGAGATATTAATAGCACAGAAAGCTAGATATATTTGGTGTTACCTCGTTTTCTCTGCCTACATTCCTAATAACTGCACTCAAGAGGAAGCGAAATATGAATTTTGTATAAAACTTTCTGCTGTTCTTAGAAAACTGAAGGGTTGAGCGCAATCCTAGAGGAGTTCGTCAGTTAGATAGGTAGTCTAGACGGAACTGAAAAACGGGTAGTTCTTATATTAGTATTTTTAGCTCATCACACAGACAACGACAACTGTCTGCTCCAACTATGATCAGATAACTATTTGATCTTAGTAGGCTTTATTCTGAGCATAAAACGATACATCCTAAGTCTCAAAATCGACTGATCGATGGATGCAAATAGACCATATTGTGATTGACTATCGTCGGAAAAGATTGATAGAAGACTGTCGTTCATTTTGGAGCAGATGTTTTCACTCTGAACCCACTCCCCTGGGTTTTACTGAACTCAGGAAAGCTGCAAAATGAAAACTTATTAGTGTTCAGCTTTTCGACAAAGAAGTCAAAAATCTACTCCAGGTAAAACTAGAGAAGCAATTAGCCAATCATGAAAGAAATTATTATCACAATGTAGACTGGCACAATATCCAGAGATCTGTGAAAACAGCAGTAATGTCTACCAGTGATTTGAACCGAAAGATTTGGAAATATTGATGGACTTCGGTACTATCTGCTGGATTGATAGATGCCAAAAAACTCGTCCTATCAGGTTTGGAGCACAATGAAGAGCAAAGATAACATAGACATAAACTGACATGTCTATGGAATTATCGTAACCAGTATTAGGCAGTGAAAGCAAAAGACATGATAAAAGCAGCGCGATGGACAATAACAGACGACTTTCAGGCATAGCAAGTAGGTAAATAATAAAAAGGTTATATGTTAGTTAGCATATTTCTGACAGAGATAGGACAATAATCCACTCTCAACCCAGTAGACAAAAATGAAGTGTAAAACACTTTGGAAAACACGTTAACTGGTCTTCAACTACCATCCAGTTTTTAACTGTTACCAAGCGAATTCAATGGAATGTCAACACAAGTCCTCTGAGTAGTAATAAAGTTTAAAATCTGTGGCTTATGTAAAGTGGAGTAAAGCAGCAGGTCCAGATGTAAAAGTCTAGAAAGTTCTTAATTATGAAGGTCTAGTCTTAGTACAGTGCGGGTTACTTATATCCACATAAGTAGTATATAACGATGGTCGAGCATTTAATGTATTTCAGTAGAAGATTGATAAAGAAAGAACGGGAACAAAACGCCATTGGTATGGAAATCTATAAACAATAAAATAGGAGACGATAGACTGGTGTTTACAGAAGGAACAGTGAAGATTGAGACAATTGATTGACAGTTTACAAATTAACCGTTGTCATATTCTAGTGAGATATTCTGTAATTTCGTGTCAAATACATTAGATTGCCTCACTTGTCTTCTTGTTCACTACATTAGTAGTTGGAGTAGTTGCGTACACCAAATATTCACTCCTCATCAAGTTCTGGAACACAGACTTACCTACCGATTCCTAACCACAGTTATATTTCTCAACCCCAAAGCAGCGTTCTATTCTGTTGGTTGAGAAATTTTATGGGAGTGCCCATCAATTAAAAGCGCACCACGGTACAGCGGTCTTGTGCAGACTATGTACTCGAATACTACTGGTTAGATCAGAGGTTATGACAAACCGTCATTGGAAGTGCTAACATTTATTGGCGTTTGTAAGAGTTTTCCAGTGTCCCTATTTTTGTCTAACCTCGTCATACACATTCGTCTAGTGATAATGCTATCATCGTGTAACGTTTCAGGAATCGATTTCTTACTGGGATTATCATTTGCTGACTTCAGAACACTTAGGTAACACAGCTCTGTTATCATGGAAACTCTGAGAAAATACAGTCTTCTGATTGTCTTGAGCAACAGTGTAAACATGTTTGGTTTGTAATTTGTTCCCTCTAAATTCAATATGTTGCTTAATGACTGGTCTGGACCAATACTTAAACTGATGATAGACAGTGAAGTGGTCGAGTGCTTCTACCACTTCACTTGCCTTAGAAGTATCATCAGCCATTGTAGTAATCAGTAGAGGTTGTCTTCGAAGCGTTGCTCGCGCTCTTCGAGACAACTTAGTGAACGACCGTGGTATCAGATAAAGAGCATTACATACGTTAGGTGACATAGCCTGGAATCGTTTTTTACTGAGCAGATGTATTTGCTCTTTTTCTTCCCTCCGACTCTAAGAATTTTAACTAGTCTTTAAATTTTTTTAAATTCATGGATTTTGTCTTTTTGACGGGATGATATTGTCTCTCTCTCTTTAATGTTTTCAACTACTGTGATATCTCGCTCTGCCGAAGTTATGTCTCAACGTGTACCGATGCACGTATGTTCCAGGTTCCATTTTGTATATAACTGGCTGACTGCTTGTTATTGTAAAAATAATCAATGTTATTACCGTTTCATCTTCGTTTTAAAGCTTTAAGTGATGTGTATAGATATATTTATTAGGATACCCTCATATTTACGTTGTATTGTATTTATCACTGAAGTGTGACACTTCTGTTTAACACAACTCGGTTTTTTTAATTTTATTGTTGCTAAGTTTTCTATGCAGTAGTGAGGATATAATTTGTCGTTTTAAAAGCATAATTTTGCTCTAATATTACCTTTTTTGATGTATTTTCACCATAAAATCTTAGTCGTACTAAGTGCTTATCAAACGTGTTCGAATAAACATGTACAGACTTTGTAAATAGAAACAATATTCTTGTTGACGGTCAACATTGTATAACAACTATTTTTTATTATTCTCATTTCATTTCGTAATTATAAATGTCATGTCATCAATTACCTTGAAATCCGTATCTTGTTCATTTGGGTGCTCTTTCATCGTTGTTAGCTTAGCCGTATATTCATTAAGGATTTACATCATCCTGCTGTCGACTTTTTACTCGATCACGTGCTTATATCGACCGATACTATATCCTGCTATCTAAATTAACTGTTTTAAGTGGTTTTTTTGACAGTCCATCTTTCCAGTTTTTGTCCAATTTCGCTGTTAATAGCTCTATTGGATTTGCTCTAAATGTACTGCTATTTTCGTTTTACTTCTCAGAAATAAATCTCTTACGGGCAGATCCTCTGATCGACCTAAGGTAAACAGATGACGTAATTTTGTCAGAAAAAGGTGTTGGTAAGTTTCAGGGTCCATTTGAATTACTTCAGTGAAAATCTGAGAATGTTAGTTATGTGTTTAGCACATGTCTGGTAAGCTGACACTCATAATGTGGTTTGGTTGATGCTCAGCTTAATAGTAGAGAGTTAAGTGATCGAGAAGACTCCCCAGTTCATTCATCTTCGGACTAATTTTAGCCCTTGTTTGTTAATAAGTAAAAAAATTATGTTAATACATCAAACACATATTTGACTTTTACTAATCCACGTAACCTATAAAGCTTGCAATATATATATGAATCTCATCAAAATGATATGCTCTATTCATTCCTTATTGCTTTGTTTTGTAATATATATATATATTGAGCGACGTAATGCTGCGTATTTATGAAAAGAAATTTCATTGCTGATCCACCACAGATTCTCAAATAACCTAAACACCCTTTTCCAAATGCACAGTTTTACTTTATCATTGTTTAAAGCATTTTAAATTATTTACTATTTTCCCTTTTTTTCATGAATATTGCAACTAAGTAAACAATATTATCCTATTTAATTTATTCATAAGTATTACTTGACAGATCTTTCCATTCTTCCCTAACATTTCTTGTCATGTTACTTTACTACTTAATTTAATGAAGTAATAAATTCTTGTTCTCAGATATTTGTGCCAAATGTTTATGATAGTCATAGACTACTTTTATAGAATAGTGTAACATAAAATAGTATTGTCATCCATTTGTTTTGTAACAGTTCACTTCGCTATAACTACAAATTGACTGTTGAAATGTTTGAACGATACCACTAAATACGGATTCTGAATCAGCCTTCCTAAAACTTTATGTTCCATTCAATCTGGGCTCCTTCGACGTTCTCACACTCATGCAAATTAAACAACAGATAAGTTCATCTATGTCTTTGGAAAACATCATTATTGACATCTGCTGTTTGTATGGGATCCGTATTCAAGACTAGTGAAGCACTGAAAATTCACTCTCCTTTCAAGTCGAATAGCTTATCTCAAGTCCCCTTATTCAAGGACTCTGTGCCAGTCTTGTTCACGATCTCCAAAAAACCCTCTACATATTCCAATAAAACACCGACAAAATCGTTTCCAAAGGCCAACTGTTCGAATTAAAATCAGATGATGTAAATCAAGGGTGAATATTATCTTTACTCATGAGAGCGAAAATTCCACAATCAAAGGTTCTGTCTCATGATCACCAAACACCCTTAAATAAGCTTTTCAAATTAGTGGATTTGGAGTGAATTCGCAGTGCTTCACTAGTCTTGAATACGAATCTCATACATACAGCAGACGTCAACAATGAGATTTTCCAAAGACATACACGAACCTATCTATTGTTCAATTCGCGTTCATAATTTCCACCATTCAGTATTTGAGTTCGTCTAGACTCTACAGAATTCTCACCACTGATAAGCTTCTTTATAAGTAATAAAATAAAAGTAAACTCAGGGTGGGAACGAATACAGAATAGAAAAATGGAGTACGGTAAACTAGAAACCCTTTGAGCTAAGTGGGTAATAAATTTCTTTTGACTTAGTAGTCAATCTCAGCTAGTGAATAATTTTTTTATAATTCTTCATTGGCATATTTATAATAAGGATGGGATACTGCCGAGGTTCCCAGGTCAAAGTAGTTATTTTTCTTAGAGACCCACTCCTCGAGCCACAAGGTGGAGAATCCCATGGTAGCCGTGACCAAGGATAAGGTCATATGACATTCGTCCCCTCAGGATCTTGGAACCTATATATACCATTAGTTTGACGTCAGAATTTTCCAACTCCCCTTTTTGGATTTCGCATATCCACTAACCAGGTCAAAGCTCAGAAAATATGCAGTGGTTGTAAAGTCATTCAAATAGCCTCTACCGATATGTACAAAGGATGTACAATTTTAATGTAATATTACTGTATATATGTATATATAGAATTAAAGTGAAATCGAATTTTTTTAAATGGAGTCTGAAGAATAATGATAATCCACAAACATTTTTCAATAAAAATGGTAAGATAAAAACAAAAGTAAGTGTGCTACGGTGAAGAAAAAAACATATCTTCATACAACTTGGCTTCAAAAGGAACGAAATATCTAGCAAGATTGATTCTAGATCAACAGCTGCATAGAAAAAAACTTATCCGATTTCAAAAATTGTCTGAATATATCAAGCAAATCGCTCACAAAGACATTTTAAATGGACAAATATTCCCTTCACGTTACCTCTGGTTATGTATACCAGTTCATATGTACGTGCCAAAGCACATACATTTGAAGAACGAAAACGAGTGTTGATATCCGCATCTCTGAGCCCATTCCTCAGAAGTTTAAAATAAAAAGTTAATATGTCTTTAAAGATTCAATCGTCTGTCATTTGCTTGATAGTGAATATGACGTTGCAGTTTACAAATCGTTCAAAATTATTGCTAAACAAGGAATATATTACGTTTTGTTGTACTCATTGCTATCGAAAGGCTTAAACCATAATCGTGAATTCAAAAGACTCCGCCTGTAGCTCTTCTAGAGTTACTGCCGGTCCCAAGCCCGGGTAAAGGAGGAGGGTTGGGCATGGGGTTAGCGACCCCATCCCGTAGAAAAGCTAACTCGCTAAAAAAACGCTAACCAGAAAAAATAATTCAAACCATTTAAACTCTGCCCTGGGAGTAGAAGGAATAATTATGACGTCTCATGATGAAAGCCGAAATTTTTCGGAAGTCACGAGGCCGATGCACCTTTTAACAACCAGAGAAGCACTCTTTATAGCTACATGAAACGTCCGGACAATGTGGGAGACAGGGAAGACCAGCCAAATAGCAATGGAAATGAAGAGATACAACTTGGCAGTACTCGAAATCAGCGAAACCCATTGGACACAAGCTAGACAACAAAGGCTAGGTACGGAAGAGATGCTTCTACACTCCGGTCGCGAAGAAGAAAATGCTCCACACACTCCGGGAGTTGCTCTAATGCTGTTCAGAGAAGCACGAAATGCAATTGTAGGATGGGAATCTCATGGACCCAGGATAATAAAAGCATCATTCAAAACAAAGAAGGTAGTGATCACAATGAATTTTATCCAATGTTATGCACCCACCAATGATAGCAACGATAATGATAAAGATCAGTTCTATGGAAGGCTGCAATCAATTATAGCGAAGTGCTCACGAAAGGACCTCACCATCCTGATGGGAGATCTAAATGCTAAAGTTGGAGTGGACAACACAGGACATGAAGATATCATAGGACGACATGGACTAGGAGAGAGAAATGAAAATGGGGAGAGATTTGCAAATCTATGTGCATTCGACAAATTGGTTGTAGACGGCACAATATTCACACACAAGCGCATACACAAAGCTACATGGATCTCACCAGACCACACCACACGGAACCAGATAGATCATATATGTATCAACAAAAATTCCGAATGTCAATGGAAGATGTTAGAGGAGCTTCAGATCACCATCTGGTTGTGGTCAAGATGAGGTTGAAGCTAAAGAAAGACTGGACAAACAGCACTACAAAGCTTCAATACAGCCTTCCTTCGAGATACTGACAAGCTCCACGAATTCAAGATAACCGTCAACAACAGGTTCCAAGCTCTACAAAATCTACTGAAAGAACAAGAAACTACGATGTAGGACAACTGGAAAGGGATCAAAGAAGAACTAACTTCGACGTGTCAGGAGGTTGTGGGTCCTAAGAAGCATCATCATAAGGAATCGATCTCTATGGGAGCCCTGGACAAGATTCAAGAAAGGAAGAACAAGAAACTAACAATTAACAACAGCCGAACACGAGCGGGGAAAGTCAAAGCACAAGCAGACTACGCAGAAGCAAACGAACAAGTGAATAAGAGCATAACAGCCGACAAACAGAAATACATGGACGAATAAGCAACGACAATTGAAAAAGCTGCAAGAGAACGGAATATGAAGCAACTATATGATACAACGAAGAAATTGGCAGGGAGATATAGTAAACCAGACAGACCAGTCAAGGACAAAGAAGGAAAGACAATCACTGAGATTCAAGAACAGAGGAAAAGATGGACAGAATACTTTGGGGAACTGCTGAATAAGCCGGCTCCATTGAATCCACCGGACATCGAAGCAGCACACACTGACCTTCCTGTAGATGTCACTTCACCAACGATCGAAGAAGTCAAGATGGCAATCAGACAAATCAAGAGTGTGCAAGCGGCAGGACCTGACAATATATCAGCTGAAGCACTGAAGTCAGACATTGAAGTAACTGCAAACATGCTTCACCTTCTATTCAAGAAGATTTGGGAGGAGGAACAAATGCCGATGGACTGGAAAGAAGGATACCTCATCAAGATACCAAAGAAAGGAAATCTGAGCAAATGTGAGGACTACAGAGGCATCAGTTTGTTATCAGTACCAGGAAAAGTTTTCAACAGAGTTTTGCTGAACCGGATGAAAGACGCCCAACTTCGAGATCAACAGGCTGGATTCTGTAAGGATCGGTCGTGCACAGACCAGATTGCGACACTACGGATCATCGTAGAACAATCAGTTGAGTGGAACTCATCACTATACATCAACTTCATTGACTATGAGAAGGCGTTTGACAGTGTGGACCGGAGAACATTATGGAAACTTCTTCGACAATACGGAGTTCCTCAGAAGATTGTCAACATTATCCGGAACTCATATGATGGGCTACAGTGCAAAGTGTTGCATGGAGGACAGCTGACAGATGCATTTCCGGTAAGGACCGGAGTCAGACAAGGCCTATGCTCCTCGACGAGGGGTAACAGGCGTAAGTAAGTAAGTGAATTCAAAAAATTACTGTTGTCAACTTTGCTTTGTTCTGGTGACCTATTTTCAACGTCTACTTTCGTAATGACCTTTTTTTTTACAATTAAAGATTAATTTTTTCATACTTCACTAAGTTTTATTAATTAAAATATTATAATCAATCCTTTGTATTGTTACTGCGTAGCTTTTAATGTAAATTCTTATTAACCTGTCTTCATATACTTTATAAGAGGTCACAGATTGATAGAAGTTGAACATATACACTATTGAATCTGGTTCACTGGTCTGAAGGCTAAGTGTCCGCGTGCGATACTGGAGGTCCTGGGTTTGGATTCCCAATTGCGGAGTTGTGGATGTGCACTACTGACGAGTCCCACTTTACGACGAAACGACCGTTCATTGCCTCCGGGATTCCGATGGTTGTCTTACTAAGGTCATTTTGTGATCTCAGTAAATAATTTAGAATTTTCACACGAACATAAATATCCAACCATTTAAAAATCTTTTATAATTTTATATCGATTGCTCCTTTATTAATCTCCATCAATGAGAACATTTCTGATACTGTGATGCAAAGTATGTACACTGATTTTTAAAGATTAACACTTATGTTCACGTTGTAAGCAGCTGATGAAAGACAACGAAATAAAATGAATTCATTCAATACTGCTACGTTTGTTCCCTTTGATCTATTCAGATTTATCAATCGAAAAAAATCGTATTCATTAGGTATCATTTTACGATATCCATATCACGTCCAGGTAGACTGTCACTCAGATTCATTTCATTTTTAGAGTTTCTCTCATTATCCACTGTCCTTTTAAGAAGCTTTTAGCTGAGCAAAGCTTTGTCTTATTACATTTCTGTCATTTGGTTGAGAATTCCGTCGTTTATACCATTATGACAATAAGTAAATAATACAGACTCAGCTTTAATTATCCAAAAATCATTGTCTGTGACTAATAAATTACTGATTTATATCAAAGTTATAATGAGATGCTTAAAAAAGTATTCGTTATTCGGAAAGATTTTTAATATGTGATTGCAGTCAAGGTAAGAGTTCTGTTCTATTATTTAGAATAACAAAATATTTATTACTGTCATTACATGCTAAATTATTATATCAGTAATCTATTGACGATTGAGACATCAGTTATCACTTGTATCTGTTTCTGATTGAAGTCGAGGCAAGACAGTTTGGTTTGGTTGTAAATGGTTGCTTAATTCTCAATCAGATGATCAATAAATGAAAGTTTCAGTGATTTTACTCAGATAGAGACTAAGCACGTGTTTTGTAGTCTTTCGTTGTAACTCATTAGATCTGTAACGTAAAAAAAGATGGTTTAAGCTCATCTATTAACCAAATCTTTTCATCATATTGGTAATATCAATGTCAGTTTCTCTTCAGTATTTCATTTTATTGTATTTTGGAAATTCTGTATCTTTCTCATGTATTTGCAATTTTGAAGGTCCTTGAAGAATTAACCATTGTTTTGAACCGAGCAACATATGATACAAGTCGTTTAATCATGATTTCTGGGACAGGAACTGTGTTTAGCTCCGGGATAGACTTGACAATCATTACGGGCGATCTTTTAAGAAGTGCATTTATTAATCCATCTTCATGTGATTCATTTCGCAGTTCATCCTCAAATGCAGCCAATGTATCCGCTTCACGTAATTCAAATCATCATAAAATTGGAGCTGATAATTCCAAATCACATCATTCTGATAATGCAAATTGTTCATTTTCTCAACCTAACTATGACTCAAATTTAAATTCATCATCTCATAGAAATGCAAATAGAGTCCATTCATTTTTCTGCTCACCAAATCCTTCAAATGTCGGACGTCTAGCGGCAGCTTTAAGGTCATTTTTACTGGCGTTAGTTTCATTTCCTAAACCTGTTGTAGTTGGTGTAAATGGTCCAGCATTAGGACTGGCTGTTGCTATACTACCTTTGTGTGACATTGTTTACATAAGTGATTCAGCTACATTTTATATGCCATATACTCGACTTGGTCAAATTCCTGAAGGAGCATCGACTTACACTTTAAACAGTCTTGTTGGTATGCCTTTGGTAAGTTATATGAAATATTTGTTTTTTATATGTATCAAATTTTGATCTTATTATTTGTTTCACCAAGCTTTGTTACCCTAATGTTAGATATATGAAATAACTTATTGGAGTGTAATGAAAAATACTGACAAAATCATCGCGAATTTACATTTGTTACTATTTACATGAGGCGGTGACTAAATCATTACCTGTCAGAACAGAGAGTCTGCAGGAAATGCTTTGTTTTCGTTAGTGGTAATTAAAGGAACGACCTGTTAATGCGATTGCTCAAGTCCATATATATATATATATATATATATATATATGCATTGGTCTTCATATAAACTCTTGCATGACGAATTTTTGGACCAACGTGAATTAAAATGAATTCCAGTGTTTAATATTCACCTGTTCAGAACAAAATAAATGTTATAAACTAACTCATTGTACCAGCGTTCGAGTTTTGTTTCTGTTATGGTTGTCGACCGACTCCCTAAGTTGCAGCAAGCGGAGCAGGGCTAAATCCATAACCCACTTATTCAAAGTTAAGTGTTTTAACTATTCAATCAGTCAGTCACAACTTAGAACTTCGTGCGTACGTACATCAGTTCGAGTTGCCATACAACATTAGCACAGAGATGCAGTTGTCCATTCAAATCCCATAGTGGTAGAGGTAGTAAGAGTATGAGCAGTAATCCGAAAGATTAGGGTTTGAAGATGTTATTTATGGAGTATAATACAGTGAAATAAATTTGGAAAGAGAGAAAGATAGAGACATAAAGAATTCACAAGATTAGAATTTGGAAGAACACAAAGAGTGGATGCAACTTCGCCATTGCAAATGATTTTGATCCATGCCATTCAACGTCTCTAACCATCGGTTGTTATCATCTCGCGGATCCCAACCAGGTAGTCTACACCTACCAACATGGCTCAGTCCACTTGTCAGTGACTTCATGTATTTGTGCCACGTTTTGTTCTGGCAGCCCCTAGCTTTCTTCCAACCTACTCCTACACCATAAAGCATTGCACGTCGGGGCAGTCGGTGGCTGGGCATACGTAACACGTGTCCCAGCCGTCTCAAATGATGAAGTTTCACTACTTCATCAATCGATTTGCCATCCTTACCTAGCACCTGTTTTCTAACAACTGCAGTCCCAGGATATGCGAGCAATGCTTCGAAGACAACTGTGATCGAATACTAGTAGCCTACGAATATCCTCTACCCTTACCGGCCATGTTTCACTGCCATAAAGTAGGACGGAGTGAACTGCTGCACAGTAAACCCGTCCTTTTGTTGCTAGACGGATATCTTGCCTACGCCATAAATGACGCAAGTTGGCGAAAGCTAGTCGAATCTTCTGTTTCCGTGCTGAGATTTCGTCACACAACAGACCACAAGGGCTGATGAGACTCCCGAGATAAGTGAGGCGGTCAACACGCTCAACTACTTCACTCCCTATCATTAGTTCAGGTGTCGATGCAACGCAATCCTGAAGTAGCATTTTGCACTTCGAGGGGAAGAATCGCATCCCGAATATGCTTACATTGTTGCTTATAGTGGTCAGAAGACTCTGCATTTTGTCAGTGTCTTCACCAAATAGAAATATGTCGTCGGCGTATTCCAAGTCAACAAGTGAGTCTCCCGGTAAGAGTTCAACTCCTGGAGATTGAGATGATGAAAATGTTATCTCTAAAAGCATGTCAACGACAAAGTTAAACAAGAATGGCGAGAGTGGATAGTCCTGACAAACACCACTTGAGGTAATCAATTCTGATGACAGTTCGCCATAAGCTCTAACTTGACCAGTTGTGTTCGAGTAGAGAGCCTTTATAAGGTTAATGTTCTATTTATTTATTTAAACAAAGGGGCACCAGATATATATGCGCCGCACAAATCTCATTTGATTTGTGTGAGGGCTGTGATACTTCCCAGGTGCCCAAATTGAAGAAGGTGGTTTTTTTAGAGGGTCACACTCGGAGCGTTTGACCTATAAGTCTGATCCACAAGGCAGTGGAGCATGGTGAGGAGATGCAGTCCCATGGTAGCCGGTGACCAACGATTGATTCATACGCCATTTGTTCTCTCAGGATACTGGAGCCCATGTACACCATTTGTTTGGAATGAGGGTTTTCCAACTCCCCTAGGTGGACTCGTCATGTTCACCAACCCGGTTAAAACGCTGGATATTCGCTTTTCGTTCTCTCGATTTCGTAAACAACAGTAATGCTACGAGAAGGCAGTGAGTAGGACTTCCTTGGCAGAGGCTATATACGCGTGGCTATGTGAGAGCATTTCGAGAGGAAGAGTGGACTCTTCCCACTCTCGGCTATAACAGGGCAAACACTGCCATAGAACCTCACGATCAACAAAGTCAAATGTTGCTTTAACGTCGAGAAATACTACGATTGTGGGTCGTCTGAACGTGTGTCTATGTTCTAGGACCTGACGTAGAGTGAATATCTGGTCTATATAACCACGTCCAGGTTTGCAAGCAGCCTGGATTTCTCTAGTCTACTCTTCTCGAACTTCGGTTAGGCGTCGAAGTATTATTGAAGCTAATATTTTAAACACCATATCAGTCAAACTGATTCCTCTGTGATTGTCACAAGAGGACTTTTGTCCTTTCTTATAAACTGGTACAATCAGTGATTGAGACCAGTCAGATGGGATTACTTCCAGTTCCCAGATTCTACTCAAGACCCCAGTCAACTTCGCTGCTAGTGCTGAACCACCATCCTTAAAAATCTCAGGGGTAAATCTGTCAGGGCCTGCTGCTCTCCCTCGCATTGAATTTCCTATAGCTTTTTCAACCTCGTAAAGAGTTCAAGGACTTATATCAACTTGCCATTCAGGACGACTCGTAATCGTGGGAAACCGAAGTGTGGCTGAAGGCCAGTTGAACTGATCCCTAAAGTGTTCTGCCCATCGATCCAATCTTCGTGATTGAGAATAAATAATATGTCCATCTTTTTCCCAGATAGTTTCGCTGATATCGCTGGGTTCCTAATGCCGGTTTCTTTAACAAGTCTGAACAGTTGTCTGCTGTTGCCTATTGTCGCTGCCTTTTCCATCTCTCTTGCTTTCGCTACCCACCACTGTTCGCTATCATTGCGTAGGCTTCTTGTTAGCCAGCGCTTAAGCTGACTCCGCTCTTCGTTATGTTCAGGTTTTAACTATTAATGCATAATATTAAAATTTAGGCAGTCTATGAAATAATAATATTATTTTTAACATTTATTTTGCTTTAATTCCGTAGTAACTGGTCTCATTTTCTGCTTGTTTTGTTTTTTATTAACAAACATTCAGACTTCAGTTATTTCGTTTATTCATATCAAATGTTTCTCTTCGTAAAAATTATTGTACAGGCTAACGAACTATTATTAGCAGGTCGTAAATTGTCCGCACGTGAAGCTTTACAACGAGGTTTAGCTTCTGATCTTTTGTTCCCCAAAAGTTTTAAACAAGAACTACTTCTCCGTTGTCGAAAATTAGCAGAAAATTCGTGTATGGTAGGTATCTTTGTACTTGTTATTATTCATTTGTTTATCTATTCCTTGATTTCTAGGAGTTTAGATATTTACTACCTCAAAAATAATGTTATGAATTTATTTTTCCACATATTACTTCACCAACTGCATAGTCTTTATTTGAATGTTTATCATTTGTTCTCATATTTCATGTCTCATGGGACTTCGCAAACACGTCATTGCGTTTTCCGATGGTAAATAGATATATAACTCAAACAGAGACTTACTGGTTTTTCATATACATAATAAGAGAAAATTTCGAGAAGACAATTGCTGACAAGAATACCAAGCTATAACGTACAGTAGTTCTTAACTATGAAGTTTAATAATTCTTGTTTAAATGTTTTTGTTTTAGGAAAACATTACTCTTAGTCTAACGTCTCGATAGTTCTTTTGATTGAACCATAGTTAGTGACGTGTCACATCGCATACTACTTTAATGTGTTCTTAACTTTCGTTTAAAAAAGGGACGATGGAAAATCTGACAAGCAAATGAGTATGTGTAGAATATTGTGGAATTATCAAGCAATGTAGAGTTCTCACTTTTATAAATTCCCGTTCGTAATTAGTTATTAAATATTAAACAAAACTATTCATTACGAAATATGAATTACATATTTTCAGTCTTTCTGATTTTAATAGGTGAATTTATGAGTCGATATAAGCTAGAACACCATGGAAAACCTAAAAGCACCGGATGGCCGTTTCGTCTTAATATGGGACTCCTCAAGATTGCGCATCCACGACCCCACACTCAAGATTCGAACTCAGGACCTTCGGTCTCGTGCGTGAAAATCTAGCCTCTAGACCACTGAGCTGGCATCCAACGGTGTTAATGTCTAACTTCAACCAATCCGTGATACTTTATGATCATCTTCCATTGTCTGTGGTAGATACCTATCTCTACTCGACGCGGTTTGGACTCCACTGGTCACGGCTTCTCACTAGAACTCCGATAATTCCCTCACGAAGCTAGTCACTAGTGAGCACATGGTATTCTTGTTATATCCGTTTACGCTGTTATGTATAGTAATCTGGACAAAACAAAAAGCGAGTTCGATGATCAACTGAATAAGATTTATAAAGAGAGTTCAGAAGATATTATGATACTAGATGGGGGCTTGTTGATCGCAGCTTATGTAACGGCGATCGTTTTCTCCATGCTTTCGCAGATCGCAATCTATTTTTGATTAGAATCAACTTACAGAACAGTTATCACTGATATAGTTTATGAAGTCCACCTGGAATTCAAACATGTACTCAAGTATTTCATATTACAGTCAGTCACCGATACCATGTATTTGTGCAGGTCCCCTAAATAAAGTGTACGCTTAGGTTGTGGTCGCACTTGGATATGTGCCTGTTTTCTTACTTTTTAATAGTCGATGTTCATTATCTTAACAAAAATATTGTGGATAAATTTTCTGCATCTGCTGTTGTAACCAATTATCAAGCTATGTTATGTCTAAGTAGAGGCATCAGTCTACCAACAAATCTAGACATCCATATGCTCCTCTTACATGACGCTATAAAAATGCTGAATTTATCTTCTTGTGGTTTTATGATCTAATCGTTGATTGGTTTCAAAAACGTGCAAGCGAAGAAGCTTTCACAAATTGGTTTTCTGTAACAACACCAGGCAAATAATTGTAAAATTTCCAACTTGTGTTATTCATATAGCTTAGATGATTGCCCAATTAATATCACCTCAAAACACTGGCCTTTGCCTTCGGGATATTTTAAGTATGTACCCCAGCGGCTTCTATACCCCTAACACCTGTTATTGATGTTTAGGTGTGATAAAAAATGTCAAGAAAAAGCAGTTTATAACGTGGCTTAGCAAAATAAAGGATAGTTTTTTTCTGTTTTTAATAAATAGTAAAATATATATTTTAAGGTAGCTAAGTGTGTTTGTATTTTTGTCTGATCTATATCTTTCGTACAATTTTTCCCATCTATATATTTGAACAGGGAAAGGACAACGCTTGTAGCTATGATCTTTTATTGTTTTAATTATGGTATTTATTATATTTTTCTCTCATTTTCTGAAGAGACTATCAATTTTCTTCTGACGGTTCACTTGGTTGCTTCACATTGTCGCGGTTTTTCGCGCTGTGAACAAATAATGGATGAATCCATAATCTAGTAATTTCTAGAAGTTTGGCGACAATCGTACTACACATTCACATGATTGTTTATCCAATCAGCAAAACTTTTTTTGTGAAATTTCCCAAACAAAGTTTCATGAGATATAATTTGGATTGTTAAAAGAACTCCATGAAACACCAGAATAATGTAGTCAACTGATTATTGTGCACGAAATTAGATTTCCGTTTTCGAAGTTCCCCGGTGAAATTATTTAAAAAGACAACAGAAGAGGCAACAGTTAAGAATTTTGACTAACATAGTAATAAAGTTATGTAAGAAATATATGACACAAAAAGTGAATATGATCAGATATGTGGAATTTTAACTACTGAAGGAAATGACCTTTATTAATAACTCACCAAGAATTATTGTTTAATTCTTCCTATTATAACATGGAGCTTAAACATCTAGTTTTGTTTTGCTAGGAATTGTTAAAAATGTTTTCTCTTCACCTTAATCTTTCTCATTATAAACTTGATTTAATAGTGATTTCTTTATGTAACAATTAAACTGGTCGGTTTTCTCTCTTTCTCAAATTTAGTCATTGGAAATCACCAAATGTATGATGAAAATGCAACATCGTGAACGTATTGAATATGTGATTAATGCTGAATGTAAAAAACTATTAGAATGTTGGCAAACTGCAGAATTTCGTTGTACAGCTATGGAGTTCATTTTAAATGAAATGGATGATTTTGTGTAAATATACTCTGTCTTGTTTCGCTTTCCCGTATTAAATTATCTCATATATATCACTACAAATTGTTATTGTTACCAAAACGATTATTCTCATCGTCATAAATTATTATTCTATGTTAATATAACATTTTATACAATAAAATTTATTCAATCATGCACACTAGTGACATTCCATATTCTTTCGTTTTTATATAATTATACATAACATGTATTAGTTTTATGTAATCATTATTATAATAATACCATATCTGTATATTTTTGTTTGGTCTTTCACATTTACTGCTTTTACGTTCTACTCCGTTTATATAACAGTAGTTCGATTTTCAACCTATAATCCTGTTCGCTCATACTTTCTTTTTACCTTACCATCCTATCCTTTTTATATCATTGATGACTTAAGTGATTGTGAAATTTATATTTCCGTGTTTGTGTCTGAACGTGTATAGATAATTTTCCACTAATGTCATTGAATTGCATGTTTATATATATATATATATATATATATATATATATATATATATATATATATATATATATTAGTGCCTAGTCTATTACTAATAATTTATCCTCTTCTCTTTCCGGTAGCTACTGTCATAGTTGGCAGTTGTATCATTTTCGTCTAACTATTTTTCTCTACTAATCTATTTTATTTCATCTCGAGATTTCAACTTGTACTCATTATTACTATTAGTATTATTGCTGTTGCTTTTTTAAATTAATCAATGTTCCACAATATCTACACCTTTTGACAATCCATTCGTTAGTTGATGTTAAACACAAAGGAGCAGCTCATGTTTTTTCGTATCTGAGTACATTTTGTTTATTTGCATGTGAGACGAGAAAAGTATACTGTCGTTCACTCCCTTTCATTATTCCTTCTTTTTTTATAGAAAAAACTACATTTTTTAAAAGAGAAGTATTCATCCAGTTTGTCATAACCTACCGTTCTATTTCTGAATTTACTGGATTTCAGTGTTTTTTCTTTAATTGTAGAATAATTGGTTAGTTGGATGGGTAAAATCAATTTTCTGGCATTTCATCGATTATTGTCGTCGTTATTGTTGGTCTCATCGAAGACTTTTCTGTAAAAAAATAAATTTCTACCGTACCTGTAAAGAGTTGTTTCTTACTGTTGTTTCTCTTTCATTTATCGTGATTGATTTATTCGAACAAATAAACTGTTAATCGTCAAAGTGATATAGATCAATGATTGATACTACCTTTGCAACTGTAGAAATACTCCTTTAAGACAGCATTTAATGTACATTAATTTCAATGTTAATGGAAAGATTTTATGCTGAAGCTGTTCATGCGATGCTAAACAAACTGATGATTACTTACTTATGCCTGCTACCCATCATGGGGCATAAGTAGCTGATCAGGAATATCCAAGCAACCCTATCTTGGACTCCTTTCCAGTTTTTGTCAAGAAGTATTTACGGTTTTATTGTCCGCATTTAAATTCCAGCTTCAGGTTTCTTTTGATTTACCTCTTCTTAAACTTAGGGAGGACTAAGTCATCCAGCAGCACCTAAGGTGTCTACTGTATTACGTGCTTCTCCGCTCTAATTCTTTGGTTTTGTATAATATACTTTTACTCTGCACTGGCTGTTTCCTGATTGGCTGATATCTCAAGGTCACTCAAGCTTTCTTCAAGGGTTGTACATAAATTGTAGTCTCACCGACTACTTCTAAAGATTTCATGCAATTAAGTCCCTTTATGAATTCAAATAAAGCCAGAACGAATATTTATGCAGAATAATATGAATTCATTATATTTCGTGGTTTCTCGTCAGATGCTTACAACCAAATATGTATTAGAATTTTAACATTGTGATAATACATAATGTGGAACAATTGACATAAGTGGATGTGAAGGATTGGAATGGCAAAAGGTTATCAATGATAACTATATATATATGCAAGAACAGGTCTGAGGTTATTAGGTGTTGGAATCAAGGAGACATAAAGGATGGGTGGTGTAATAGCTGATTGGAGTTCAGAAACGGATAAGATTAATTGTGATAATTTTAGAGGAAATAAAGGATTCATGGAATTAAAAACAAATAGGATGGGTTACGTAATAATTGAATGGAATTTGAAAAGTCCACATAATTTAAGAGAATCAAATGAGTGGAAATATGTGAGTGAAAGGATGGTTTAAGAAATAGGTAATGAAAGATGAATACAAACTAAATATTAACCAAACTAAAGACCAAAAAACTACTACCAGGGTAGTAATAAGTTTATTACTGTCTCTTTTTGAATACATAGATCCTGTTTACGTATCTTTATCGCGATCGCTTCAGTAAACGGGAGAGAAGCCGCACTTCTTTGTCTGTTAATAATTTTGAAAGCATAAAAGATTTCGGTGGTATGGCCGGTGTCAAGTAAATGCCGAGCTATTACACTGTTGAGATCCCTGGTCCATCGCATCCTCAGTTCCTTTGTAACATGCTCACAAATGCGAGCATTTACTCTTCTCTCGGTTCTTCCAATGTATGTGCTTTGGCACGTACATGTAAATTGGTAAATGCAGTTGGAGCTACTGAGCAAAGAGGACTTGTTGATTTTAGTTCGAGTGAGCAGTTCGTTTCCCACACCGACGTCAGTTTTGCTACGGGGTAGGTCACTTTCAACGCGGAATTATTTCTGTGATTAATTATTCCAGTAATTTCATCCTCTTTGAAGCGTAAGCATAAGAAGCAAGTTTTCTTGTCCACTCTATCATACTTTGCCTGATGGTTGGTGTTTGCATATTTGTGGATGAATTTCGCCGGATATGCATTTTCACGTACGTACTTAGTGATTAGAGCAGTTTCTTCTTCCAGGCATTCATCTGAGCAGATTTTACGTGCGCGGTCTAAAAGGGTTTATGCAGTACTCTTTTTTTAACTCACTGGACAGAAGCTGTAGTAATTGAGATATAATCCACTCCAGGTGCTTTTGCGATAATTGTGTCTTTGTAATGTATCAACTAATGTTCGTCTGATTCCAATATCTAGGAAATGGAATTCAACTTCATGTTCCCTAATAAATTCTATAACCTTGTATGCTTTATTAAACAAACTGAGTAGGTTAATGGAGTGCTTGTGATTGTTGCAAACAAGAACTGTTTCATCAATGTATCTACAGTAGAGCGTGTTACCATCGATTACGTGCTTAAGCTTTTGTTCAAGGTTTCCCATAAATATGTCGACCAGAATCGGACCCACAGGTCTACCCATGGCTGCTCCATAAATTTGACGGTACAACGCATTGTTGAATTTGAATCGTATGTTTTTTGCACACAAAAACAGGAGCTGTTTAAACTCATGGATTGGTAAAGGTAGAAGTTCAGAATATTCACATATGATCTCTGCCATTTCATCCAGGGGGATATTTATGAAAAGCGATGAGACCATGAATTTATCAGAAGCATTTATATTATCAAGTTTTTGTACAAACTCAAAACTATCTTTCAGATTGTGGGGTGCTAGTTTCTTTCGGATTGGTTCTAAGCAGCTTGTCAGTCAGCGGGTGAGTTTATGAAAGGGTGATTTAGTCAAAGACATCATTGGTCTAATCGGGATGTCAGTTTTGTGTATTTTAAGTAAACCGTATAAGTATGGTAATTGTGATCCTTTTTGTTAGAGTTCGTTGTATATATGATTATCTATTAGATTTTTCTTCTACAGTTTTCTCAACTTTTTTAAAAGACGCTTCTCAGTTGCATCTGTTAAGTCTTTCTGGGTATCGTCGATGGTAAATCTAGTGGGATCATTTAAAATGGACATAACTTTGCTGATGTATTGATCTCTGTTAAGAATGATCACACTGGAACCCTTGTCAGGACGAAGTAGCGATATTGTTTCGTCTTTCATTAGTTTTCTTAATGCTTGCTGGCGATCTTTAGTCAATACTTTTGATCGTGGTAATGGTGTCGTAACATACTGATTTGTAATATCCACTAATTTTGATTTCAACCAACTTTGTTTTTCGTCGTTCATAGGTTTAATGTCTGACAGCTGTTGATATAAATACTTGAACTGCATCTCGGTGTCTATTCTGTTGCATGTTTTCGGAATATGAAATTTGAATCCAAGGAACATTGCCTCTGTTTCAATTCGACTTAGTTTTTTACTCGATAAATTCTGTATGTATTTTCCTGGATTGGTAGGAAAAGTGTCTTGATTTTGTTCTTTTACAAGTGTTTTAGTTAATGTCTTCTTCTTCTAAAGAATGTTCTTGCTTAGTCTCTTCTCCATTCTTAGAATTGTATACTAAAGGTTTTTATTAGTGTATTAGTTATGAGATATATAATTCAGATGTGTTCAGAAATAATATAACATAATAATGATAAAATGTATATGTTTATATGCTTTCGGTGATTTATTAATCAAGGTTGAGTGTTGTACGTATATCCGTACCAGTGTTTCGAACTGTTCTATCACAGACAAGACAATTTCATAGCTTGGCTACCTCCTAAAGAGTTACACCAAAAGCGTTTATGTGGCTAATGAAATCAGACCATAAATTCCATTCACATGATAAATCGATTATCCATTAACTGAAAAGTTTTGGTATATTCGCTTGTGATAACGACTTATCATAAGATTATACCTCATTAATTTTAACTTTCTGAACATTAAATGTTCAAAAGAAATTTTTAGTTAACTGGGCTATGACAACTATATACTGTACATTGGGCGTCTGACCGTTGCCACTTCTCATTAATAAATTATACCTAACACAAGTAATATAGGTAAGGTTCATTAATATTAATAGTTATAAATCGAAATCAAGAACCGATCTAACTTAGACAACCATTGGAAACCCACACTTAATAATTTATTTGATTATGAAAAAGTAGGTTGTGACAGCGAGATCAATAAAATAATTTCTACACTTGATTTTGGAGGGAGACTAGGACCCACCTCTGTTGTACAATATAAATTTAAATGTGTTCAGTGAAAATTAGCGACAAAATTTTGACCGAATGGTGGGCTGATGTCCATCCCACATCTTATAAAATTTAATATACTTCAATGTTTGTTACTATTTCTTCTTTTCTCACTATATTATTTATGTTCAGCATTCGCCACTTTGGATAGTATTATTTTTATTTTATTTTTCTTCATCTAGTTGATGTGGGGCTTGAGCACACATCTGTAACAAGTTCCCATGATTTACAAGTCCTACGCTGTTAACGGTAAACGTATGAAAGTATTGTGAATCTATAACTATGAGACATTTTGACTTGTTCAGTAAAGTGTTACATGTTCACCGGCTTATGAGAAATGATTAGCTTTTAACCAGTAATACGTCATTAAATTTTAGGTAGTAAAACAGAGATTCATTAATATATTTCTAAAGTTTGTCATATAGATTATTTGGAAATAAACAAATTTCGTAGAAACTTTTATTGATCTGCTCATCTTGGAACCATATAAGTGTTTACTAACAGACAATAGTTTAGCAAAATTAAAGTTATCGCTACATAGGAAGACTAGGTAGCAAATCGTTGCAAAGTTTACGATTAAAAGTCACTGTAACGTTTAACCACTTAAAAGGTTTTTGTCAATAGTTGAAAAAAATGTTGGTTAATGATACATTCAATAGTGGAGAAATAGTTTTATAAAGTAAAATATTTAGAATTATTATGTATTTTGTCTTGTGACGACATTAACTGGATAATTAGAGAAAACTATGGGAAATTACATGCAGTTAGTTCCCTTTATGAATTTAAATAAAGACAGAACAAATATTGGTGCAGAATAATATGAATTCATTATATTTCGTGGTTCCTCGTCAGCTGCTTACAACCAAAAATGTATTAGAGTTTTAGCATTGGGGTAATAAATAGTGTGGAATAATTGACATAATTGAATGTAAAGGATTGGAATAGCAAAACGTTTTCAATGATAACTATATATATGTGTGCAAGGAAAGGTCAGAGGTTTATTTGCTGATGAACTGAATCCACAGTATGACTGTCAAAATGTATTTCCTATTTATATTCATATCTTATTAGAACCATTACACCAAGAACTGGTTAAACACAGTGTTAACGACGTATTTGAATTTGTGGATTCAATAAAAAATATGAATATAAATGGTAAAACCATGTTATCACTAGACATAGCATCCTTGTTCACTAGCATCCCCCTGACTGAAACTAACGGTTACATATGTGAACAAGTGCTAGAAAAGAGATACCGATTCCAATAAATAAAATGAAAGAACTCCTGTTGAAATGTACTATGAATATCTACTTTAAGTTTAACAATGAATTTTATAGACAAGTAGATGGAATAGCTATGGGATCACCTCTAGGACCGATCCTTGCTGACATTTTTTCTGGCCAAACTGGAAAATGGACCGTTAAAAGACATCCTAAGTAAACTAGATTACTACTGTCGTTACTTAGACGACACACTAATCGTGTGTGACGAAATGGTTGACAAACAGGAGATGTTGGACTTTTTCAATAACGTCCACCCAGCTATTAAATTCACCAGCGAGGAAGAGAAAGACAATAGTATAGCTTTCCTCGACGTCCTACTTTCTTGAAGGAGAGATGGTTCCATAAAGCGAAATATATTTAGCAAGAATACATGGACGGGTCACTATACCCATTTCCAAAGCTTCACTCCTCTTCAGTATAAAATAAATTTGGTTAAATGTCTCAGCCACAGAATCAAGCTGTTATGTTCTGAAGACAGTGTTGTTAGTGAAATAAATATACTAGAAAACACATCGCGAAATACTAGCTACCCAGATAAGTTCGTTAAAAAATACCTAATAGAAAATATCATTAAAAAAAAGAAGAAATTGTGACACAGTGAGTAAAAAAACCTTGTATCTGAAACTGGATATTAAGGGTGACATAGCGGGGGATATTCTAACACGCTGACTGAAAAGATCGGTTGAAAGGACGTTTTACGCCGCCAAGCTACACATCACTTTCACAACTAAACCAGTACTTACACAACTAACCAAGGATAGGTTACCGAAGATGAGCTCTTCCATGTGTGTATACCAATTCAACTGCTCCTGTGGAGCTAGTTACATAAGCCGTACTCAGAGGGCTTTATCCTTGCGTATTCGTGAACACGTACCAGTATGGTTGGGAAAAGGAGTCACCAAATCCATTAACAGCACCATCCTTTCTCACTTGATAGATAGTGAACATCATATAAAAAAAGAGGAAGCTTTCTCTGTTTTATATCAAGTTCCAAAACATCTACCTCAAGGAGCTAGATTATGGTTACTCTACATAGCCAAAGCCATCTGGATCAACTCCAGAAAACCAAACTTATGTATCCAGAAAACGTATATCCAGCCTCTATGTATACCTTCGCCTACGACTGGATCACCGGATACTTAAACTGAATATTATAAACCCCTTACTCCCCGCTTTTTTTTATTACCTCTATCTTAATCTTCACGTCCATCATTCCTAATTCGTTTATCGTAATTACCCTGATAACACCCCTCTTATTATGTATCATATTCACGCAACAATATTATTATTACTATTACTATTTATCATTATTATCTCAATTAACAAGATGAAATTCTCATTTTTCCTAAATTATTATTATATTGATTGTGACTGGACACTTGATTACAAATCATTTTGACCTTTATTAAATGACCTTTCTAATTTACAAATAACACAAATTGGAAGTATATATGTCGTAATAGCAGATGCAAACGTTCACCATTTTTAACATATAACATTGTCAAATTAATTAATATATGCCTCATTTTGGCCTTTGTAATTATGGACTTATAACTGTAGAGCCTGATGATGAAGTTATTAAAAACAATTGTTCGCTCAAATATTGTTCATTTCTTCATATCTTAAACCTTGAAAATGAAATCAGAACGTCGTTAGTGCTTTTTTGAACAAATAATTAATATAAAGGTCCAGAGAAAATAAAAGCATGAGGGGATAATAAAACTAAGTCATCGATAATTCTCTTAAACCCGGTGAGTTGAAAACAACACAACTCTGCGGTTAACTCAAAGTTACAAGACAGGATTTCCACTTACATAAATTATAAGTTGAGAGTTTATATAACTTTTAACAGGTTACTATAACATAGTACCGAAGAAAATGTGTATGTTGTGATTAATATGAATTTGTGATATACCTATGTCATTTTTCAACAAATAAAATATCATTTAAACCACTTGGTAAATGAATTCAATCTATACCAAGTATCTCCTGTCAACTGTTTACACTTAGTGCCCTATATCTAGACTTCTGATGATTTACCATCATGTTTTACTTGAAGCGTACCTTACAGTAAAATTTGTTGGATTGATAAAATTAATTTTTTAAATAAGAAAGATTGGTTCGGGAAAGAGTCCTCTTTTAGGCGAATTCATCTCTAAAACTGCATAACCTCAATATATACTGATTTTTAAAACTGATAATAATGACAACAACAGTGATAATAAAGATTTTTTCAAACATGATAACAGTGGTAAAGTAAATAAATAAAGGCATAAAAACGTTATTCTTATTAAGGGAACTGATAATAACGGTAGAAGTTTGTGCTGATGATGTCGTTCGGAATAACAATGAAAGCTCCATAACTAAACCATCTAACTCAGAGAATAAAACTCCATCCAAATCATCCATCTGAGCTACAAAACTTCTCCACCATCTCAGAGAACTCTTTCCGGAACCAATCTTTCTTAGTTTATGTCTCACTACGTATATTCCAGTGAAAATGTTTAGATGACAACAACTGTTACGTGTTGTTGGCAATTTTCGATAGCTTCTGTTACTAAATTTATGTAAAATTCCATCGACCTACTGAATTGCCAAATTATCCTTCGAGTTGTTTTCTTTTTTCGATTTCGTCAGGACACTTTTGAATACTTCCCATTAACGGTGAAAACAACATACCTTCAGAGTAGGTATCAGCAACTGGATGTTACATTTTTTCGTTGCAACTAAGTACTATGTTATTATAAACGTGAAATATATGTTTGGTCACAGATAGTTGCAAATGGCAGAAAAAAATAGGGAAAACATGTGATTTTAGGATGAGGATTTTCCATTGATACCAAAAATCAGTTAATTAGACCAGTTCTATTTTGTATTAGTTGAAATGTATTGTAGCATTATGAGCTATTTATACTTTATCGAATAATGAGTTTTTTAAGTCATGAGGGTTGTGAATGTGTGGTCAATTGTTTGAGTCTATATAAAGTGACTCAATGATGACATGGTCATTTAGTAAAACAAACCGTCAAATGAAGTAAAATCTCTTACAAATTGTCAAATTGAATAACCCTTGGTTATTTCAGTCTTCATTTTCATTGTTGATTAACAGCCTTTTTAACAAAAAAATAAACCAAAGTTATGGCGTTTTTATTGAATATTTTGCCCATAACTAGTGCTAACTTTAATTTCACAATATTTATTCACCGAACTCAAGCTAAGGGTTACTTGTCCTGTTTACAAATCTATTTAATTAGGATGTGGAAGTCTGTGCCATTAACAAATTATTAACACTGGACATTTCGATCATATCAGTATTTTATCAAATCAGTTGGTAAATGATTGCAATATCAAAAACCAACATAACTGATCATCGAACTAGGTTGTTGTTTACTCACTAAAATTACACGCTATTGTACAAAATATAGAACAAAAACAAACGTAATTGACGTGTAGTAATATTTGAATATTATTGAATATTAAATAAATCCAACAGTTTGGATGTTAGTCACTTTTCTTTGCGTTTGGATAGTTAGGTATTTCCACATAACAACTAAATGACTTATTTGTCCGGAAACATTTTAGCTGAAAAGTCCATGAACGTTTTTGTTAGAATTAAGATGATTTTCGTCATGGATTGTTCTTAAATATGGTTCCATTAAAGCCAAAGAGTAACGATTACTTGTTTAACCCATATCAAGGTTCGGTACTAGTGTAGTGAACAAGAACACGAATGGGGAAAAATTACAGACCATCTCGCAAAATTCTGATAACCATTCAGTAAACAATTAATTTGCATAATAACAATAAATTGTCTCAATCTTAACTGTTCCTTCTGCAAATATCAGTCCGTCTTCTCTGATTTAATTGTTCATGCATTTTCGTACCGATTGCGCTTCATTCCTGTTCGTTCCTTATCGATCTTCTGCCAAAATACACTCTATGTCTGACCATCACCATATACTACTTGTGTGGATATAAATAGACCACACCACACTCGTCCCCCCTTTAAAGCATTCGTTCACGCGATGGTTCTGCTCGCCATGCCACTTTCTTCTACCACTGCAGTCTGTACCAAACTCTCCGTCAGAATGTCGAGTCCGCGGCGCTCTGACCTCCGTAGCTCCGTCGACATGCCGGGCCACCAACGCTAGGACATTTAGTTCTGTATTGAATAGCAATCAATATGCAGATGATTAGAAGATGATCTAGAAGTTTGAGTAGGTCAATGAAACGTTTTCATAGTATAGTAAATAGTGCCAGATTTATTTTTGTACACTTCATGTTAAGTTATCTTAGTATCATTTCTTATTATTTAACGTTTTAATTATCAGATACGTACAACCATGTTATACGGATAGTTTCGTTGTGTACTGATCGAAACAAGATATTAGTATAATATTCATGAATAGTTTTTTCATTATTAGAAGTGCTGAGAAACTATCAGTGCAATTTCTCAGACTTTTCTCATATTTTCTTGTTTGAAAAGCCTGATATAATCCGTTTATAATCTTTGTCAAGTTAAAAGTCATTTGAAAGTAGAGTACTCTGACCACTGTACTTATATCAAAGCAACGTATTTTCTGCAAGACAATGGGGTTGTTGGTATTGTGTAGAACCAAATCGATGTCATGTGCCATTAGATCATTAGCGGTTCAGCAAATAACTGACATCAAATAGTCTTAAAAACTAATTTTAATTTCATAAGACTTGAACAATACAAGTGGTCGTTAATAAAAGCATTTTGTTATCTCAATCAATCCAGTTGGGAATTAAACAAATCATTACTGTTTTCTTGAGACATACTATTGTTAGAATAAGTGCTTGCATATGTAACCATAACTTCGCTGCAACTCCAGTTTCTTAAATTAATTTATTTTGTCGAAAAATATGGGATTTGTATGGAGATATCGAAGCAATGATTAGATGATTTTCGTCACTTTGTAAATCTTGTTCATGGTCGTGTTTGCGTAATAGTGAGAAATCTAAAACCTCCACAAAACAGGTGTTCACTGATCGTTTTGTTCTTTAGGTTGGAGAGGAAACTTATTTGATTGTTGACTAGATGCAGGGACTTTTTTAATTAGAATCAAACCCCTGTTGAAAATTCACATATATAAGCTTGTATAGACGGTAGAGAGAGAGATTCAAATTACCGATGGAATGTTGGATTAAATTTTACCTCTACTGAGGTTATTTCTGAACATAAATACGTACTCAATAATGGAATTAGTCAACCAGTTATATCCTCTGCAAATTAACGATCAAAGACTATCCTAATGACTCTTATAGAGTTTGCCTTTAAAAAGTGAATAAATAAGTATTTTATTTAATTAAACATTTGAAAGACAAGTATTTCGAGTTGGATGTTTCTTTCTGTTATTCAAACTAGGAAACATTTCAACTACTAGTTTTCAGATATTACTTTCTATATCATGTACTTAGTAAATCGACTTGTCACCAAGATCCAATAAAACACTGTTTTAGAGGAATAAAAAATGCATGGAGATGTTCTTTTTGAAACTAGAAACTCAGAATTACAATAGTATACGAAGTGAAGCAATTGTATAATTTTGTTTTAGTCTTGTATCTAGTATTGTAAATCTGTTATTTTTTATAACAAAGATGAGTAATTATTCAGTTGCAAGAGTTTGAATCTTTCCAATGTTGGTGTTACGGACTGCAGTTGATCGCTCTCCCTTAGCATAAGCGTCCTAAGCGGACGCAGTGGTCAAGCATTAGGAACCAGGACATGCGTTCCTACCTCCTTGGGACTCGTCAATCGTATAAACCTGCATCCAAGTGTTGATGTTCACTTTGTGACTCAAACCCATTTTCTTTCACTTCAGACGTCAACTTTTAAAAACTACCGATGACTGATAAATGTATCCGTTCAGGATGCATATTTGTCAAAAAAGACTGATCAATAGCATTTCGTAACACCAACAACGGGCGGATCCAAACCCTTACAACTGAATTATAACCCATACCTGTTTCACAAGCCATTGGGTATCTGGGTTTAGTAGCTAGATGGATAACTCATTCGTATTTGAAACGAACGCTACTGTATTCGATTATCAGAATGAAAATCAACACTGGGATCTGGACATATTTGAATGATATGGCCTAAATGGGACGAAATTCACACTTTAGACTCTACTACTGACCACTACTCAACTCTTCTTAAAAAAGATGAGTAATATCTGTGAATGGTAATCACTGATTATACTTAAATCATCAGGAACCATAATTTACATTTGGTCAAGTTATATGATATACATACTAAGTAAATTACTCCATGGATTAGTAATGCAACTATAGTTGTCTAAAAAGCGCCTGCTTGAAATCTGGACCTTTTATTATAGGTTTTTCAAAAGTTTTTACATCAAAGTCAGATACATTTCAGTGATAGATACAAAAAATCGTACGGAATAATTGTAGTTTTATTTTGATTATCTTTACACAATGATTAATTGGATGACTTAGAGTATTGTGTTTTCTTTTCCTGTTACAGAGAATTTGCCCGTATTTAGTGTTTCACATTAATAAGCTTGCATTTTAAAATGAATTTTAATAAAGTGTTGATTTTTAATTTATATTTCAAAGCTTTCTTTCGCCAGAATTCGACACAATGTGTTGAGATAAATAAGTTATAAAAAGCCTTGCGTAAACTGTTGAACTAATAGTTTAAATCACTGACTGACCTAGGTTAGACGATCAATGAAAACCTGGAAACACTGAACGATTGTCACTATTTGAAAGTGAACATTTAAAAATAAGGCCTTACCGAAGTTTGAAGATCTTGTGCACGGCACTTCGTAAGGTAGTGTTCACTGCTGAGGAATCCAATAATATGATGAAACTAACGCCCAGTGATTTCTAGTCACCTGCGATTTTCTGACCTGAATTAGTTCGTGATATAAACTACAAAATTTTAATAGTCGTTACATAACTAGTGCCTTGTTCGAAGGTTGAATTCCTTTATTTATTACTAACTTAAACTGAAACATAGAAATACACATTAATATTGTATCCATTAGATCAATAATTTTAGATAAAACACTTGCTAATGTGTATATAAACAGACAGAACAGTTTTTGTTTCACATTATACTAGTATTATATGTGTTATACATAAATTGTCGATGAAAAAATTGAGGACGATTTGTTCAACTTCATTGTGTCTGACACTAAGTACTTTGTGTTACAAACCATAAATGCTAATGTCAATAATTAATGTTCAGTTTATATCAGTGCTATGTATGAATTGTACAGAAAATAATAAATGATATTACAAACCCCTACATAATACTCAGGCAAACAGAAAACGTTCTGAGCATATCCACATCAGTATATATATATATATATATATATATATATATATATATGCATGCCCCATCGCGACTGATCCGGAAGAATCCAAAGTAAGTGATACATTTTGTGCTAGAGATAATTATTATGCCGAGAAAACCATAAAAGATGTTGCAAGGGAACACGATAACAGATGCAGACGTGTGAGGATCGTTTTGGATAGGCGAGCGATTTACCTAAACAAGGTTACTGCATGAGTGAAAAGATGATTATTCGGACTTGGCAACAGAGCTTTTCACGGAATCTTCATCCTCAGAGTGAGATGGTTAGGCTTTCGGAAGATTACATTAGTAACTGAATAGAACTGCAGAACTCAACAAGTACTCACACAGATGTGATTATTTTGGCAGTTAATTATCAGTTTCCATATGTAGTAAATGTCATGTTAGATATAGCATGGTCGTTTTTATAAACGATGGTTCAATAATCATAAGATGAGACGTATCATGGACAGTAGTATTAATTTCACCTGAATAAAAATATATTCATTTACAGATAATTCATTTCTATTTTGAATGGGATGAGAAGTGATAGCTGGGTGTGCTACAGGAAAACCCTTGGAAAGCATGGGATGTCCAACAATAGAGTAGGAATAAAAATGATAGAATCTAGAGGGTAAATATAAATACACTATAACAATCTTTATAATTAGCATGGTAAACATACGGAAATTGTTCACACTGAAGGTGGTTCGTCATAAATTGACTTCAGTAAGGGATGAATGGGAAAATATGCAGTTTAGAGAGATGGTTTCGTTCAAATTCTGTCCTCCGTACTACGTGGTTTAAACATGCTTTTATCGTCTTGCTAAACGCCATTAGCACAAAATTTACATGGAAGCTTCACGATCAAACCACCAACTTAGAGAAAGCAGTTTGAATGAATTTAGCTAGATAACGGCTGAAATCGGGGATGTGAACTGTTGATTACTAACTAGGTACTCTTAAGGTAACGCGCACGGTGTGAGACTTCAGTACTAGAGTTCTAACCTTATTGAGTTTACAGGCGCATTCATGAGTCTCCGTACCTGAACGAAACAGTCGTTCAGTACTCTTCGGTTCACAGTTTTCGTTTAACGAAATCCAGCCAATGATATTAACCATCTTTAAACTTTGTGGTTGGATTTAATTTTTTTCTACAGGGATTACAAAGAAAAAATACTACAAACAAAACTGCAATTTTGCATCAATTTGGATTATTATGAACTAATAAATTGGTGCTTTGATAATTATAGTGATATATATAAGTTCGATAAGTATACTAAATTACTTTCTTGGAATGTAATTAAATCAATTCCATGAGTCTAATCTAAACAGTTTCTGGAATCGCTGGGTTGACAAATGGATAACACAAAAATCCGGCTTTAGATTGGTCATCCATTACGTTTCTGTAATAAAAATTCACACTATTCAGTAGACTACATTTCGACTTAATAAGTAATAATGAGATAATAAACACTTTTATGATCAGCTAATTATTGAAAAATAGATGCAGCTACTAGCATGAGGTTTTAGAGATTCTTGAATTTGAAATTTCATATCGCGAAAAGACTTAGTTATACAACCATTGGAAATTAGTTCTATAAGTGGTTAAACTCATGACATTTTTACCTCGCGGATAGCGCCTGACCCTCGGACCACTAAACTGGTATCCAGAGATTTTCATTCTTAACTTCAGTCGATTATTGATAATATGCATCCATTACCCAATGCTGTTGTGAAAACCCCATTCCAACAAACTTGTTTAACAATAATTTACACCAAATGTTCCACATAAGTACCATTTAGGTGCAGTTGAAAACGAAACCAACATACATGAATATTTTTTCTGAGAAAAGTTTATGGTTAAATAGCGGTGGTGAATTTAGAACTGAGATGAAGTTAGCTATCAGATCAAGTAAATCCTTAGGTAAAACTCATGAGTTAGTATTAGATAAAGACCAAGAGACGGTAGTGAATCGTCCAGAAATCAGATCTTTTCTTGATTTAATATAGGTATAAATCGGGAAAACCTAGATGACGTGATATTGTTGAATATATAATGAATTGAATGTGATGAAGAATGTTGGATCTAAGAATATTCGGGTTGACTTCGTGGTTTTAATGCAACGCACTCGAAGCAAGACTTATTTGTCCTGTTCTTATTTGTTTCCGAGGTCGTTTGTACCACTGGTGAGTCCTAGATTAAGATGAAACAGTTCTCTAGTACATCTTGACAATTTACTTGAAGTTAGTATGTAATCGGATAAATTGCAATCCGAAAAATAGACATTAATTTTACGTGAGAGTCACTTCAATTATTTTCCATTTTGTTCACTCATAATGATTGTTTATAGATATGAAAGTGTTACAAATGTGCACCTACTCGTATTGGATCAATATAAGCCTACAAACCGGTCGATAAGGTTGAGCATCGCATTTCCACAACTTCCTATGAAGTTCTTCAATGTGATAGTATTCCACCAAGTAACACTGCATACTCTCAGGGTCTGTCCCACTTAGAATGCTTTGTTTTTTGTCATAGATTTACTTAGTAATACTAACATACATATCCAAATTTTTCAACGGAATTCTGCTTGTAACTCACCTACGCTAAAACCTCTAAACCAACTAATCCAGCCTCTGTATGGATTGGCAATCGAATATCCAGGCAAAATCTACCCATTCACAGACCACCGACCCGAACAATAAAAGAACCAACTAAGTATCTTGCATTTTTCGAACTTAAAATCTCAAGTGAATAATTCAATAAGATGGAAGACCACGAGGCATGATAAATAATAAATTTCAGTAGGTATACAGTTACGGCATTCGTGATGTAGTTAAATAACAGGTATATAACCGACTGCAATCTATAAATGGCGAAAATCATTGCAACAGTTAATAATTTATGTGAAAGTCCACGATTAGAACAAAATGAAAATACTACCAGCCATTATTTTAATAAACAAACAGATTCCCTCAAAAGTAGTTTCCGAATTAGCTTTCCACGCAATTCCCTAACACGTTTTTAATCAGTGTTAATAGCAATAAAACGGCAAAACCGAGTTTTATCCAACCTGATTCGCAAACAACCTTTAAAATATCGACTGATTGCGCATGTCTTACCCAAATACTAATTCTTTATTCCTGTATTTTTGTGTAGCAGATTAACAACGCGGCGTTATACCAGTCATATGGATAACGAGTGACTGCAAGGTTACCGCTGCCCGAAGCTTAACCATCTAGTAGTCTAGTCGTGTGTCATTTCATCATTTGGACTAAGGAAATGTTGGATGTATTATACTCGATTTTTGTGAGGGAGCATTTGAAATATGAGAAGTAAGCAGTGAGTTCTTGTTTCAAATATCAGGTGGATATTCCAGAACTGGTTCAGCGGTGGTGGATAATAATGGCAAAAGTTTTCTCTGGTCCATTCTATGAAGACAGATAGAGACACCTCAACTTCATCAGCACTAGCCTTAGGCAGAAATAAAGTATGAGCATTGTCATCTCACCTACTCAACCTGATGTTTAAGGCTCACAGCAACACGCCAAACCACGCTAAAAGCTCTTGATGCTAAAAACCATCTGTACTCTCTATACCTTCGCTATCGATGAGTCAGTCAGCTACAACGTAGGACCAGGCACATATGGGTATTGTTCCAAGTTGCCACACCTTATTAGCACAATATGATATGAGTAGTCACTTCAATGATAGTAATATATAAAAGAAAGATTGTGTATAGGGATATAGTACAGCCGATGGACGTCGGCTGTAAAGACAGGTACATTCGGAAGACTGTGAACCATCAGTGAACAGCAGCCGTCACAAAGTTTACTTCGCAAATATGCCCCACGTGCATCATAAACTATTGATGAGCTTACATAGAAAAACTAACAACTATGTACACAACCGACACTTTGTCTATCAAACCATTGCGCCATGGAAACTATTTGGTTCAGGTAAAATAACTAGATTTGGACGAAAAATGTCAGGTTTACTCAAAAATTACGACGGAATAAACTTTTTCTACTGTAGCTTGTCATTTTTTTCAATTCAATATTAAGACTAACAACAAATTAGTTTGAGGGAATTAAATTGCACAACAAATCTTCCTAGAAGAATCCAAAATAGAGTTCACACTGGGACATGACCTATACAACTAACTGTCAAGGACCAGGCTACTGATTCACTAGTGCTGTAACTACTGTAGTTTAAGAACGCTGGCTAAAGATCTCGACAACTAAAATCAGAGCAACTGGTTTTAATCCCACTTTACTTGTTTCAAGTGGTATCTGTGATCCTTGAAAGCATGGGGCTCAGAGACAGAAGAATGTTGTGTGTGGTTACAGAGTCGTGGTAACCAACTATTAGATAATACTGTGGCTCGAGAAGCCCGAATTGGACATAATAAACCGGTGGACAAACAGGCAAATGATTATTGCATTGAGGGTCTCTATGTTGTAGCTGACTGATAGAAATACATCGACTAATAATGACTACAATTAAACGGTATATATCACTGTATCACAAGTTTGAACATGGTCAAAACTCTTTGTGAGAAATTCTCATCATTGACACCCTAGCATCAGACAAAACTGAGACAATGTTTGCATATTGTACAGTTTATTGTTGATCAACAACTAGTTGAAATACTCTTTGTTCGCATGTTACTTAAAGTCTGAATCACTCGAATAGAGTTGCCGTTATGAAGCGGTGGAACGATGGTTAGCTAATGAAATTTCAAAGCACTGTAGAATATAGCTCAAGCATACAAATATTTCCGGTAATTTTTCATTAGGCTTGACTATCGGAAACTACGCAGAATCGTTACGATTACAATACAAGCACATGATTTTGAAGATGACAATAGTTACGAAAAGTCATACAAACGTTGATGAACATTAAGAATATATAATCACGATTGCAAAGCATAGTGGAATAGCATCGAAAATACATATTTACTTAGAGCGTATGTTCAAGAATTGAAATGTAAGCACAAACCGCATTTCAGCTTCTTTGGTTTGGATAATTAAAAAGCATCTCCTCTCTAAGACAATAAACTCAAAGACACATATAACAACCTGTATTTTGAGTCGACATGACTTCATGCATTAGAAATTTCCAAGTAAGATCATACGAGAAGCTACAAAACAGTACAATTGAGTAGAATTACATTTCATAACCAGTCCAATATTGCTAAAAATCCAAGCCAAAGCAAATATAACCGAATTAAAATGAAACGAAGCCTTTAAAAAGCAACGAGAAATGTACAAGTTATCCAATGACATTACACATCAATGTAGGTGTTTGGTGACGGGTAATTAGAAATCCAACTATTATTTTACATTCATTACACAAAATCAATGATTCATTTACAACTTAAAAAGAATGAACACACAACTAGGAATTAGTGCCATGAACTAAAATAGACTTTCTTTTAGTGGAATGAAAAAAACAACGAACATGCCTTGAGGACCAGGACAGTATTATTACAAGACAATGCAATACAATAAATAGTGGGACGGAGTTCTCTATAAAGATGTAGCACATAAAAGGGTCCAGAATCGCTCTGCATAGTGCAGTTTGTTATTCGAAATTTATTTATAACGACAGTGATATCGACGCCACACGAAAGACGACCAACTGCACATGTGGGGATTCTATTTGAAATGCACTTTTATGATGCCCGTAACGACACCACTCAAGTATTTGAACTAAATGCTGTATGACTGAAACACGCCAAAGCATCCAAATGTTTATCATCAACAAGCGAAAACCTCTTGCTAAATGCGAAGAAATGTCTGGCTAGGGTATTCATATGAGGTATTAACTCAAGTTGGTCTAGATGACTAAAATGTGCAACATACATATGAACTATACAGACTAGTATATTTTTGCATATAACGGAAACATACTGAGGCAAATCAGGAGGAAATGGTTCACCATTTCGTATAGGAAATAAACGAGGGCATTGAATAAGGTCATGGCAAGAAGACAGAGCACCATCAATAGCTTGACGAGCTGAAATTCTACTGTATTGTGAGATGGAGCCTGCAATGAGACTTTTGTTCTTTTTGCCGCGATCGTCTTCGCTCTGTACACCAAGAGAACTATTTGAAATTTCCAGTAACAATGAGGAGACGATGTTGTGGATCCCTGAATCTTCCAAAGACTCCCACAAGCTTCGGCAACCGCAGAGCTCATATATGGCGTCATATATTATACTAATATTGTCAAATAAGGCAATCGTGTGTGCAGCAAGCCACTCATTTGTATCCATAGCTGGAAATGGCTCTACAACATCACAGAACTCAGGATAAGATGAATCCAAAAATATGGGTAATTGCTGGGAAACATAAACATTTTTCATGTACATTGGGATTTTTGGGTCAGCGTGAGTTTCTGTTTCTACAGACACCCCAGGTGATTGCGAACACTTGCTCGACACCTGAGAAACTTGAGCGTTTACAGACAGAGGTGAAGGGGCGCGAAACTTTACAGCTGAGCCGCCACGAGATTCATTTGCAGAAAACTCTTTCACAGGAACAGGAGAACGTCTGTTGTCAGTTTCAGCACCTACACTGCTAGTACTTAGTGGCGGAGTGCCATTCGGAGAGATAAAATGATTATGATGAACAATGGGAATAGGTTCTGTTGCAGCGGAAGATACGATGCTGGGAGGGGTATGCATGAAGCCACGACTTACCCCTCTAGCTTTCCCCATCAACCAGTCCATTTACTTTGAGGCCTGGTCTTAAAATGATTTGTGCCTTCTGTTAGTATAATAGTTTACTTGAAACTTCGTTTTATGTAGGGTATTCCAATATACTTAAAGACTAAATTAGTCTGAAAGATAACAGGAGTAACATCCAGGCATCTTCTAAGCAGTCACAAAGAATGTAACATCAATACACAATGAATTAAACCACTAAAAAATCAAAATACACAGGTATACACTGAAGATAATCCAGGATATCTGTATAAAGCAGAAACCAATAATCTTGTAGACGACTTGAGGTTAAAAATAAGCGGTTCGACAAGTGCATTAAAACTGAGTAAGGTCAGAGCGTGATATAAAAAAACAAATAAAGATAATGGAAATTAGAAATGTTGAAAGAGTTGGGCCGAGTTTTACAAATAGTGAAGAATATTTTATACTTTCAGAATTCAAGCTCATCAGTTAACAAATCTCTTAAGGCAATCGTTCTGTCACAACTCAGCTTGCTCACTACAGGTTCTGAAAGCAGAATTCTCGGCCATTTCTCTTCACAGTGCTTGTATTCAACTCCACTTACACGCCTAATCCACGTGTCCCGGCACTCAAACATATACTAAACACCCAATTCCCAGTGAATACCATACTTGTCATTATGAACCTCATTTAAACAACTCCTCAACCTCTGTTGTAGGCTACTTAACTTTCAGTCTTCAGTCTTCAGTTTTCAGTCTTCAGTAATAAGGATAGTAGGTTGATGAACCTGTGTTAATCCTGACAGATTTCCTTCCAGTGAAGGTCCAGCTTCTTCTTGAAAATGTTCACTGATGGTGCTGATACCACTTGTTCTGGTAAAGCGTTCCAGTCATTGACCACTCGATGAGAAAAACGGGACCCCACCTTTAGTTTATTAGATCGCGGTTTCAGAACCTTCTTGCTATGACCTCGGAGATTATTAGTGCTGGAGGGAGCAAAAAGATAAGACATATTAACACCCAGATCATAATTAAAGATACGAAATGCCAGTATAAGGTCACCTCGCGTACTACGATAAGATAAGGGGAAAAGGTTTAGACGTTTTAAACGCTCATCGTAAGGGAGTTTAGAAAGACCCTTTACTAATTTTGTCCCTACACGCTCAAGCGATTTAGCATCCTTTATCAGACAAGGGCTAGCTGCTTGGATACAGTATTCTAAGTGTGGCCTTACATAGGTGGGATATAAAATTCGAAACATATCCTCGTCAAAGCATTTAAATGCTCTGCGAAGCGACCATAGCGCGCGATAGCCTTTGGAAGCAACCGCATTGCAGTGCGTAGTAGTTTTCAAGTCGTGACTTATAATTACTCCTAAGTCTTTGTGCTCTTCAACGCGTGGCAGAGATGTACCATTAATGGTATAGTGGTAACTAATATCGTGCCCGATGTGCATGAACGCGCTCTTCCTGGAATTAACTTCCAGGCCCCAATCATGAGCCCACCTAACTAATTCGTCTAAATCTGCTTGCAGATAACAACGATCAGTCTCATTTCTTATTGTTCTCCAAATTTTAACATCATCCGCAAACAATATCGTCGACGACTTAAGTAATAAAGGTAGTTCATTAATATACAGAAGGAAAAGTAAAGGGCCTAAGATGGTGCCTTGGGGTACACCACCTTTGACCGGTTTCCATTCGGATAGCGTTCCATTGACCCTTACTCTCTGTCTGCGGTCACATAAGAAGCTTCCTATCCATTCCTGTATAGCACCTGTTATTCCAAAGCTCGAGAGCTTTTACATAAGACCGAAGTGTGAAACCTTATCAAACGCTTTGCTAAAATCTATGAATATCACGTCGACAGACAGGCCGTTGTCTAGGGCAGCTGTCCAATCTTCTCTCGCAATTAGTAAGTTAGTCAAGCATGAATGCTTGTTACGAAACCCATGTTGCTCGGGAGTTAACAGATTGTACGAATCTATGTGACTCAGTAGCTTAGCCCGAATTAATTTTTCAAGTAACTTAACTACTATACTGGTCAGGCTAACAGGCCGGTAGTTAGATACGATCCATCTCTGACCATCCTTAAATATAGGACTAACTATGGCGTCTTTCCAGTCTCTAGGTAGTTGAGCCTGTGAAAGGGACATGTTGAAGAGCATCGTGAGCGGTCTTGAGATAATGTCCGCAAGCGACGACAGCAAACGTGGGTGTAACCCATCGGGGCCCGGTATCTTACAAGGTTTTAGGTTAGTTATCAAAGGAAGAACAATATCCTCTGTCACGTGTAAAGGTCCTATGGCTGGTATCTCATTGTCAACGGGACAAGTAGTTGTAACACTACACGTAGAGTAGACTTCACTGAAATAGTTAGCAAATGTCTCCGCTTTCGCTAGATCAGATTCAGCCAATAAAGCTGAATTTTAACAGTAATGAGGGGATACCATCACTACGTTTCGTCCACCTTTTAACGTACGAAAATAGTCGCTTCGGACAATTACGGCTATCGTATGCCAACTGTCGTTCGTAAGCCGTGCGGGATTTAGCTATGGTCTTTTTACATATATTCCGGATTTTTTTATATTCGCACTTAAATGATGCCTGACCTGTTGACAAGAATAAGTCCCAGAAGTGTTTCCTACGCTTCAACAGCTTCCGGGTTTCCTTATTAATCCATGGAGGGCAATATGATAGCTTACGTGCTGACCATGGGATAAACGGTTGAGTTACGGATTCGAACGTAGACTTAAACCTATTCCATGCATCATCAATCGATCCATCAGCATCGACCGACCAGTCAATCGAGATAGCATAGTCCCTGATTGCCGGAATATTAGCTCTTCAGAGATTAGGACGGGGTGGAGCAGATGCAAATTCTATACCATATATCCGGAACTTAAAGGAAAGTACGACATGGTCACTATTCACCAGTGGGGGAAGGTGTTGAATGTCGACGATATCTTCACAGTGGTATGTGAGGACAAGGTCTATCAATGACGGATTATGTTCCAAGTCTATATGCGTCGGCTTAACGATACATTGTACAAGTGCACATTGAATAATTGATGACAGAAGGACGCTATCGAAACCCCCACCTGGAGCCGTGAGCTCTATCCAGTTTATATGGGGTGCATTGAAGTCTCCAACGATGAGACAACATTCTGCTTTACTCCAAGAACAGAAGTGTCTTAAGATAAAGTCGTCAGCGAGACAACACGGACTACGATATATTCCTCCTATCGTCACTAACCCGTTTCTAGACCTTATTGTACAACATACTACCTCACACGTACCACTTACATGCGCCTCCGATATGATCGAGTTTATGCGGAAGTGGTCCCTAACATATAATATTATGCCTCCTCCCTTGCGACTTCTAACTCTATCACTTCTGATACAGATGTAGCCTGAAATGACTGGAGAACAGTCTATATCTACAGTGAGCCAAGTTTCGGTGATAACAATTATATCCGGATTTAATTCGTCTACCATCAAACTTAGTTCAGACATCTTATTCCGAAGACTACGGGCATTCGTATAACACACATTTAAGGTGTTTTTGGAGACATGCGTTCTACCCACACAGGTCTCGGAAGCATTGGCTTCCAAGACCTGACTACCCGAAAACCTTTAATCGTCAGGTTCGCTTCACCGTTTAGCCTTCGAGTTTTTAACTCTGTTAGGGAATTCTTCCACTTGATCCGATCCTCAAGTGGCCAGTCAGGTCGAATACGAATGTTTGAGCCACGAATTTTGCGTGCGTTATTTAGTAATACGTCCCTTTCCTCAAAATTTCCGAGTACTAATTTAAGGATCCTTCTCTGTTGGGTTTCGCCTCCAACATACTTACCAAGTCTGATGACTTTCGAGATATGTACCCCTGGGACCTCATCGGGCAGTATATTTCTGATGAGAGATCCCACTAACTGCAGGTCGTGGGCATGTCTCTTAGCGGGATCGGTGTCTTTCGATTCTGCCAAGTTCCAGATGATTACACTAGGGACCTGTTTAACTTCCTTAAAAGTCGTGTTCACGGCCTTCGACCGTGATGTCAGATCCTGCCGGTTAGCTACCGGTTTCTTACTGTTAGCTTTCTTTATAACAGTGTCATGTGGGTCGAGCGAGTTACTCCCAAGAACATTTGGTGAAGTTAGACTATTTCCATCCACAACAGTATTAAATATTTTCTTACATTTGGACTTGAGCGGAGTTGCCTGATGCGCAGGACGTGAGTCCAACGATGACTTATCGACTATACGCGCACTTTCTTTGGGTATTTTTCCGTCTCTTTTGCGTTTCCGCGTAAGCCATTTACCACTATTCTCAGCATCCAGATTGGGACTATTCTGGACGATAGTGGTTCTAGCCGGGTCCTCAGTCGCTGCTAAAGCAACTTGTCCCTCAATACTTAATGGCATGGCTTTCATTGGTTGTACCGGAGTACAAATTTTTGCTTCATGTTGCGAAATTGGGTGTCTGGTACCTGCCATGGCAGCATTTACGACACTGATACAATCTTCATTATCAGTATCCATGTTGCCTGCACGGCCTACGTCGACCTTTTTGGCTAACGCCAGAAGGCTGATGGCTTCCTGAATGAGTAATGTCTTGCTTGAGCAACAAAACATACAGAGCCAATGAGAATTTGGTTTCGAGCACCTTTTATAGGCAGCAGGGCTTAAGCGGGTGCACATTTTATGAAACCACTTCTTACATTCGTCACATTGCATCCCTTCTTCCACGGGGAATAAGCAATATGGCTGTCCACACTTGTGTACAGAGCCGACCATCTTAGGATAAAATGATAGGCAAGGTAGATATGTAAGATAAATCACAACCTTATCAAATAAACAAGCCTCAGTCGACCAAGAATGCTTTGATGCAGTTAATACACAAAAGCAGGATCAAAACACACAAATACAATGTCACGTTAACTGAAATAAATTCAATTAAAGTGTAAACGGTAGTTTTGATACGTAATTTACGATCAAAACAGTGAATTAAGCTCAACGTGAAACAATACCACTGTCCTTTAAAATAAACTTTATAAATTCTTGTGTCACTGGTTATCTGTTGTCTCAAGTTTTACCATTATATGTGGTCTTTAGATTAATCTGCTGGATCAGAACTTAGCTGTAGCAGTCTCGATATAAGTTCACTCGGTTGAGGTTTAGCTTTTCGAAGTCAATGTTCACTGAGCTGTACTCAGGAAACAAGTTTAAAAACAATTTTGAAATGAAAGGAGAATAAGGGTCAACAACTAAGGTGACAAATAAATACTGATATTTAATCAAATAAGCACCGAAGATCACTAGAGTCCTGGTAAATTTTCTCCCCCGTTGAATCGAATAGGCCCGACACTGAACTTAACTTGTCTGAAATGTCAAGGTACTAGTGTAAAATTTTCCCTTCTCAACGACCACGAGAACCATCGAATGATCGCCATTTAAAGTAGTTTTTGTTAATATATACATATAATATTCCAACAAGGAACAATCACACAATTTACGAACTTTTATAACAGATGATGTCGGTCTCACCACCAAATATTCCTTAAGAATCCGGAGACTGGCGACGCCTTCACACATAAAACTTTTATAATCAAATTATATCGACCCGGTTAAAGCAGAAGTCAGAAATGAAATGGCCCGAAAATAAACTTGGAAAGCTTGTAGTGGTATTGGTCGCAACAACAATTCTCAAAGCTGAACACGAGATAATTGGGAAAATAAACTCTCGACATATAATACTGAGGGAAGGCCAGTAATGGTGAACATGGCAACACTCATTCGAAACTCAATTCATCGGATGGCATGGTTCAGCCCTGCAGGCGTGATCATTCTTGTGTAGCTTACCTCTTCTATTCATATGAAGTATATTGTTCTATCCCCAGTGTAGATGTATTCTCCATCATATGTTGGTGGTAACTACGAGAGGATGAGTCAGTGTAAACAATGATGTAACTTCCACGTAAGATCTTAAAGATTAGGTAGTCATATCATGACAAATCCACAAATTTAGGATTGGGTATATTATTAGAACAGTACTAATGACGAAGTTTACCATAATTCTACAGATGACTTCAATCTTCCTGTAGTGGGTTTTGCGGACCTCACATCCGTTGGATGCAAAAACTCTGTCGTAGCTCGATTCTCCAACCTCACGGAAGACCTGGGATTGTTCGAAAATATCAGTTAAAAAACTCATTAGGCAGACAGTCAGACACCATCGCTCTTACACTGCGTATTTACAAACGAAGAATTCCTAACCGATAACCTCTCAACCCTGGTTCTTCTGTGTGAAAGTGATCATGCTATCATATCTTCCAGTTTTATTGGCAAGACTGAGCTAAAACATGCTATGTAGAATAGGAGCTGGAGTTTCAAGCGGTTATAGATATCAGCTTTAAAAGGACAATCTACAGCAGATGGACTCAGAAGATCACCCTCAACTTGATGTAGATACTCATTAGAATTTCTTACTGCACATTATCTTATGTACTACAAAGCTCGAAGTCAAGAATATGCAGAAATTCCATTAAGATCTGAAATACCTCTAGAAGGTCGGATAAAAAGCAAGATGGCACAAGCTGAACTAGAAATGAGTCGATAAACTGGTGGGAAAAACTCCGCTCTGTGGGTTTTCGAGTAGTAAGGTCTCGGAAACGAAAGCGATTTTTACCATTGATAATGCAAGACCAACAACCAGTTATAATGGCGATCTATCGATAGTTCCTATGGTCGCTGAGAAAAGATATGTTTTACTATTAGTTTGACATTTCAGACCAGATAAGTTCAGTATTCCTGAGGATGTCCATCCTAGTATTCTGAAAACCTGGGTGGATGAGATTGCTGAACCTTTGAGAATGCTGTTTCATATGTCTTTGTGACAGTCCAAACTGTCAAAAGACTGGAAAAACGCAATTGTCAGCCCGGTTTATAAAACGAGGGGTAGAGACTTTGTAACTACCAACCCGTTAGTCTGATCCATATAGGTGTCTATCTAATGGAAATGAATTTTAGGATCGTCATTCCGAAGTGTATAGACAGAAATGGTCTTTCATTCAGAGAATAGCACGGTATTAGGAAAGGACTGTAACAGCTCAGGTTGGTTGGTTAAGAGTTGACCCCACACAAACACGCATATGCTAACACAGTATTGTTCAAGTATTCATTCACTTCCTTACCTTTTGTAAGCGTTATATTCCCTACTATCTTATATGGAATGCTGAGAGCCTTTGTTTGTCTGAACAGATAATCCCACGCTCCACTGTGACTGCGCGAAGATCGAAAATAAGACCTATTCACTACTTCTCTGGTTTCTTCTATCAATAGCACGAGGGTTACCTATAGGCACGAAAGGACTATCATGCCTGAAAAATCTGCTCACTGCAAGAGAAGGTTGGGCTTCAGATAAAGAAAGAAATATTCCAGATGTGATTTTCATAGATCCAGGTAAAGGCTTCTACAAGGTCTTTTGTCATGGTCTTAAATTAGAACTGGAAGGTTTTGGGATTGATTATGAAACCATAGATAGGAAAAGTGGCTGTTTGAGTGATAGGGCACAATGGGTACAGGTGAATAGGACTTTATCAACATGGGATTCTGTAAAAAGTGGAACTCCCCAACAAACAATGCTTGGCTCTTTACTTTTCTACTTCATTTAAATGACCGACCACCTGTAGTGAAGTCATCTGTTCTACTCTACCAGGAAGTCATAGTGAGTAATGACCTCGAAACTAAGGATAACTTCAAGGTTGCTGTCGCCGAATGCTTCAGGGTTTTAGGAGCCTTCACCATCAATGCTCGCTAATTAGTAACTCCACCCTCCCTGCTTTTGTGACGCTAGGCTCATTTCAGCTTACTTTTGGACAAATATTGTACTTCACACGATGTTCTGTGTTTCACATACTATTGAAAAACACCATTTCTATAGGTACCACATCATAAGCCTATCAGGCAATTACAAATTATGGACTGTATGTACGTCATCAATGCACTACTTTAGTTGACCATAGTATAAAGTATAGGTTGCCAATCAGAGCATATATATTAAAAAGATGTGACATATTAATACACAAATCGCAATTAAGATAAGGAATGCCAAAATACGGTCATTTCGCGTTTCACGATACGATAAGAGAAAAAGGTTCAGGCACCTTAAGCGCCAATCGTAAGAGAGTTCGGAAATACCCTTCGCCAGTTTTGTTTCCACAGTCTGAATACGGTCAAGTGAATAAGTAACGTTGATAAGACATAGACCAACTGCTTGGGCACAGCACTTTTAGTGTAGTCTTACGTAGGTAGTGGACAAAACTTGAAACATCCTTAGTGCCTGTAGGTAACCCTAGTTATATTGATAGGAGAAACCAGACTCTTAGTGAATAGATCTTTATTTAGCTCACAGGACAGTAAAAATGGTCGGGAGGTTACCTGTTCAAACACAAAAAGCTTTTCAGTATTTAATATAAGATAATAGAAATATGATGTCTATAGAAAATAAGGAAGTGAATGAACACTAGAACTCGATTGTTTTGACATAAACTTGGTTGTCTGAAGTCAAATCTTAACTAGTCAATTTAAGTTATTACACGTCTCGTCAAAACATCTAAATGCTCAACGAAGTAACCATGATTCACTAAAACCTTCGGGAGCTGTGGAGTGGTTGTTTTCAAATCGTTACTTAATATTACCCGAAGTCCTTATGCTCTTACACTCACTGAAGATGTACCGTTAACAGTATACTGGTAACTATTACCATGTTCGATGTGCATGAGCACACTTCTTCTAGAATAATTTCTAAGCCTCAGCATCGAGACGATTTAACTAATTTGTCTACATCAGCTCGAAAATCAAAACGATCAGCTATGCTTCTTACTGTTCTCCGGATTTTGATGTCATTCACAAACAATAATGCCAACGACTTATTCAATCGAAGTAATTCATTGGCGTGGAGAAGGGAAAGTAGGGGACCTAAGGATGGTGCCTTAGTGTACGCCACCTTTGGCCAGCTTCCATTCAGATAGTGTCCCACTAACTCTCACTCTCAGTCTTCGACCACATGGAAAGCTGCTTGTCGATTCCTGTACATAACTTGTTATTCTGAAGCTCTAGAGCTACTGTATAAGACCCAAGTGAGGAAACTTGTCAAATACTTTGCTAAAGTCTATAAATGTCACAGCGACGGACAGACAGTTATCTAAGGTTGCTGTTTAGTCCTCTCACGCAGTAAGTAATTTGGTCAGACATGAATGCTTGTTTCGAGACCGGCATTGTCCGAGAGTTAACAGAGTTTAGGATTCAATATGACTTAGTGATTTAATCCGAATTATCTCTTCAAGTGACTTAACTACTGTGCTGGTTAGACTGATATGCTGGTAGTTGGATACGATTTGTCTCTGATCACCATTAAAAATAGGATTAACTATCGCATCTATCCAATCCCAATGGTGTTGAGGGTGGAAAAGAGACATGTCGAATATCATCGTGGTTGGCTTTAAAATAATGTCCGCCAGAGATGTCAGAAGTCGTGAGCGTAGCTCATCAGATCCCAGTAAACTACTAGGGCTGGGGTTAATAATGAATTGAAGGACAGTTACATCATATATGTGCACAGGTCCTATAGCTGGCATCTCAGTGGTGTGGTTATGTCAAGTTCTGTTAAAAATATCTGTAGAATGGACATTGCTAAAATATTCTGATAAGGTCTCAGCTTTGACCAGATCTGATTCAGCTAGTATATCTGAAGTTCCACGCAAAAGCAATGAGAGAATACGATCACTACGCTTTGTTCTCCGTTTAATGCACGCAAACAGTAGTTTGGGGCAAGTATGGTTATCATATATCAACTGTCTTTCGTAAGTGGTGTGACATCTAGCTATGGTGGTTTAACACATATCGTGGATCTTCCAGTATTCGCACTTACATCATTCGTGGCCTGTAAACAATGATAAATCCTAGATGTGTTCCCTACGCTTCAGCAGCCTTTGAGTGTTGACCATGGGATGCACAGTGAAGTTACGGACTCAAATGTAGCCTTAAACTTATCCCACTCGTTTTCGATCAACTCATCTGCATTGGTCGACCAGTCTGTTTATATAGCACAGTCTCTGATTGCCGGAATTTTAGCTCGCAAGATATTGGTACGGGGTGGGGCAGATACATACTATATAAAATGTGTCCGAAACCTGAGGTAAGGTAAAACGTGATCGCTATTCGCTAGTGGAGGAAGGTGCTGAGCATCTGTGACATTGTTGCAGTGGTGCGTAAAGACAAGGTCCAGCAATGATGGTTTATGTTCCAAGTCAGTAAACGTCGGTTTTATCATATGATGTTCTACATGTAAAATGAATAATAGTTGGTAAAAAGTTGACATCGAAACCTCCACCGAAGCCGTAAGCTCTATCCAGTTGATATACAGTGCGTTGAAATTTCTATTGATGAGACAACACTCGGTCGTACTCCAAGAATAGACGTGAATTAAGATAGGGTCTTTAGCAAGAGAACGTGTACTATGGTATATACTGCCTATAGTCACTAAGTTGTCTCTATACTTAATTGTACAGCAAGCTACCCCTAAAGTACCACCATCATGAGCCTTCTCTAGACCGACTGTGCGCGAAAGTGTTCTCTAACATTTAATATTATGCTTCCTCCCTCGTGACTTATAACTCTGTCACTCCAAAACAGGTGTAACCTACAATGGTGAAACCACAGTCGGTAGGTACGGTGAGGCACGTTTCTGTGACAACAATTATTTCGGGATGTAACCATCTACCATCAAACTTGATTCGGACGTTTTAGTTCTAATACTATGAGCATTCGTGTAGTACACAATTAATGTATTTCGAGAATCACGCGTTCCACCCATATAGGTCTCGAAACCTTTGGCTCCAAAGACCTAACCAGAAGAACATCCTGAACCTCAAGGTTTGCTTTCAGACTTGGCTTTTGAGATTTTAATTCTGTAAGGACATTCTTCCACTTGGTTTGATCTTCAAGCGGCCAGTCCAGTCGAATACAAATATTCAGATTTTGAGTTTTGTATACGTTGTTCAGCATGACATCTCTTTTCCCATAACTTCTGAGTACTGACTTGAAGATCTCGCCTCCAACCCACTTACCGAGTCCAACTACCTTCGTACTCCCGAAACCTCTTCTGGTAGTGCGTTTCTGACGGTGGATTCAGCTGGTCCAAACCGTGTCAATGCCTTTTGGCAAGTTCATTATTTCTCGCTTACTCCAGATCTCAAGTAATTAAACTAGGAACGGATTTGACTTCATGGCTTTCGATAGTGATATCATGTCCTGCCTATTAGCTAATGTTTGGGGAACTGGCTTTTGTTTAGAAACATTTTATCGCTTCCTATTTTTTATCTGTACCTATTCATCAACTTTAATTGAAGTAGCGATTACAGTGGAGTCGCACACACTGTGAAGTCATAGATGAGTGTCGATCACATTGGTAGTCAGGTGGCTGTCTTTCTTACCAGAAACAGACCTAGCCTTACGATCAGGTCTTCTGGGCGTTTCCTGCTAGCTGCCATTTAGAAGGTGGAGGACGGAAAAAATTCTTCAAATGAGTCTTTATTTCTATCCGACCTTTTTATAGTCTGTCCTTCCTCCACTAGCCTATGTAAGTCAATCGACTCCGAGCCTATTTGAGGTCACTTTTCATCAGTTTGTGTATTGACCGAGAGAGTACTATTTGATGTGTCTCGATTATGTTTGCTGACACTCCTTTCAGTAGAAGTCACCATTGCAATGGTTTCGAACAGAAAGCTGTTTGCGGCCGAGTAGAATCGCTGATAAAATCTCACGCAACTATATTTGCTAAATTGTTCGAAAGCCGCAGGTGTGAAATTCGGACAAACTTCGTGATTCCATCCTTTGAACAACAGTCGCTGCTCTGAAACATTCTTCACTGACAAAACCCATGTTAAAGTGAAGCCACAATCACAATGTCACCGATCAACAACGGAAGCCTCATGGCCTACTAGATCGGCCATGTTTCACACGAACTACGAAACTTGCAATGCCGATTGGAGTTGGGATTCGAGCATCTTAAGTATAAGGTGGGTTTAAAACGAGTGCGAACATTTAAGAACAACTTTTCATGCTAACCACACTTCACTATCTTCTATTTTTCACTTCATTGGGATTAAAAAAATGTTTGCTCCACACGTCTGTAAGTAAAGCTGAACGTTGTGAGCAGATTTGATGGGGAAAAATGACAAAAAAACACAATACAATGACAAGTGTGAGGATCGACTAAAAATGGAGTACCGCAAGAAGGATTTGTGGAAAATTACAAACATTGTATGAAGTCTATAACTATCTGACCCATTTTACATCGTTTCAAGGTGTCTAAAAGACGCTTACGAGCCACATTTGTTTTCAAGGACACTACTAATGATTAGATTTATTCTTATACAAAATAGAGCCGGCAAAACACGCTTGGCTAAATGGTATATGAATCTTGATGATGAGGAGAAACAAAAACTAATTGAAGAAGTCCATGCTTTGGTCACCGTACGAGATGCCAAGCATACTAACTTTGTTGAATTTCGAAATTTTAAGATAGTTTATCGTCGTTATGCTGGCTTGTATTTTTGCATGTGTATTGACCTAATGGACAATAGTCTCGCATATTTAGAGGCGATCCATAATTTCGTAGAAGTCTTAAATGAACTGTTCCACAATGTTTGTGAATTGGACCTCGTCTTTAACTTCTATAAAGTTTACAGCGTTGTTGATGAAATGTTTCTGGCCGGAGAAATTCGTGAGACAAGTCAAACCAAAGTTTTAAAGCAGGTCATTATGTACTCAGCTTTGGAGTGACGTCAATTACGTCTTTTCCTTAGGACAAGCTCACTGCAAATCACAGGTGCGATATTTTAGACTTCAATAACTGTTATGTTTCTGTTTTGCATATTCATTTAATTATGTAGCCAATTTAAATTTTATCCTTCACTTCTCAGAGGTTTTATTCTGGGATTATATCCAAGTCGTTGATTTCTTTGGTTTCTTACTTTGTTGTGTATTTTTCGACCAAAAGTTATTCAATAATTCATCTCTTGTGTGAACATTGTTGTCATGTTCTTACTATAGTATCGGTATACGTAGATTACTTTATCCGAGTAATGTTCTTGATTCCTCTTATCATGAAATTTTATCAACCGCGTCATCATTCAGCTTTCATCGCCTACAAAAAAGCGCAATATATAGGGTCCAAATCTCATTTTCCCCATATATGGGCTTCTATTCTAACCTTACAAATCTTTGTTATAAAAATTCGCAATTTCTGTCTAAGAGACCTAAGTAAACTGGACTTTCCGGACGTACTCGTGTGGCTATCAGATATTAATGGTATCTTTAAATATTAATAAGCACAAATTAACGAGCTTTTTTGCCATATTATTATGAAACCTATTCCTAATAGTTATTTTAAAGCATTTAGCGACTATGTACATGAAATGTACAAACAGTTTTTTTCTACAACGATATAAATTCAAATTAAAACTCCAGTGTTTATTCTTGTATTTGTTTAGCGACCGATGCAATTATATATATATATATATATATATATATATATATATATATATATGTATATATATATATATATATATATATATGTATATATATATATATAAACGTGGTTCTACTTTGCAATTGTTTCATCTTCGTAAAATAGGTTTGCTAGAATTTTGAGCTAGAGATTAAATTGTAAAGAATAGGATATGTTCTCAAAAGGGTACTCGGGATCCACTTCAATTAAGCTTAAATTAACAAGACCAATAAGCTAAGTGACGAATAGTTGGGCCGCAGCAAAATGATCTGAACACAGTTATTATTTGTTTTCCTTACATCCAACGATAGCAAGGTGTTTTCTTCACCCTACTATTTCAGACGATGTTATTTTATCGTACTAAAAACTCTGGGTTAGAGAACGTTGATCGTTTAAACTTGTGAGTTTAGGTATTTCACAAATTTTAGGGACGGATACCAAATCCACTGCGTCTCATTTGTCTGTTAACCTCACTTCCTTAATAATCCGCTCAGTACGAACATGAAGGAAATAAAGAACACCAGTTTATGTCTGTTTATTCTCCTTATATATATACCGATTAGAACGCAGATGACTTCAATTTCTATTTACAGTTTTCAAACTCTCAGATAAGCATTACTCAATTCGGGAAACTGAAGGAAATTTTTTTTGTGTCTGGTGAATAAGTAATTGCGATGGCTTGTTGAAATTTCTCCTGACAGTAATCCCTTTTATCAAGAACAGTTTAAAACACTGAGGTAAACAGTTTAGGAATTCTGGCATAAATCAACAATGGTCAAGTATAGACCGATATTATCGATTGTAGCAGCTAATTAATACTGTCATTTCCTTGTCTACGAGCGTAGTCTCTGGCCGGCTATTGGTTTGAGGCAAGTGGATGCGCCTCGAGGGTCCCAAGAAATGATTTATTTATTTGAACACATAAATACTAATACAAAGGGGGCACCAAATAGATATGCGCCACACAAGTCACTTGATTTGTGTGTGTGCTGTGATACTGCACGGGTTCCCAGACCGAAGCAGGTCGTTCCCCTAGGTGGCCACACCCGGAGCCTTCGACCTACAGGTCTGATCCACAAGGCAATGGAGCAACGTAAGGAAATGCAGTCCCATGGCAGCCGGTGACCAGCGATTGGTCAATACACCATTTGTTCCTTCAGGATCCTGGAGCCCATGTGCACCATTAGTTTGGAATTAAGGTTTTCCAACTCCCCTAGGTGGATCCTCCGTATCCGGCAGCTTCGTTAAAGCGCCGGATATTCGATTTTCGTCTTCTCAATTTCGTAAATAACACCCCCGCCGCGAGGAAGTGGGTAGCACTTCCCTAACAGTTACTGTATACGCATGACCATTTGAGAGGGAACTCTCCCCACTCTCGGCTGTACCAGAGCAATTAGTGGCCAAGAAACAAACGATTAGAGTATCTTCTATCTACATAATGTGTAAACCCGGAAAATTTTGACTCCTGTTTTATTTAGTCCACCACATATAAACGCATATCTATTAACATCCAGTCTGTTACCAGTGGTTCATGTACTATACTAAGCTCTATCTGAACTAACGAGTGGATGCGACTTTGCAGCTGACCCCAAGAACCACAGATAAAGTCGGCTGTAATGCAAACCTTGATGGTTGCGAGCAGTGATAGTAGGAAAAGCATTAACTATTTAAATGTACGTAAACTGCCGTATGCATAACGATTATCCCAGAGGAAGGTGAGTCTACAGTGGGTTTCCAAGATAGGTAGTTGACAAAATAAGTAACCCCAAAGTCACCAACTGGTTCTTACGCTCATCTAGCCAAGATCTGGATGTTGTGTTAACACTAGCTTCCGAAATTCGGCCCTAATTGCGGCTAACCTTAAATGAAGCAGACACAAGTTTTGACGAAATCGGCTAGAATGACTGAGGTACCAGATAGTCTATAAAGTCCCAGATTAACCTTCATCACTAATATCATAAAGAAGCAATACTTTTGTGACGACCGTAGATGAATAAACTTGAACGACAGCTTTTAGTCAGCAGACATGATACCGAACTGGAGTTTGAGAACAGCGAAATCGGCCACATCCTGGGGTTGTGTTAATAATCCTCACATTAGCTAATTCCTCGAAGTTTGAAGGCCACTTGTTCTACGACTGTTTGCAAGGTTTATTTCTTTCAGGCAAGTACACAGCATATCTGTTTTTAAGGCCAGACAAAAATTACTTTTGTACGGCAGGTTGTAAGCGTACATGAGCCGGAAAAGGCTAGGTTCTAGTGTCATTCCGAACCATCATCTACTTGAATGTTTAGTGCAGGTGTCAAAAGAACAAAATAAACTCATGCCAGCGGCCTTTAGTGAGAAATTCTATGCTTATACTGGATCTTGTGAAATATGCGGAATCTCTTATTGGGGTCTAAGCGATGTTTCGAAGTTACCAGCAATAAGTTATTTGTTTCCTCTAGGGATACATCCCGATACTTCATCATCATTGGTTTGTTTCTCCTGTTCTCTGTAGCAGAAAACCAAGCGACTATGATACAAGACTACTATCTGCCATATATACGACTGATATCACCTATGATTTGGAATCCTAAATGCCGCTTAAAATAACTGGTCACACGACAATGGGATTCCGAACACCTACAACATGGAATCAGTTTATTGAAATAAAATTTCAGGTAGTTCGTAGAATGAAACACCATTTCCGGTACTAAACTTACTTATAGTAATAATATCAAGCCACATTTATGGGGTTTAACTTTATTAAAATAACAATTCATATAGCTGCCATGAAAACAGTAAGTCAGTGTTTTACTGGTAAGGAATTTGTTCAAACGGTAAAATACTCCCGAACTGCATTAGGGTCGTTATTTCACGTAATTTAAGACTATGTATAAACGTATCTTTGGAAATATCAATCCTAGGTATTCGCTAAAAACTCCTACAATATCTACAACCCTTGCTGCAATGTTTACACTTGAAATCCGTATCGTGGTTACGTGATGTGAAATTTTAAATGAATCATATTTCGTTAGTCTTCGACTCATTAGAGTATCGAACAAATCAAGTAGCCAGATACTAAGATCGATGGCTACATTTTGCCAGTTATGAGTGTCGCTCAAAACTGCCGTGAAATCAGCCAAAACAAAAAAGTGGCTTGCATCCCTATTAGTCTCTCATGACTAAATTGTAAAGTAGTTCACTGAGTCTAATTTATATATTTGGATTTGAGTCACGTTTTAGGCAAGAGGGACAGTGATAAAATCTAGTGCTGAAATCAAGATAGGTGGGGTGAGACCTGAATCTTCTACCTAGTTACTGAAAGTCAAATATTTTGACCAATGAGCCGCCATTCTACTGCCCCAGGCTATGAGGAGACAATTATAGGAATTGTAGTGCAATGCATCATTAAATAACTACAAAATATAATAATTCTCAACGAAAACTATTGAGTCTTATACTACGAATGAATAATTTGACAAGACGTACACAAATGCTTCCATTATTAGAGAAATAAAAACAACGAAGTTAATTTGACAACAGTATAAATGCATTTTTGTGGATAACACTCTGATGATTATAATGCCTAGGTGATATCTCATAAAACAAATGTACGACCCGAACCAGCGGGACAATTAAAATGAAATAATTTGGCAAGTTAAAGAGCAAATATATGTCTTCGCATAATGGACACAGTTAAAAATTTTTAAAAAATCACATGAAAATAAGTGGGCAGAAAACATCCTTCTTATATTTAGGTCCTACGATTAGGAAGTATCACATTAAAATAAACATAATTTTTGCTATGATATATATATATATATATATATATATATATATATATATATAGGATATGAAAGTTCGTACAACCCCAATATTGGTGTATCACATATTGAGACAAACACAACCGAAGATAGCTCGAGGGACTGTTGTATTTAGAACTTTAATGCAAGACCTGTAGTAAATAAATTAAGAAAAGAAAAACACTAATCAGTAATTCAGTAACAACAAAATGTAGCATTATGTTAACTAAGCAAAACATACCATGTATTCGTTGTCGGATCATAGCAGTGGACATCATCTCGTGGACCAGTAGGGCGTCGATCATCACCAACAAACTCACTAAATCCTCCAATTACATACAAATGCTCTCCAACCCACGATAACCCAGCATGAATCCGTGCTTCGTTTGGAGATGAAGTAGAGGAAGAAACCAAGGGAGCTAGTGAGCGTAGTGTGTGACGATGAAGATCCAAAACTGATAATTCACTTGTTGATTCCCAAAATATGTACACCAGGTTGGTATCCTAAGAAAAAAGAGGCGACGTATATGTGGAGAAAGTGAAAACGAATCATCATTAAGACCTACTATAGAACATTAAATTAATGTTTATATAAATAGAAGTTCTAGCAATATGTACGACTTTTATAGGGCTAGAAAAACACAAGATTGTTACTAAATTCATTTTATATTTAGTCACTGGACAGATAATCATTTACTTAATTACTAGGCGCGAATTTATTGCTCGTATTTGAGAAACACTTTAGGTATAAGTTATACTGTTACTCGAAGTAAATGAAAAATGATCTAAACCTGCTACCTAACAGTAAAAAATCGAGTTCATTAACTCTTAAGCAAACATCCTATCACTGCACAAATACATACGGGAAGTATCATAAGGAGAAAACATCCAGGGATCGAAATTAGGACTTATTTTAATCAGATTTCAGACACAGCCCATGACGATTGTGAAAATCCAATTGTTTACTCTGACCGAATACGAACCAGTTAGAGAATAAGTAATAGAGTGGTTAAACAAGAAAACTTTTACAAACACACTGATCTTAGCAAAAGCGATATTTCGTATCCTTCATCAAACACATTCTGTCTCTGATATAGTTTGGATTCACTACAGTATACGGTTTAGTGACTTTATTAATCCAATAGTATTTTTTAGTTAATATAGAGGACTAGTAAAACAAGCGGCTTCTTTTTTACTCATAATGAGGAGTTAATGTAGTTGTGACAAAGAAAAAGTGAGCTCGCTTTACAAGTAAAGTAAGGAGAGTATAATAGTTCTAAATGTCGATTTCATCAACAAGGATAACAACTAGAAAGTGTTATATAAACATGACTAAATCTGTAGTTAAACCCTAATTTATACACTTAAACATAGGAAACACCAAAGGTATAAGGTGTAATATATTCGGAAACGCCTAAAAAGACTTCAAATACTACTGTTGACGACAAAAAATGTTAAAACTCAACCATTATGTAGAAGTTACTAAACTTTATATTACCATAAAGGGTGTTGATAAAACAGAGTGTGTGTGAATATAGAGAAGGATACTATGATAGTTGAGGGTAGCTAGGCGAAAGCTCGTCCTAGTTTCTACCTAACAACTAGACATGTCTGCAATACTCCCGTGGGATTCAGACCACATTCATTCAGTTTCACATGCAGAAATGTTTCCATTACAAAACTCCTTTAACATTAATGACTAGTTAACATGATATTGGCTACCAATAGGTGATTAATTGGTAAAATATACTATGGACAAAAGTTAAAAGGAGGAAAACAAAAAAAGTATTGGAAAAACGAGATGTTCTTCACTTTCTTTAAGCAAACGGTTGTATTATTGTCACTAAGTCACGTAAAATTAGGCTTTTAAATGTTAATCTTAACTTTCTCATAGACTTCAATAGATAAGAGTGAAACTTGTTTCCATGGCTCAGATTAAGAAAAAACTCCAAAGATTAATTAAAGAGATGCAAACATAGGGACTAACTAGTTATAATTGAATATTTCATCAGGACGAAATGAAGGAATTTTGTGAACCACAAAAATTGCATGTCACGATAAAGCCTCATCATAATTTATAATTATTGTTAATCCACAAACTACTCATACACAAAAAAAATTAACAACCAGCTTACTTGATGCGCACAACAGTTCACATATCGAACTTGTTGTGGGAGTTTTATGTAATCCGCGGTACAAAATACTGTATAGTCAGGACGTAAACGATAAAAAGCAACCTGATCCGTACCATGTGGCTGTGATTCAGTTATTCCACCAATTTCAACAAAAACACGTTCAAAATTTACATTCATGGAATTATTTCTTCGACGGGTTTTATTGGTTTGATTAGTACCATTACTATTGTTGTTGGTAGTATTATTTTCTGAGACTGATGTGTTATCTAATATTAGGAGAAATTTGAATAACTACCAAGTAAACCGTTAAAATGGAATTAAACACTACTAATATATGGAAAAATATTTTTTCAAACCTAAATACTTGATATAATTCGATAGACCCAAAGATGAAACTTTAGTCGCAAAGTTCAATTTCTGAAATCCCCACATTCAACTATACAAGACTGAAAACAAACACTAAGGTATATACATGTTGAAAAGATTCGATAGTATCATATAAGGAATGATATTAACTTTCAATGTGAATTTGATTTTAGTCCAAGTATTTTACAGTCGATCAAAAAACAAATATATAAATCCCACTGTTTAGCGGTAGTGTAAAGTGATGGCAGCAGAACATGATCATCAATTTGACAAATGAAAGCTTTCAGCTCATACCAAACAAATTAAACAAAAAGAAGGGTCAAAAAGCAATAAGTTAATCTTAGTGTTGAATATGTTTCACTCCTCTAATTATTGAATATTTATAACCATATGAACTAATTTAATATTCCATGCATGGCACTCTACACTTAATAATGACATCCTGTGTGCGTTCGTTTTATTCTGAAGAAACAGAGGTTTAAGACTGTATGCTATTCAACACTTTGACTTCACTTTAGACTGTTGCCATTAGCCTACAATTTGGGAGAAAATATATTGACCATATCGTTTATCAAATTCTTTTCTCTACTAAAAACATATAAATAGTGGTATCACTTTTCTACTTTATTTTTTAAAAGTCCTCTGACATTTAGACTTATTTCACAATAAATGAATACGGTAACCACATTATATATGGAATGTGCCTTGATGGTACTAACCGACTGCTGTTCTAAAAAATGAACTTAAACTTACATTTTGTATTGTTTAGATAAACAAACAATGATACACGAGTTCATAAACTGTGGTACTAACCAGCTTTCAAACTTATGATATAACGGATAAAAATCCATTCCCTAAACAGGGACTTATATCCTATCTGTTAAATATGCATGTAATACATGCAAGTAAAAAAAAGATCGTAAACGAATGAAACTACAGTGGCTTATGTAACCAGTGATCCCTAACTACAATATCACATACGATCACGCTTTGACAAGATCTTGAGATTTGCTTTCACTGTAAACAGGTCTCTATATATAGCATTTTGTTTTAAATTTTGAAGAGTCATCTAATTTAGTCTAAAATGTGGTACGGAAAATCTAACCGTTTCATTGAATTCCTGTATTTTTGTTACCGTTATTCACTGTAGACACCAACTGATACAACTATTTAACAACATAGAGATCAGTGTATTTTCAAACATATGAAACGTCTTCCTGGATGTCGATAATTTTGTAGAACACTATCTACAGAAGAAGTCATTTAATTCTTATCCATTGACTTGATCTAAAATTATTCCAATATTTTGCGGTCACCATAATATCAATAATCATAATAGTAATAATGATAATAGCAATAATAATAACAATAATGGCAACAAAAACAACATTGGTCACTTTCTGTTTTTAGTAAACCTAACTTCAATTCTGGATCACTTATCCTCTCCATTTTATGTTTAACCAAATGGAACTACACTAAGTACAATTTTAGGAAAAAGCAGAGTGTTACTGCCGGATCAAATTGGTCATCTGCTGAATTAGCATATACACAAGTATATGGAATCTACGAAAACCTAAAAACATGTTTAATGAAACATTCCACATTAGAAGCAATCAATTAACGAGTCATTTTTCAGACTAGTGATTGGACTTATGAAACAGGAACTACGGTGAACGTTATGAAACAGTATATTTAAGCAGTCAAACACGGATTTTCAACATATTTTTCAATCATATTACCAGTGATTTAAACCCCAAATGATTATTTCATTTCTTTATGCCCAAAAAATGGTGAAAATGGTGGTAATACCGTAAACTGGATGAGTTTCCTATTAAAACCATTTCAGTAGGGTGTTAACAAATTTTTCACTAGAAGTCTCTTGGTCAAAAGCCACCATTATCAGTTTGTTAAAGGTAAGGGACCAGGTTCACATAAAATAATTTAGATTTTCAGGCTGAATATCTTGCGAGACATTCTTAGTGAAGTAGAAATGGATAGAGAAGTGTGATTGAACCTATCACTCATTGAAAACATCAGACGATGGTTGCACAATATTAGGAATTCAGTGGTTCTGTTAATGAATACTCAGTAACCTAAATATATCGTGCTTGAAGGTTATGAGTTCGATACTGTGTGTAGTCATGAGGGCATAAACCAGATGAGCTAGTACGAAACATCTCACTACACCAAGGTTTTTAATGGTTCTTCAGTTGGTGTTACTCTACGGAAAGAAACACTTAAAATGAACCAATTTCCAAATTCTTATTTAAGGACTATAAATTATTTGAAAAATCGGTTGATACTGAGATTTGAAAATCTATAAATATGTTTACTATAAGTGTTAAATGAGACATTATCTACAATAAAATTTTCAGAACTATAAGATATACTTGAACAAGTTTTTGAAATAAACTCAACAAAGAACAGAATCCATACTCCTTGTATATATGTAATGGTACTATAGGGATTTTTGTTTGCCATTAATATATATAATGTATGGTAATGTAATCGATTCGAACAACAAGAAAATCTTCTAGTTAACACAGCAACATGAGACATAAAATAGTAATATCATAACAGTAATGCATTCAATTTTCGACAACAAAGCTTTACCTGATAAATCCGAACGTAATGAATTTTGCTCACTATCCGTCTCATGAATTCCATCAGATGATTGTAGATTGAAACTTGCATTCTCGTTCGATTCATTAATCAAGACAACATGTGACTCTAGTCTTGGATTATCTGTTTCTCCTACATTAAGCCATGTATCGCTACAGATATCATACCGAATAATGGATTTTTCAAAATTCAATGTAGGAATATCTAATTCAGTTACCGGAAGATTTGGGTTGAATGCTGACAATCGCGAGGAAACATGATTCCGCCTGTTTGATGAAGAGTTAGTTTCTTGTAAATGATTCATAATTACACGATCTGATGAATGATATCGATGATTAGAATTTGTGGACATTGTTACACCACCGAATACAAAAATATATCGGCTACCGACAGAAACAGAAAAATGTCGAGCTCTCGCCTGTGGCATACATTTGCGCTGACTCCATGAAGATCGAACAGGTGAATACGCATACACTGAATCCATGAGTGTACCGGCCTATAGGAAGAAACAGACTGATTTAATAGACTATGAGGTACATCTAGTGTATGGTGGCTAACCATACTATATGAGCGCTTAACCGTTGGTAGGTAGAACGGGATTTAAACCTGTAAAAGTCGTGTCTAAGATACCAAATCAAAGTTACGTAAAAAATAGTGATGAATATTAGTTCTCACTATAGATAACAATGAGAAACTGGAAGATAGTAATTATTGGACTACAGTACGAAAATTAAATCTATAAAATTTCGCTCGATAAAAAGCGAAATAATTATTTAAATTAGTCAGTTGGTGATAGCTGATACAGGATTGTCTTTAATCGCTAAGGAGCTTTACTAACGAATCAGGAGTGAACGTTACAGGAAGACAGTGCGAATATTTTTGAGACCACAGGAAAACTTGTTTATGAATAAAAATCCATTTAAAACTTCGACCGAAAATAACATCTTAGTGGATGCTTGTAATCATCAGAAAAAATCAGAAGATATAAAAGCACTAAATCTTTTCAAATAATATCCTAGTCTGGTGACTATTTTGAAAAATACAAATAGAAAACTCACTTTAATTCCACCAATAACAAATAGAGTATTCGCAATGACAGAAACAGAAAACCACGCTAAACTATCGACGGGCATAGACGGACAAGTTTGCCATACTGTTCTAGACGGTGAAAATGACTGCATACAATTTAAAATGCATGTATTGAGACCGCCTAAAACAACTAACGTAGGATGTTTTAGTGTAGCTAGGCGAGCTGGTAAATTGTTGACATACATTGATGGATTATCATCACCGTTATAAGCGTTGTGAAGAAAATATCTGATGATATTCTGAGCAATTTTGGATTCCTAAAATAATTCATTTAAAAGTTTGGTTAACTTTCTTCACAACTTTACAATCACTTGATAGATCAAGACTATTCTAACCAACCATCAACACACTTCTCAGAGTATTTCTGAGAACAGTAGCAACATGAAATATCCAGACAAAAAAAGACCGTGATAGGGATTTTAAATCTATACAGTATCATAATGTGGTAGAATCCAAATACACATAAATTCATATTAAGTACAGATAGACACTGCTTTAATTCACATAACACCATATTCCATGACTAAACCAGATAAGTTGTGATTGTAGTTTACACTCCAAACTATCCATTTCTTGGACATGTTAAACAAACGGGCGATTAAATCTAGAGACTTTAGTTACTTCGCCTTGGAAATTGTCATTGCTTTTTCTAGAAACCTTATTTGTAATCAAAAGTAACGCTAGTTTCATTAGTGAGCAATACTTGTCAGCATTCTGATTCTACATATTTTGGCATTTTGGATATTATACAGACCTCTAGACTTAGTGTACCTGGGTTCGTGTAGCCTTTTTAAATAAAAACTTTAGTTTGCTTCTGGGATTATATGCTTAAAATTGTCAAAATATGCAGAAAAAAAGAGTTTCAACTGTACATTTAATAAAACAGGAATATCTAAATCTAAATGTTTAAACACATTCTAATATACATCGCAGTCTGTAAAAAGTCTATAAAACTATATTTTAAAATGTATTGAATTTTACTAGGTTAATACAAAAAACTTATGTACCATTAAGAATTATGTGCGGTATTGTTTAAAACTTGTAACATATTCACACCAATATATAAATTTATACCAAAGCTTATACATTACTAAACGAACCGGTATAATGGACATCCGAAAGTGAATAGTGACTGATGAATGTAATCAGTGGCCTAATTATATATCTCACCATAAACAAAATTGGCATGAATGAAAATTATGCAGAGAAAAATTCGTATAAATTTAAATAATGTCTGTGTGCAAAATAATCATTTAATGTAAATGGAATAAAAGAAAAGGGGAAATAAGGTCATTTATATTATTCACTCCAATAATCAATAAACAGTGAAACTAAATCTATATACTTTTTTCGTTCTTGAAATTCAACATTGAATTGACCAATCCTTGTTGACATACGAGTTTTATTGGCAGATTAATATTAAAAATGTAGGACTTGGTACAAATTTGTATCAATCTGAGTTGTTATACACTACACATCAACATAACTGATAGAAATCAACAAGAGGAAGAGTAAAGGGATGGAAATAATATTGATACCAAACACTAAAGTAAATTTAGAAGCAGGAATTGAACACTCATAAGTTTTAAAAAGACGGATACAATTTAAGAATAAAAAGAATTAGACAACTGTAAATTTTAGAATTAGAAAAAGATAAACCATGGGTCAAAACTACTGTGATCAACTTTGAACTATATCACCTAAAGTATTCATATACAGAATACAGCTATCTCATAGACATAGATCAGTCAATCAGCCTTGATACTGACTGTAATTGCATCTTCATTGCACATTTAATGATTAGAATTGAAATAGAGTAACCTGCACTCCTCCATATTTGGAACTCATTGATATATATGTATGTACATATAACGCGGTGAAAGATTGCATTCTCATTGAGACTTGAACTAAGCACTCATTGCTTTAAATAAAAGAGGATTATCTACTACGTTGAAGTGAGAAACACTGATTAGTAGGCAAAGACACATGACTGATCACTTGAGATCAGGACGATGTATGTAGCCTGAACTCCAATATTAACATAACTACATATGTAAACTTGTGTCACAATGTACTATATCAATAATATGAGGTAGGAATGAGGACTATAAGTTAAAAAAGATGAAAAGACTATATTTATTATTATAAATATATACATTAAGAACACCACATCCCAGTATAAAACGATAGAATATTACAGAGGAATAAGTCCGCTTTATATACTTTTTCTCATGAAGCTATGTATAAATCGAATATATGTAAGCTAGATAGCCCAAGATAACCGTTCATGCTAGTTTCCAGGTTCACCAACAATTGCTACTGGAAGACATTAAATTATTAAATTATGACTTTGAAAAAATTTAGTTGGTTGTACAGCTTTACTTTTCCTCAGAGCAGCAAAAGTGTCATTTCGGTTTTTTTGGATTCTTTAAAACATATATTAGAGGATAAAAACCAACTATGTTCTAATGATAAATTCGAATCTGTAAATTTCAGGAGGTTGGAAGTATGGCCAGACTGTGACAGCAGTGTAGTAAAATGGATTACTTTTCAGTGGTTTAAAGTTATACTGCTTACAAAAGAAACTTAAGATCCTGATTTTAATTCCAGAACCCAATAATTGGGCAAGTTCTAAAGAACAGCATAGCAGTCAACTAATAATCCCTGATTTTCTTAAGCTCGTTAGTTATTTAGTTTCTTTTTTAAAAGGAAAAACTATCTTCGAATATATATATATATATATATATATATATATTCTTACAATAATTAAAGGATTTTCTTGTAATTGAATTTCCAACATTTCTTTTTCCAAATATTTCAAACGAATATGTGACAGTAGTTGAGGGAGGTAGACAATTCGTGTTTCAGAAGACTGGTCGACCCAATTAATACAAGCATCCCATACAAACTAAAATATGATTAAAGAGGATATGAGCGAAAACGCTTAAATATATAAAAGTATTAGCAATTATAATAGTATTTCTATAGAATAGATGCACTGAGGTTAGCAGTTAAATTCAGAATCCACTCTTCGTCTTATTTGGGACTCATTAGCTGAGTGTACGTGCATCCCAGTATTAATATTTACATTGAGACCCGAATGTAGTAACTTTCGCTTCAAACGTCAACGCGCTGTTCATTGAGCTACTAAGTTTAGATATCCACTAACTTGTTCAACGGGTATGATGTTTATGGCATCACTTATTAATATTCAGGACTGAGTTGTGACGCACAAACGCCAACAAAGACTGATCGAAATATAATCCAGAATATCAAAAACAGGATAGTTAAAAGCTTTTCTAGTAATGACATAAATAGTAATAGTAGGTTAGAATTTACATCACAAAGTCTATTTTCCCCAGTATTCAAGATATACACTGTTAATTTGATCTGTGATTCTAAAAGATTGGTTAGTTTAAGGCCACTTTTCATTAAATACCAATTATTAACAAGTATCATACTTTTCTGATTGGACACTTAAGATTTATTCGTAGTATCCAATCTTGATATCTTAAAAAATAATTCACTTTGGCCCCAAAAACTCTACTAACATCAAGTTGTTGTGTTTGTTAAACCATTTAGTTGAGTCTCATTTAAGTTTGTTGTACTTAACAATCGTATACAAAGATAACTAGCAATGTAGAATAATTGTTAAGGGATAAAGGATCTATTGGTAGTTACACATCTCCAACATCTCTCAATTGCTAAAATTATATCCATGTGAAACGTCATATTTAAATATTTACTCTAACTAACAACAATCGTAGGACTCACTTGTTCCGAAGGTACATCTAAGTCATCTGAAGAGATATATGAAATGACAGTCGAAATAGGCAAATTGGTCCATTCGTTAGATTCTCTTAGTAAGCTGTTATCATAAACACAGGAAATAGGAACTTTAGCATTTACATTTCACTTTACACAATAAACAATAATACTGCGTTTTTTAATCCAATTTTCATACTTGTCATAGTACTACTGCTTATACACATACACGTGCACAAGTCTATAAACACCGTCAGTTAGAAATCTGATATTCCTAAAAAACCGATGGAATGCTGCCCTTTCTTTCCTAACCCTTGCTTTCACATCTGCATTAGACCCCCTTTACCAACGATACAGCCCAGATACGTAAGTTTTCACTGCTTCCAGAGATTTTCAATTAAGTGGTCTGCTTGGTACTCGCTGCATTGAATTTTAGTATCTTTCTTTTTCCCTTGTGAATGTTGAGATCTACTGCTGCAGATGCGCCTGCTACACTAGTTGTCTTCACCTGCACTTTTCGCTTTGATGATACTGGATCCATGAGATTACCATCCTACAAACGCTTTACGTGCTTCTTTAAACAGCAACAGCACAATTCCTTGTGTGTTAGCTGTTTCTTTTTCATCACCAGAGTAAAACGGCACATCCTCTAGAAGCTAGTCTTTTCTGTTTAGCTTGCTTGCTATGGGTTCCATACATTTCAAGCACGGCCTGGTTGTACACTCTCATTTTCCCAGCTACCTTAACGTTGTAGCTGACTGACTGACTTCCGGTCCCCCACACTGCATGAACAATCCATGTGCCTATGTTAATTATCGCTCTGGTTGTTAGAAGGGGAATCGGCCTTGTGATTTTCGAACAATCTCAGTTTTTACCATGAGGCACCATAACTCTTCTAAATGAAGATCCTTCAAATCGGAGCGAAGAGTCTAAATGAATTTTTCTGGCTAGCGTCTTTTATTAGCAAAGTTCTTTTTCATGGAATGTGATTACTAACCGCATGACCAACCATTTTCCTTTACCCGGACTTAGGAGCGGAAGTAACCATGGAAAGAATGTAAGCATGGTCTTATAATTACAGGAGTTAATAAGCCAAAAGTAACCATTCTTGCAGAATATAAATTCAATAAACGAAGTTATAAGTATTTGTAAATGCATTTTTTTATTAAAGTTGATAATATATATATATATATATATATATATAGGTATCTACTTCGTCAATAAACAAACTTTAAAACCTGGAAGTAGGTTTCGAACTTGTTTTTATCAGTATTTATTAATCGTGAGTTGTTTGTTTATTTTAAGTTTTTTAATGTAATCGCGATTGGTTTTCGGCTGGGCCTAGGATAATTTGAGAATCTTTTAATACTAAAAAGACTAATGGGAACTTGACAGACCGGACGTCTAAGAAAAACACTTCAACGTTAGTAATCCACACGCCAATTGGTGAAGGGACTTCTTAGGACAACTTTATCTTTCGAACAGATGACCAAAACTTCGACAACTCCGTTTACAAAGTAATACCCAGTGACGTTGAGATACATAACACAGCTGTCAAACTGTAATTAAAAACAACTGATCAAATAACAGTATAGGTAATTACTGAAATATAGTTTAGAAGAGTGCTATCGAGGTTATTCTCTAAGAAAAGAAAAATAACATGTAATTACAGAAAATTGAGTAGTTTGAGTTCTCCTTAGCAGTTCATACTGGTGAATTGGTAATAGGTTGCTCGGTTCGACGATTTCGTCTCCAGGTGCTCTCCGTAATCTGAGTGGATTTTTTTATAAATTGCATGAAATTTATGCATCAATGTTAGACACTTTTCTTGTTGAAAATGTCCAGTTAGTAAACGATAATATGTAAATTTAGGTTACAATTCTAATTTCTAACATTTTTGAATCCCCAAGATGACAGAAATACCTCAAACAGAACAACTTGAATCGACCCATAATGTTTCTTACGGTAAACACATTCAGCCAACTAATGGTGAGGATGATGTATTCGAGCCTCCGCCACCGATCCACATAACGGTGAAGGCTGAGGGGACAGTCTCTGATAAATCAAGTTCCAATACACTGAATTCTATTGGTTTAAACGATTTGGATGGGTCTGTAGCTTTGGATTACGTCTATCATATTAACTGTCAGCATCCATGGTACCTTTGTCTTAAATTACATCTTCTATTGGTTTTTTAACTGAACTAATCTGTCCACCATCTGATTACTGTTGTTTCGCATAAATAGGTTCGTGTTATTCAGGAGGAAAAAGGGGAGTAAGTTATCCGAGGCATTGTAAGTTTTTGGAAGCTTTTCCTAAATGTTTTATTACATCAGGATCAGTGGTCGTATGTGGACAATACAAACCAATTTGTCCTGTCAAATGTATGAGCGATTTTCTCTAAATTTCGTAGCAAAGTAACATGATGTTCTTTACCTAGTTAAAATTTTGGTTTATTTAGCAAGAGTAATTAATTTCGGAACCCTAGAAGGGCTCCAGGCAGAACAAAGCTACTAAAAATAACCTGTTCAGTTTAAGGTTATGATTACTTATATGAGTAAATTCATGGAGCATTTGGGAATCCAGTGATGTCTAATAGATGTGGAACAAGATTTAGTCTTTTGTTTTTAGATGTATAGATTCTTTTTCGTACTGATTGGTCCGAATATTTTGTTTTCTTAACAACATTGTTATTATGATAATCGAATCATTATCATGTATTTTCTACACAAATATAATAAAACTACTTAAAGGGATTGTTTACCAACTTTAAAATTTACGAGAACATTGATAATTGTGGTAAAATTGACAAAAAAGGTTAATTCATTAGCAGAATTAGTGGTATTTTATTTAGCATAGGGATGTAAAAGTCAATGAATGTACTCAATTTACATATTTGAGAATACCAAACAATAGTAATGTACTATTCCATTATGTAAACTCAACATCGAACGAAAATGAACTAGATTAATAGATTGCAATCGTTTTATCATTAGTTACGTTGACTCATAGTACATATTTTGTAGCATCATAAAGTAATAAATATAGAGGTAACAAGTATGACTTCAGGGAATGTATGTGAATTAGCTTATGAAATTCACAGTGTGAATTAGGTAAGACGGATGGAACATGTGTTGCGCGTACCAGACACCTGTTTGTGTTGACCTCTAATTTTAAATGACACAGGATAAAGGTGGTAGAAGCCCTAAAACGATTACACTGATCGATAACACTAATTAATGAAACCATGATCCATTTGTTTTAGCTATTTATTATTATTATTTGAACACATGAATATTGGTAAAAGGGGGCACCAAATACATATGCGCCACACTATAACAATGAGGTTGTGAAGAGATAAAGAATGTAAAGTGAACATGATAAAAGATGAACAACAGCGAACAGAAATTAGTGTATGAGAGTGAAATAATAATAATCGGAGAAACAGTTCAGTTAGCGAAAATAAAACCAGAATTCCTTCAGTTAAAGAAGTTACGTTCACTTTTATGAAGAAAGTAAGAGATAATCACAGCAAGACCGTCGCCGGTTTCTATTATGGGCTATGGGATAAGAGTGAAAATTCATATCCAGTAAGCATTAAAAGTGAATGACAATGCTCTAAATAGTGGTTGACAAACCACAAAAAGCCAAAGCAATAATACACGAGATTCCGTCATTGCATATCAGAATTCATTGTTTATAAAATACGCGAGATATATTACAGATTACCAAGAGTACGGTATGTATGAGACTGAACAGGTGATTCAATACTAGTGTGTTTTATAGGCTCAGAAAATGACGACAAATGAGCGGAAGAGTTCCAGATACCTACTTGCCTTTGACTTTACAACATTATTTATATTTTAGTATACACAGTGAAAAATATTTGTTTGAAACATAGAAAGTATATTTACACCTGACATTTATGTATGCATCATATGTGATAGAGAAGCCCTTTGAAGTAAACTTAAGTACGAATCATTTTTCTAAAAATAACTACTTACTTCGCATAATTCTGTAACCAGGTAATGCGTTTCAGAGCAAAATTTCAAAAAGACATAACACTACGAAATACTCGGGACCAAATAGATGCTTTTTTTACTTTGTACCCATTACTGAGATTCAATCAGACCCTAACAGATGTTAAAACATGTAAATGTACCCTTGGTTGAGAATAAAGTTTTAAACTAGTCAGTAGATAGGAAAGTAAAAATGGGATGTTTTACCTGGAGAAATTTTCTACAGCCAATTTATGCGATGATTGAGCTAAATCGGTAATATTATGCATTTCAGCTAATGCCTCGATACCTAAACAATTTGTAACATCTAAATGACTCTTCATAAATTCAACACAATATTTGATAGCTATTGGATAGTCAAGTAAACTAGCAGCAAGAAATATATCTTGCACAGTGGCTTCTGTAATTTCTAAGCAACCAAGATATGCAAAATCAAGCAGACGACGAAGAGCCCAAGGAGAAATATAATCTAACTTGACTCGGGATGTTTGTTGTTCTTTATATGGTGATGAAAACATGGCCTACAGAAATGAATAGAAATGGAAACTGTATTAGAATTTAAATACAACTGAATATATAGTTACTGTATTTCAGAATATTCACAACATTGATGATTTTCATCATCGCTATAAACTCACCGTTACTTTATTTTGAAATATTTATCTCGAAGGACGACAAAATATGGAAAAACAATTCAATGGTGGTTTTTTGTGAGGGGAACAATTCATACAATAAAACAGTCTGGTCTATAAAACCACATTTATTTTTTTTATTTGAACACATAAATATTGGTACAAGGAGGCACCATATATATATATGCGCCACACCCCATCATGATAATGATGAATCGAAGGTACTAAATGGAAGGACTTGAAGTTGTCGAAATTTTTTTTACTGAAACATGAAGCTGCTGATGTTACGGAAGGTGAACCTAAGTACATTTATTTGTACGCAAATGTTGAAGCCCTTGACATAATCATGATTAATCGGAAGATTTAACTAACCAATACGAATGAAATAAGAGTCGACAGTCATACAATTAACTACTTTTCTAAATCAAAAACCTCTAAACTTACTAAGAAATATGCTGAACTAGCAGCTAGTACTGCCTTGTGGCAAGGGAGTTCTTCATCACCAGCACATAAGATAACATCAGTGAAGAGTGAACGATCTCGAAACGATTGCAACGACCTCGTCGTCTGAACAAGCTGTTCAGATATGTTTTCCGATAATCTCTCGAACTCCATCATTAGTATATAACACCCATTGAAAATCAAGTTGAATCATATGAATTTACGAACATTAAAAGTTTACGAGATATTAGCCAATTATATTTGCATCCAAATACAACACAGCAAAAAACTGCGGGTAGTGTGAACATAAATGGTAAAATCTTCAATAACAATAAAAAACAATATAATCTACAAATCATTAGTGCTCAGTAGTACTAGGACCACACAAAAACAATGATCGAAATTGTTATATCCTAGTGATAATTTATTTATTTATTTGAACACATAAATATTGGTACAGAGCGGCACCAGATATATATGCGCCACACAAAAAGTTGTCATTTCATTTAATTGTGTGAGGGCTATGATACTGCCCGGGTACTCAGACCGATGCAGGTGGTTTTCTTAAGGGGCCACACCCGGAGCCTTTGACCTAAAGGTCTGATCCACAAGGCAATGGAGCAACATAAGGAGATGCAGTCCCATGGTAGCCGGTGACCAGCGATCAGTTCATACGCTATTTATTCCCTGAGGATACTGGAGCCCATGTGCACCATTGGTTTGGAATTAGGGTTTTCCAACTCCCCTAGGTGGATCCTCCGTATCCACCAGCTTGGTTAGAGCGCCGAATATTCGCTTTTCGTCCTCTCAATTTCGTAAACAATACCCCCGCCGTCTCGAGGTAGTGAGTAGGACTTCCCTGGCAGAGGCTGTATACGCGTGGCCGTGTAAGAGCATTTCCAGAGAGAGGGCGGGCCCTCCCCACTCTCGGCCGTACCAGGACATTTGGGGTGATAATGAAAGTACGGGTAATTTTCGGGACCTGTTAATGGACTGTCATTCTATATATTCTATACATTCGTCCTATTACAAGCTTCATTTTGACCTATGGATTATTATTATACGAATTACTGTCCCCAAATTATACTCAGTTTATTGATGATTGTCTCCCACGTTCACAGCCATATTTGGCTTGATCTTGTACAAATATTATTTTCTATTTTATGGTGTGATGCGGTCTGTCTGTCTGGTATATAAACCGAGTATGTTTGAAATAAATGATTCGCATAGCAGAAGCTGCAATTGGTGTTCTGGACTCAATTGGAAGGGCTAGGCGGACAAGGGACCAATAAGGACGCTAGACTGCTCATATCAGTTGAACGTCATTGATTTGGTACACAGTTAAGATTAGACAAGTCGTATTCTGATTGGTGGATAACTCACGTGATAAAGCCGGACATAAAATCATAACGAATTGGCAACGGCCTTCTTTTTATAAAGTCATAACAGAAATTCATCCGAGGAACATTGGTAACAATAATTAAAATAAGCAGTGGAAAGTGAAATATTTAAATAAAAATCCAAGTAGAAATAAACACAAAGGCGTTTTTAACTACTTAGTTTACTCGAACCTTGTGTTATTGAGATGGTGGAGAAGATTTGTAGATCAGGTGGATGATTTTGATGGAATTTTGTTCTCTGAGCTGGATGGTTTGGTCGTGGAGCTTTCATTATTCTTTTGAATGATATCATCAGCACACACCTCGGGTAGAAGTGAAGCGTTTGAATTTCTCCATATGCGGTTCACAGCTTGTCCTGGAGATTTTGGATAGAGGCAATTCCAAAAACGCCAGAGAAATTTTAGAAGCTTGGCACTCAGGTTAATCAGCAATAAACAAGGACATTGAATTCAATCCAATTTATCAACCAATCAGAAAAATTATGCAGAAACATAGGAACAAAAATCAAACCAATGGGAGATACAACCAAAGCGAAGAAATAAACAATGACAGATCTAAGGTAAACAAGAACCAATCAACATCGAGGTGTACAGGACAAGCTGTGAACCACATGTGGAGAAATTCAAACGCTTCACCTCTACCTGAAGTTTGTGCTGATGGTGTCGTTCAGAAGAATGACGAAAGCTCGACGACCAAACCACCCAGCTCAGAGAAAAAAACTCCATCAAAACCTTGTGTTGTTTAATACGATGATTCAGATCATGAAATACAACTCAATAACTCTATCACACTAAACTTTTGAAAAGAGAGGAAAGGTTTTTTTGGTATTGTCATTTGCATTTCACACTTGTAAATGCTCATCAAATAAATGGTATCTGATTTAGTCACTATCTTCACAGCTCAGCTGTTTAAGGTATGCAGAAAGACTAGTACCTGGTTTTTCAAGCGTGTCTACTGTAGACGATTGTCGAGACAGTCACCTTAAGGACTAGCACTAAGGACTAATAATTCAGGCTTTCGATACCACCAAAAACAGCTAGGATAATACAAAATGAACAGAAATTGGTTAAGAATTAACCACAGGTGAGATGACAAATGGATTTTTCGGATATCTATCCAGAGCATATTTTTGCAGGTTCTTCTGGACAGTTTTTGTTTTACGAATTTTCGACGTCAGGTATACAGACAATATCGCTTTAATATATGACAATATACATATTACTTGGGTCGCAATGTTTATCATGAGCTGTAAATACGGTACAGGCTTCTTACTATTGACGTAGATAATTAGTGAGATCAATCGATTTTTAATCTTCGTGCAAACTACAACCCCACTTTTGTCTAAACAGTTTAGTAAATGGAGGTGTCATATAATGTTTCTTGAGACTGAGCACAATATTGCACTCAATTACTGAGTTGCATAAGTTTTTGCAAATGTTATTGTATACCTCACTGTAATCAGTGGAAAGTAGTTTGCCGACTTACACCTGAAAGTTAATACTACCTTTTTAAAAACAACCCATATTGTGAGTGTAAATAAACATAATACCAACAAGTTATTTTTCTTAGAAATAAGTTCTTAAGGTTAACATTTAGGGGTAGAATCGGTTTCCCTGTTATATACAATTTACAGACAGAAATGGTCATTCAATACATTTAATATTATTATTTTTTATCTTTTATTAACAAAAGGACTTGTTTTTAATGCTCTAAATACTATACAAAGATCTTTCTACAGGCCGTTATACGTGTGATTTGAACATTGAGCAAAAACCAGAAAGTTGCGTTAGAGATCCTGGTTGGCTCTTTTCTGTACAATAATTTTACCATACAAGCTTATGAAATGTCAGCCTACGATAATGTTAAGACTATTGGGTATGACCCCTTGATTCGAACCATATTGGATTGGTAAAAACGAGTTTTCTGTTTGTGAGGAATGTAAAGATTTTGGCTGACTAGAGATGGAATGCAAAACCGCTTCAACATGGATACCGGTGTGGTGAGTACACTAGGTTGTCCCAGTAAGGTAATTCCATTAGATGACCATCGTGGGTATTTAAGAGGTAACCCGTACAGATTTACCCATCAAGAAACGAACATTTGGATGGGGTGTTACGCTTTCGAACTACGAATGTGTCTTCTGGAATACTCTACCAGCTGAAGTAACAACGGTTTTTCTAGAGGTTAGAGAATCATCTATGTATCCCCAATAAGAAAGGCTGCTGTTATCATAATTAGTCTTCATCCACATTTAACTCAGTACCCCCTCACTTACTGATCGTCCTGCTATCGTTTTTGTTTCTATGCGCACCATTTTCCAACTTAGTATGGTTAATTAAGAGATTGTCCAGTGACGCAGCAATAGCTGACTCTGGCAACCTTAGTCCTCTAGGATGAGCACGCCAACAAGATAAATCAGCCTTTAAATACATGAAAACTCACAAGAAGTATTGCAAGAAAACGACTACACCAACTTTACCATTCATTCTCAAAGAAATGGAACTGTTTACGACCATAATTTTATTTTAAAGCCAAAAAATTTATTATGGAACTCACTAACAGCGCTTATATACTACACTCTCAGGGTTTTATGCAAGTTCTCACTTAACCACTTTCGAAGAGTCGATTTTGGCTTTAAATACATATGTGCTAATTTGCTATTAAGAGGAACAGAATACTTAAAGCTAGTTTGAGATTCGACCAACTTAGCAGCATAGGCGTATCTGATTTTACCAAACCTTGCTGCTGATTCAGAGAATTATTTCCACGTAAAGAATATTAGTTGATCGGACTAAAACATTGCAAGCCCTAATAGTACAATTACCGTTTTATCTTGGTTCCTCATTGCTTATGCATTAGTTGGTATTTATATTTGTAGATGATCAACTGATTCAAGTTGGCCAGTATGAATTATTTACACTGATTATGCCTGCCAGTAGCGACACCTTGCCATTAAGACTAGAGTTTTTTAGTCACAGAATATGTCTAACAATAGGGGGGGGAATTTCCTTTAGGAAGTTAAGTATACTATGATTGCTTATTTTTTATAACCAAGTAGCTATAACTGCGCATACAGTCAGAGACTGTATGAACACGCTAATTACTACGACTGAAACCGCAAACTATAAATTGAATTCACTATGACTCCTAACATGTTATTCGCCAGAGAATAAAAGAGACGTTAACTCAGTATATTAAGTTGAGGCACATAAATCTAAGCAATCAACGTACTAGTCTCAAAGCCTCACTACGCAACCTTGAACCTAGGTCATAGAATCCAATATCCAATATCTCTGTCACGAAGTTGTATACACTAATTGGTTTTCTTGCTCTCGCTTCATGATGTTTCAGTAAGGTTCCGGGTATTTGTTGATGTCCAGTGGTGATAGTTAAACCACTCGACTGCACTAATTCTAGTCAATTTAGTAGTTATTAATGAATTTCTAAATAGTTTTCAGCTTCAAATGGTTCTGGACAGAATAGAAGCTTTTGCTTAACGGGCTTCCATATCTAGTAGCAGTGGATCACCGATGCCCTCAGTTGAGAACCTGGTTATATTAAGGATAAAAGAGGTAAAAGAGAAAAAGTTGGAAAATCATAGTAAGATACTGTCATTAGTCCTTAAGAATATGTCGAATTCTCTCTTAAGGACTACTGAGAAGTTTCCTGAACTAGCTTAGCCCGCAGAGAATTATAGCATTTGACCATTCTTAAGGGGTTGAAAGTGTGTCTACCTTCCGTTCTGCTATGTTGTGTCTCCAGTTTCTAGTTGTTACCCGTAAGATTTGTGTTGGGACTAAGCTTAAGTACGTGTTTAACGGGGTGTCCATAGGTGTTAAGGATACTGTAAGCCATTAGAAAGTCACCTCCAAGACACCTGTACTCTAATGAGTAAGGGTTAAGTGATTGGAGGAGCTTGTAGTGGATGTCGAGTCGTGGACGGACTATGATCACCACTACTATTCGATCACGCGTACAAATATGACTTGGTTCCCTTGATAGCCCGTAAATCAGAAGGCTTTACTAGTCCAGATCAAGTATATTTATTGGCGATCTCGTGGTATCGAAATAATACCGAGACGTGCCAAAGAGTACAAGCGAACAAGCAGTGCGTGAGCAAGCTCGAACCAAACCAGGCGGTATATGGAACAAGAAGTGAAACTGATACAGTTAAACAAATACAGTAAAACAATCTCTGGTACAATTGGTTACAATAATAATAATTGTTTCTATTATTCCAATCGTGTTCTTATCGAGACTGGCCGGTCACTACAGGAGCCCCCCGCTAGAAAGGATTTACACTTTCGATACGTAGCGGTTTCATTCGTGGGACTGATCGCGAAACGTGCAATTGTAGGACGAAAACGTTGGCAGAACAGGGAGTGATCGTTGATCCTCGAGTTGCCACCAAAAGTCTTTGACGTAGAACGGTACCAGAAGGAACGTGCTGTATTGATTGCTTGGATTAGCATGCTACACCAGAGTGGTTTGTATCCAGAATCTGAAGGTTGCGTTCGTAGAGGTCCGGACCAGAAACGCTGCAGACGTAGGACGAAACCAGTTTGAGCCAAGGAACCAGATGCGACAAGGATAACCATGTTCGGGACCAAATGTGTATCATACGTATTTGGAGTCAGAGAGATCGACTGAGTGCGTTGACTATAGCGTGGGTGATCAGGCCAGCTTTCGCCAAGATTGACAAAAGTCGACGATACCAGAACAGCGATGGTCGGAGGCGTAGGCTCGGGGTAAACAAAAAAAATGATAGAAAAAGAGAAAAGTGTAGCTTTCTTGTAGTATAGGGGCAGATTCCTATACTGTATCCGTAGTTGGTTATGAGGTTAGTCGAGAAAGCGTACGGGTAAGCGTACTCGGCGACCAGAACGTGAGACGGTAGTCTCGTTCGAACCTCGTGAGCCTGCAATCTCATCCGCAGTCAAGGGCGGTGTGGTCTGCAGGTCTGGACGTGAGACGGAAGTCTCGTCCGTAGACGGGGCAGATGACACGTGCTGTTGACTGGGACGTGAGAATGAGGTCTCAGGTGCATCTAGCGTGGATCCGAAG